>NW_026652280.1:108953012-108968586 GCF_009828535.3 Hylobates moloch
GGGGATTGGCAGGAAGTAGCCATGGCTTCCTCTGGGTGTGCCTATATCTGGTTTAAATGTTGGTAGGAACACTTTTACACTGTTGGTGGGACTGTAAACTAGTTCAACCATTGTGGAAGTCAGTGTGGCGATTCCTCAGGGATCTCGAACTAGAAATACCATTTGACCCAGCCATCCCATTACTGGGTATATACCCAAAGGACTATAAATCATGCTGCTATAAAGACACATGCACACGTATGTTTATTGCAGCACTATTCACAATAGCAAAGAGTTGGAACCAACCCAAATGTCCAACAACGATAGACTGGATTAAGAAAATGTGGCACATATACACCATGGAATACTATGCAGCCATAAAAAATGATGAGTTCGTGTCCTTTGTAGGGACATGGATGAAACTGGAAAACATCATTCTCAGTAAACTATCGCAAGGACAAAAAACCAAACACCGCATGTTCTCACTCATAGGTGGGAATTGAACAATGAGAACTCATGGACACAGGAAGGGGAACATCACACTCCGGGGACTGTTGTGGGGTGGGGGGAGGGGGGAGGGACAGCATTAGGAGATACACCTAAGGTGCAGGAAATCAACATGGCACATGGATACATATGTAACAAACCTGCACATTGTGCACATGTACCCTAAAACCCTAAAGTATAATTAAAAAAAAAAAAAAAAAGCTTATCCACCACGATCAAGTTGGCTTCATCCCTGAGATTCAAGGCTGGTTCAACATATGCAAATCAATAAATGTAATCCATCACATAAACAGAACCAATGACAAAAACCACATGATTATCTCAATAGATACAGAAAAAGCCTTCAATAAAATTTAACACCCCTTCATATTAAAAACACTAAGTTAACTAGGTATTGATCAACCATATCTCAAAATAATAAGAGCTATTTATGACAAACCCACAGCCAATATCATACTAAATGGGCAAAAGTTGCAAGTATTCCTTTTGAGAACTGGCACAAGACAAGGATGCCTTCTCTCACCACTCTTATTCAACATAGTATTGGAAGTTCTGGCCAGGGCAATCGGGCAAGGGAAAGAAATAAATTGTATTCAAATAGGAAGAGAGGAAGTCAAATTATCTCTTTTTGCAGATGACATAATTCTATATTTAGAAAACTCCATCATCTCAGCCCAAAAACTCCTTAAGTTGATAAGCAACTTCAGCAAAGTCTCAGGATACAAAATCAAAAAAATGTGCAAAAATCACAAGTATTTCTATACACCAATAATAGATAAACAGAGAGCCAAATCATGAGTGAACTCCCATTCACAATTGCTACAAAGAGAATAAAATACCTAGGAATACAACTTACAAGGGATGCCAAGGACCTCTTCAAGGAGAACTACAAACCACTGCTCAAGGAAATAAGAGAAGACACAAACAAATCGAAAAACATTTCATGCTCATGGATAGGAAGAATCAATATCATGAAAATGGTGATACTGCCCGAAGTAATTTATAGATTCAATGCTATTCCCTTCAAGCTACCATTGATTTTCTTCACAGAACTAGAAAAAACTACTTTAAATTTCATATGGAACCAAAAAAGAACTCATATAGCCAATACAATCCTAAGCAGAAAGAACAAAGCTGCAGGAATTACGCTAACTGACTTCAAACTATACTACAAGTCTACAGTAACCAAAACAGCATGGTACTGGTTCCAAAACAGATATATAGACCAATGGAACAGAACAGAAGCCTCAGAAATAACACCACACATCTACAACCATCTGATCTCTGACAAACCTGACAAAAACAAGCAATTGGGAAAGCATTCCCTATTTAATAAATGGTATTGAGAAAACTAGATAGCCATATGCGGAAAACTGGATAGCCATATGCAAAAAACTGAAACTGGACCTCTTCCTTATAACTTATACAAAAATCAACTCAAAATGGATTAAAGATTTAAACATAAGACTTAAAACCGGCCGGGCGCAGTGGCTCACGATTGTAATCCCAGCACTTTGGGAGGCTTCAGGAGATCGAACCCCAGAAACCCACTCTGCTAGAAGCTAAAGCAAGAGAATGGCGTGAACCCTGGAGGCGGATCTTGTAGCGAGCTGAGATCAGGCCACTGCACTCCAGCCTGGGTCAAAAAAAAAAAAAAAAAAAAGACTTAAAACCATAAAAACCCTAGAAAAAAATCTAGGCAATACCATTCAGGATATAGGCATGGGCAAAGACTTCATGACTAAAACACCAAAAGCAATTGCTACAAAAGCCAAAATGGACAAATGGGATGTAATTAAACTAAAGAGCTTCTGCACAGCAAAAGAAACTATCATCAGAGTGAACGAGCAACCTACAGAATGGGAGAAAATGTTTGCAATCTATCCATATGACAAAGGACTAATATCCAGAATCTACAAGGAACTTAAACAAATTTGCAAGAAAAAAGAAAACAACAACCCCATCAAAAAGTGGGCAAAGGATATGAACAGACACTTTTCAAAAGAAGACATTTACATGGCCAAGAAACATGAAAAAAAAGCTCATCATCTCCAGTCATTAGAGAAATCCAAATCAAAACCACA
This sequence comes from Hylobates moloch, assembly GCF_009828535.3. Classification (NCBI taxonomy): domain Eukaryota; kingdom Metazoa; phylum Chordata; class Mammalia; order Primates; family Hylobatidae; genus Hylobates; species Hylobates moloch. Next base: position 108,955,583 of record NW_026652280.1, read on the forward strand.
ATGAGATACCATCTCATGCCAGTTAGAATGGCGATCATTAAAAAGTCAGGAGACAACAGATTCTAGAGAGGATGTGGAGAAATAGGAACGCTTTTACACTGTTGGTGGGAGTGTAAATTAGTTCAACCATTGTGGAAGACAGTGTGGCAATTCCACAAGGATCTAGAACTAGAAATACCATTTGACCCAGCAATCCCATTACTGGGTATATTCCCAAAGGATTATAAATCATTCTACTATAAAGACACATGCACACGTATATTTGTTGCGGTACTATTCACAATAGCAAAGACTTGGAACCAACCCAAATGTCCATCAGTGATAGACTGTATGAAGAAAATGAAGCACATATACACCACAGAATACTATACAGCCATAAGAAAGAATGATTTCATGTCCCTTGCAGAGACATGAATGAAGCTGGAAACCATCATTCTCACCAAACTAACACAGGAACAGAAAAACAAACACTGCATGTTCTCACTCATAAGTGGGAGTTGAACAATGAGAACATATGGGCACAGGGAGGGGAACATGACACACTGGGGCCTGTTGGAGGGTTGGGAGCATGGGGAGGGATAGTATTAGATGAAATACCTAATGCAGATGACGGGTTGATGGGTGCAGCAAACCACCATGCACATGTATACCTATGTAACAAACTTGCATTTTTTGCACATGTATCCTGGAACTTAAAGTATAATAAATAAATAAATAAATAAATAAATAAATAAATAAATAAATAAATATAAAAAATAAAAAAACGATGGTGACAGCCATATAAGTTCTGCCTTCACGAGACATGGAAGACTCCCACAAAGACTTCCCTGAATGTTGAGCTGAGTATTGACGGTTGAGTAGATCATCATTGGAGAAGAGGGAGCCTTTGAGACAGGGGAAATCAAATGTGCAAAGGCAGCAAGGTACAGGTTACCAAGTTGTATCAGTTTTACACCAAACATGCCTGGTTGCCCTCCCCTCCTTTCCACACATATGGCCATTCTTCTAATTCCCTAATTCAGGCCTTATGTGTGAATCAACGAACTACTGCAGAACGTTCCCTCCTGCTTGAAAAATTCCCCCTCCCTACTGCTGCCTACAGTACAGGCTGATAACGCTGTTTCCTGTGGTATAAATACATAACTAATACATGCTCTGACAGCACCCCTCCACCACCCCTGAATAATCATGTCCCCAATTCATACCAAGGTACCCTAGCTTTCTAGCCTCGTCTATACTTCATACTAACCCGACTCTACCTACAAATCTACTTGTCAAGTTCCAACCCCACTGGACTACTTGCAGTTGTCCAGTTCTATCTCTCACTTCCATGTTTCCATGTTTTTGGTCACTGTATTAGCTACCTATTCCACAATAATGCTATGAGACAAATAACCACACACTTCAGTGGCAAACAACACTAGGCATTTACTGCTCATGTATCTGCAGTCAGAAACTAGGTAGCACTGCCGATCTTAGCCGGACACACTCATAAGTCTGCGGCATAAGTTCCAACCAGAGGCTGTTTTGCCCCTTGGGGGCATTTGGCAATGTCTGGAGATATTTTTGGTTGTCACACCTTTGGCGGTGGGGTGGGGGGTACTACTGGGATCTGGTGAGTAGAGGCCAGGGATGATGCTAACCATCCATAAATGAACAGCTCCCCACAACAAATAATGATCCAACCCCTAACTTCAAAGTGCTTCTACAGAGAAACTTCACTGTAGGTGCTGTCCGGCTATTAGCTGATCTAGGATAGTCTTCTCTGGGGCAAGTGGGGCAACTTGGCTTTGTCCAAGTTTCTCTTCCTCCAGCAGGCTATCTGGTGCATCTTGTCATAGTGATGGCAGAGGAGCAGTAACGAACAGAATTACCCAAGGCGTCTTACAGCCTAAGCTTGAAATGGGCTCCTCATTACTTCTGCTGCATTCCACTGGCCAAAGCAAGTCAGAGGGTCAGTCCAGATTCAAGGAGTCAGGAAACAGACTCCACCTCTTCAGGGAGAAGAACTGCAGTCACTTGGCAATGGGTGTGTATACGGGAGAGGATGGAAACCTGGTATAGCCAACTACATCAATTGAGCTCCCTCTGCGAGGGAAACATGAATGTGGAATTATAAAAGTGGCCCCCCTCTCTCTGCTCCCTCTTGTTTATGTTCGTCATTGGGTGTTTAAAATACTGCACTTGGTATTACCTATACTCAGGGCTGACAGATAGCTGATATTCACCATGGCAGGGGCTACTGTGACTGGGTCTGCTCGGATTGGTTGGTGCTGTGCTGTATAGTTAAAGTTTCATTACCTTGGCTTCCACTTATTTGTGCACTTTTTTGTCTCCTCTACTGGGACAGAGAATCAGTCACTGGGTGCTGGAATCTATATTAAGATATTAGTTTAAGAATAAAGTTAAGATCTTCCTTGGGCATTCAGTGCCTTGGACATTAAATGTACATACCTGGCACACAGTAAGTGTTCAAGATCTGTTTATTGAATAAATGAATAAATGAGGACCTTTATACAAAGGAAAAAATGACTCTAAATGGATCAAAGATCTAAATATAAAAGCTAATACTATAAAATCATTAGAAGAAAACATAGAGAAAAGCTTCATGACACTGAATTTGTCAATGATTTCTTGGCTATGATGCCAAAAGCATGGGTAACAAAAGTTAAAATAAATGAATTGGCCTACGTCAAAATAAAAAACTTCTGTGTATCAAAGGACATAATCAACAGGGTGAAAATGTAACCTATGAAATGAGAGAAAATATTTGAAAATCATATATCTGATAAGGGGTTAGTAACCAGAATATATAAAGAACTAAAATTCAATAACAAAAAAAACCAAATAATTCAAAAATGGGCAAAACTTGAATATGCATTTCTTTAAGGAAGATATGCAAATGACCAACAGGCACATAAAAAAAGATGCCGGCCATTGCTAATCATTAGGGGAATGCAAATCACAAACACACTGAGATATCATGTCAATCCCATTGAGGGGGTGGCTATTTAAAAAAACACAGAAAATAACAGTTGGTGAGGAGGAAGAGAACTTGGTCTTTGTGCACCTTTCTTGGGAATGTAAAAAGGTGTAGCCACTATGGAAAGCAGTATGGAAGTTACTAAAAATGGTAAAGATAGAATTACCATATGATCCAGAGGTGTCACTACTGTGTATACATAAAAAAATTGGGAGCAGCATCAAAAGAGATATTTCTACACCTATTCATAGCAGCATTATTCACAATAACTAAAACGTCCATGCAACCCAAGTTTTCATTGATGGATGAATAGATAAATGAAATGTGGTATATAAAAACAATGGAATTTAGTCAGCCTAAAAAGGAAGGAAATTATGATACATGCAATAACATAGATGAATCTTGAGGATATTATGCTAAGTAAAATGAGCAAGTCACAAAAAGAAAAATACTGTATGAGGCACCTAGAATAGTCAAATTTGTAGACACAGGAAGTAGAATGGTTGCTGCTGGGGCTGGACGGAGGGGAGAATGGAGAGTTGTTTAAAGGATATAGAGTTTCAGTTTTGCAATATGAAAAGAGTTCTGAAACTGAACAACAATTTGAACATACTTAACACTTCTGAACTGTACGCTTAAAAATAGTTAAGATGATACATTTTGTTTGTGCATTTCGCCTTTTTTTTTTTTTTTTTTTTTTTTTTTTTAAAAGGTAATGAGGACCAAACTTTATATCTTTGCATCTGGCACAGGACTTAAAAGTTCCTTGCGTATAGTAAATGTTAATGAAATGTTTTCATTGAATAAAACAATGAAAGCTGAATCACAGCAATGTTAATAGGGTTGATGTTTGGATGTAAGACAATACAATAGTGGTCTTATTTTTCTCCTTCACATGTTAAGGAGAGAGATCTATTCTGTGGACCAACCGGGGTTTGCTGTGGAAAAGCTAGATAATAAAAACCTACCTGTCTTGTTGGTAACTCTGATGCCATGAAATTGTAATGTTGGCATTTCCTGTTTCTACCTAGTTAGTTCAACTACAAAGATGCGTTGGGCCACGCAGGAGGCATAAACTAACTTTATTTTGTGACTCATCAAGTAAAAACCAGTATTAGAAATTACGGAGCACGTCATTTGGCAGGCAGTTTTATCCATTTTAATGTGTTATCTCATTTAATCCAAAATAACTACGAGAAATAACATTTTCCCCTCATTTAATAGATGAAGAAACTGAGACACGTAAGGGTTTAATATCTTAAGGCCACAGAGTTAATATTTGAAGTAGGTAGTCTGATTTTGGAGTCTCTAACGTGATGCCTGTAGATTTGTTCTTTTTGCTTAGTGTTGTTATGGCTATGCAGGCTCTCTTTTGGTTCCATATGAATTTTAGGAATTTTTTTCTAGTTCTGTGAAGAATGACGGTGGTATTTTTATGGGAATTGCAATGAATTTATAAACTGTTTTTGGCAGTATGATCATTTTCACAATATTGACTCTACCCATCCCTGAGCATAGAATGTGTTTCTATTTATTTGTGTCATCTATGATTTCTTTCAGCAGTGTTTTGTTGTTTTTCTTGTAGAGATCATTCACCCCCTTGGTGACATATATTCCTAAGTATATGTTTTGTTTTGTTTTGTTTTTGCAGCTGTTGTAGAAGGGATTGGGTTCTTGATTTGAGTCTCAGCTTGGTCAGTGTTGGTGTATAGCAGTGCTACTAGTTTGTGTACATAGATTTTGTGTCCTGAAACTTTATTGAATTCATTTATCAGATCTAAGAGCTTTTTGGATGAGTCTTTAGGGTTTACAATCATATCATCAGTGAGCAGCAACAGTTTGACTTCCTCTTTACTGATTAGGATGCTCTTTATTTCTTTCTTAAAAGCAAGGAACTTTTAAGTCCTGTGCCGGATGCAAATTTTAGTGATTTGGAATGCTCTGGCTAGCACTTCCAGAACTATATTGTATATAAGTGGTGAGAGTGGGCACTCTTGTCTTGTTCCAGTTCTCAGGGGTAATGCTTTCAACTTTTCCTCATTCAGTGTAATGTTGGCTGTGGGTTTGTCATAGATTGCTTTTATTACCTTAAGATATACCCTTTCTATGTAGATTTTGCTAAGGATTTTAATCATAAAGTGATGCTGAATTTTGTCAAATGGTTTTTCTGTGTTTATTGAGATAATCATATTATTTTTGTTTTTAATTTTTTTATGTGGTGTATCATGTTTATTGACTTGGACATGTTAAATCATCCCTGCATCCCTGATAGGAAACCGACTTGATCATAATGGATTGTCTTTTTAACATGCTGTTAGATTCGGTTGGCTGTTATCTTGTTGAGAATTTTGGATACAGGTTTATCAGGGATATTGGTCGGTAGTTTTTTGTGTTTTTTCTTGTTGTTGTTGTTGTTATGTCCTTTCCTGGTTTTGGTATTAGGGTAACATTGGCTCCATAGAATGATTTAGAGAGGATTCCCTCTTTCTCTATCTTATGGAATAGTGTCATTAGGATTGCTACCAATTCTCCTTGGAATATCTGATAGAATTCAGTTGCGACTCCATCAGATCCTGGACTTTTTTTTTGTTGGTAATATTTTTATTACCATTTCAATCACACTGCTTGTTACTGGTCTGTTCAGAGTTTCTATTTCTTCCTGGTTTAATCTAGGAAGGCTGTATATTTCCAGGAATTCATCCATCTCCTCTAGGTTTTATAGTTTATGTGCATAAAGGTGTTCATAGTAGCCATGAATGATCTTTTGTATTTTTGTGGTATCAATTGTAATATCTCTCGTTTCATTTCTAATTGAGCTTATTTGGATCTTCTGTTTTCTTTTCTTGGTTATTCTCACTAATGATCTATCAATTTTACTTATCTTTTCAAAGAACCAGCTTTTGTTTCATTTATCTCTTGTATTGTTTTTTGTTGTTGTTTTAATTTTATTTAGTTCTGCTCTGATCTTTGTTATTTCTTTTCTTCTACAGGGTTTGGGTTTGGATTGTTCTTGTTTCTCTAGGTCCTTGAGGTGTGACCTTACATTGTCTATATTTGCCCTTTCAGACTTTTTGATGTAGGTATTTAAAGCTATGAACGTTCCTCTTAACACTGCTTTTGCTATATTCCAGAGGTTTTGATAGGTTGTGTCACTATTATTGTTCAGTTCAAAGAATTTCTTAATTTCCATCTTGATTTCTTTGTTGACCCAAAGATCATTCAGGAGCAGATTATTTAATTCCCATGTATTTGTACAGTTTTGAGGGTTACTTTTGGAATTAGTTTCTAATTTTATTCCACTGTGGTCTGAGACAGTACTTGATATAATTTCGATTTTCTTAAATTTATTGGGACTTGTTTTGTGGCCTATTATATGGTCCATCTTGAAGAATGTTTGATGTGTCAATGAAAAGAATGTATATTCTTCAGTTGTTGGGTAGAATGTTCTGTAAATACTTGTTAAGTCCATTTGTTCTAAGGTATAGTATAAGTTCATTGTTTTTCTTTGTTGACATTCTGTTTTGGTGACGTATCTAGTGCTATCAGTAGAGTATTGAAGTCCCCCACGATTATTGTGTTACTGTCTATGACATTTCTTAGGTCCGGTAGTAATTGATTTATAAATTTGGGAACTCCAGTGTTTTATATATATAACACAGCACATCATATCAGTGCATATGCTCTCAGGTTGAGTTATCACTGATGACGTTAAATTTTTTTAATCATATAAATTTTTATTATAATTTGACTGAAATATTTTTGCAAAAGGTGGCATTTAAATGTGCATCTGAATTAAGGCAAAATAAAACTTACCTTAATTTTTAAGGTAATCTTTAAGAGAGAAAAATAGTCACTTTACAGAGACTAGGCAGACACCACCTTAACCAAAGTGATCGAAATTGATGTCACCAGGAATAAGACATATGAACACCATGTACCCCCAATATGATGCACTGAGAAGAGCACAATGTCACATCTGGGATATTCTTGCTAAAATGCATAACCTTGGATGGACATGGTGGCTCCTGCCTATAATCCTAGCACTTTGGGACTCTAAATCCTTTTGTATTTTTAGTAAAGATGGGGTTTCACCATGTTGGCCAGGCTCGTCTCAAACTCTGGTGATGTTAATTTTGATCACCTGGCCAAAGTAATGTCAACAGTATTTTCTAGTGTAAAGTTAATTTTCCCCATCTCTATATTTTTTACAAGGAAATCACAAAGTTCAGTTAACACTCCAGGAGGAAGGAAATTAAACTTCATCTCTTGGAAGCTAGGGGGTTAGCTACATAAATTATTTGGAATTTTTTTTGTAGAGAAGATTTGTCTGTTTTCCCTTATTAATTTATTCATGTCAGCATGAAATCATACGTATTTGTTTTATGCTTTGTGTAATAACTCAATACTATGTGATTTATTTTGTTTCTCAAATTGCTCCAGCTTTGATCATTGGGAGTTCCTCCAGGTTGATTACTGTGTCCATTTGAAACGCACCCATCTCTATGTTTTTTGAGCACTTACTTACTTTCTGTCATTATTAGATGCTCCAGTCTCACCTTCTACTTTCTTTGTTGGTTCTAGAATCAGTCACTTCTCCCAGGGTTTTGATTCCTTTATTGGGGAATGGCATTCAGAAATCAGGATCTGATTATGGCCGCTTTATTTATTATTTACTTTATTTTCTGTTTATTACTAATTTTTCTCAAATGTTCCAATGGATCTTCCAGCTGTCTTTTAATTTTATTTCCAAAATCTCAAACAAGCATATATGCTGTCAGTTCTATTTTCCTTTAGACACCTGTCTCCTGGAGTCAGGTGTCCTCTTGTCCTCTTGATTCCATTTGGCTTTTATTCCAGACCTGCTTCATTGCTGTCTTCCCATGCTTTTCTTTTTTTTTCATAATAGAATTTTTCCTTGTTACTAAATTATAATAGAGTTTCTTTCTCCTGGATCCCCAATATGATTGCTTTTTGGTTTTACTGGAGCATATAGTCATTTGCTGGTTAACATACTTGGTATATGTTTCTAAAAAGGAACATAGGAGATAAAATTTCTTATTGTAAGTCTTAAAATGTATTTATTCTATTCTCACACTAAATGGATAGATTGCTGTGAATCTGAATATATATTTTTCTCAATTTTATTTTAGTTTCAGGGGTTGTATGTGCAGGTTTGTTACCTGGGTAAATTGCATGTTGCTGGGGTTTGTTGTACAAATGATCTCATCACCCAGGTAGTGAGCATAGCACCTAATAGGTAGTTTTTCAACCCTCACTCACTCCCACTCACCCTGCTTCAAGTAGTTCCCAGTGTCCAGTGTCTGTTATTTCCATCTTTATGCTTATGTGTACAAATGCTTAGCTCCTATTTATAGTATCTGAATGTTTAAGGCATTATTCCACTATATACGTATTCGATTTTCCTTTGTCTACAGTAGTTGCTATTGAGTAGTCTGAAGTCACTCTGATTTCCTATTTATATGTCATTTGTTATTTTTTTCCTCTTGCAATACTTTAAATGTTTTCATTCATTTTATTTTTTTTTTGACTGACGATAATGCCCAGAGTGGAGCATTCTAATCTGGATACTCATGTCTTTCAGTTCTGAGAAATTGTTTTTTTTTGTTTGTTGGTTTGTTTAGCAGTTTTACTTTTCTCCTTTTCTGCCTCCTCTTTATTTGGAGCTACAGTTAGTTAAATGTTCCTGAATTAATTTTCTTTTATCTTTTATTGTCTTTTATTTTGACATTATTTTCTTTATTTTCTGAGGTATTTCCTTGACTACATTGCACCATGCTTCTATTTAAATTATATATTAACTTTCCTAAAATAATGTTTTGACAATTCTTTTTATCTGTCATGTCTTTCTCTCTTTGTCCACTCAGTTCCCTCTTCATGGTATCCCATTTGTTTTATAGATGCATTGTCTTATCTTCAGTTTATGATGATATCAATGATAATATTCTCCCAACCACTAATCAAATTGTTTCTACACAGAATTTTTGGTTGAAAGTCATTATTTCAGAATTTTAAGGCATTATTCTTTTTCTAGCTTTAGTGGTTATTGGGGAGAAGTCTGATATTACTCTGATTTATAGTTGTTTGTACATAATCTAGATTTTCCTTATCTACTAGAAACCCTTCTTTATCTCTGGCTTTCTGAAATTTCATATTATATGTCCCTTTCCTTTATAGTATAGGGCACATAGTGGTGCCTCAATCTGAACACATATTTTATCTATAGATATAAATAACAATAATAACTCCTAACTTTTACTGAGTGACTGCTAAGTGAGCCCTCTATAGTAAGCAGTATGACACGGCAACTCAGAAAAGTTGTGCCAGCTGCCAACAGCCAATTGAAGAGAGACTCAAATATTTACTGAGACTTTTTTGGGGTGTTGCTATATCTGAGTGAATTAATCATTGGGGAGACAATTTTGCTGTATGTTAAGTATACTGCCAAGTGCGAAACTGGGAAAAAGAATGGAAAGCACTCCAGTTCAGTCATGTGTAACATATTTTTAATAAATTGTCATTGAACTGAGGTGACTGGTCTTTCTGCATAAAGCTTTTTGATCATAAGTCAAAATTACTAGGGAGTTAACGATACTTCTCTAGAATAACCTTCTGAATTATCCAAAATAAGCATTTACACACAGGCACTTAATGCTGAGTAATTAATGTCTGTCTGGATAACCCAGCAGCTAATGAGGTGGGGTGTAGCAGGGGCATACTGAGTCACTGGAGAACCCCAGAGGGCTGGCTGTGAAAATAGCCCTGAGCTTGCCAGAGTTTTTGGTAATAGTTGGAAAATTTTTATAGGTGCATCATTATTGACTTCTTGCCTAAAGATATATTGGCTGTAGGCAAGTTTTCGTGTGCCCTATTATAATGCAGATACAAATGCATCTTTAGATTAATTGTGACAATCAATTTATACATCCTGTATGGGCAAAACTTTTGAAAATATAAAGCTCTGTAGTAAATTAGACTTCAGCTGAGATATAGATTTGGCCTGAAACCCCAAATCATCGAGTAGATAATCTTTGGTGTCTCCCTTTTATGAAAAATTTATTTCCCTTTTAAATAATCCTTTTCCACACTTCTCATCCCCTGATATTTTTAATCCTCAGATGGATCTCTGCAAGAGGAGTACCTATAGTTTACCAATAATAATTACTGAATTGGCATTACAACATAATGTTCTTCCCAAGAATATTTGCATTTAAGAAGCTTTGTAGTAAATGAATTTAAAGGAATGATGTATGATCAAATCTCAAGCCTTGTATCAATTCATAGAAAATTAATTGATATTCTGCTATGTGTCAGATGCTTAAGAAGCAAAGATTCATAAGATGTGGCTCTAATCTTTGAGATGTTCACTTTCTAGCAGAGGAGGGAGAAATATATAAAGCTAATTGTAAAATAGAATATGACCAGTTTTATAGAGACCAATGAGGGGGTGATTTATTACATCTGGAGCAGGAGGCTGAAATTATGAGAGGCTTCACGGAGAAAGTCACATTTGAGTAGCTCATGGGGTTAATAACAATGAGAGACTTTAAGCACCCAATACATTTAAAGGAGGGAAAAGATTTTCAGGACTCAGGACTCCCTTGGAATCTGTAGAATCAAATCAGTTAGATGAACTCCTACTCTGCTTGTGCTGAAGCAGCACCAAGAGCAGCAAAACCAGAAACTGAAGCAAAGCCAGAACGATAAAGCACAAGAGGTGTCATACTTAGCTTTCTTTAAGGGAAACAGCAATGTCTATAACATTAAAAAAATGCTGGGAAAGCTACTCTGCACCCTCCTAAGTCCAAATTTATTAAGTGCACTAAAATGATGCTGCCAAAAGGAAATAACTGGAGAATTTTCTGGAGCCAAGGCGGGCAGAATATGCAGTGATGAGAAGTTGGAAAGCATCATTATCATTTTCCAGACTGGATTTCACTTTGTTCCACTTCAGCCAATGACCACCTTGGTCCAAGACAAAATTTTAAAAGACCATAGCAAGCCTTTGTTCCAAATGAGAAGATGGAAAATAACAAATACAATAGAAGTAAGGAAATCCTTCTGCAAGCCTCCTTGGCAGAAAAAGGTGCTAGGGCAAGGCAAGGAAAAGGTGGAGGAGCAGGGGAGGGAGGAGTCTGGAATCAGTGGCTGTTAATATTTTACAACAAGGCTTTGTGTAATGGTTGAGTACCTTGTTGAAGTGCACAATGGTCAACTATTCCTTACTTCAAAATTGATTGCTTAATTGGCTAATTATCTTACTGATCTGGAGCCTTCCTCCTGTGTCTGAGTCAGCCCTCGGTAGGGATGAAGCGGTGATAGTGGGTGCTCAGAGAAATGTGTGGCACTGTCAATTTGTGCTTTTTTGTTTGTGACATTTAGGAAGCAAATATAAAATCTAACATTCGTTGTCAATTGTTTTTGTTGTCATAACTTCTAAATATAGAGGCTGCACAGATGATTTTTTTAAATACTGAATTTGTTGACAGTTAAAGAAGTTTCTTAGGAAAAAAATATTGCTCATAAACATGGTTTATATACCTATCTATGCTATCCCAGTCCAAGCACAAATTATTTTCTATTAGCAATTATTTTATTCAATGCATTCCTTATGTTTGGTTCTGCAGGACAGCATCACTCATTTAAAAAAAATGTCCTTTTGAGTACCCACTGTGTTCAAGAACTATTTTTGCCACTTAATATGATACAAATTTGAGTTGAATTTTGAGAGTCGAATTTTGTTTTTAAGGAGCTTAGTGTCTAATAGGGGAAATAGGTATAGAACAAGGTAGAGAGTGACTAATGCCAGTAGTATAGCTACTGTGCTCACAACATTTGAATAAAAGAAAACTTACTTCATTTGTGGCACTCAGAAAAGATTTGTGGAGAAAGTAGTGCTTGATTTGTCTTTGAAGGAGTCTAAATGTAAATAGATGGGAGCTAAGTAGAAAGGTTATTTTAGTGGAGTATAAACTGGTATGAGTTAAAACAGACACAGGAAAGGTCAAGTTTAGACAGACACAATGAGTAGGCAATGACTTCAGGGAAGGAGTCATCCAGGGGAGTGGTGGAAGCTAAAGGTGTTAGCTAAGAATAATAGTATGGCAAGGAAGGATAGCAACAGACTGTAGAGAGCCTTGAAGACTGAGCCAAATAGTTTGAAATTTTGTTCAAATAAGTAGGATCAGCCGGGCATGGTGGCTCACACCTGCAATCCCAGCACTTTGGGAGGCTGAGGTAAGCAGATCACAAGGTCAGGAGTTCGAGACCAGTCTGGCCAACATAGTGAAATCCTGTCTCTACTAAAAATACACAAAAAATCAGCCGGGTGTGGTGGTGTGTGCCTGTAATCCCAGCTACTCAGGAGGCTGAGGCAGGAGAATCACGTGAACCTGGGAGGTGGAGGTTATAGTGAGCCAAGATTGTGCCACTGCACTCCAGCCTGGGCAACAGAACGAGACTCTGTCTCAAAAAAATAAATAAATAAATAAAATAAAATAAGTAGGATCAAGTCAATAGTTTTTTAGAAGATATATCTTTTCTTATTTTTATCTTATTGTGGTAAGAACACTTAACATGAGATCTATCCTCTTAAATTTTTAAGTGTTAACTATAGGCACGTTTTGTACAGCAAATCTCTAGAATGTATCCATCTTGTATACCTGAAACTTTATACTCTTTGATTATCAACTTCCCAATTCCCATTCCCCCAGGCCATCAACCAACATTCTACTCTCAGCTTCAATGAGTTAGACTATTTTAGATACCTCACATAACTGGAATCACGCAGTGTTTATCCTTTTGTGACTGGCTTATTTCACTTAGCAAAATGTCCTCTAGGTTCAGTCATTTTGTTGCAAATGATAGGATTTCCTTATTTTTAAGACTGAGTAATATCCCATTGTATATATTATCACATTTTCTTTTTCCATTTATCCATCCATGGACATTTAGGTTTTTTCTACTTCTTGGCTATTACGAATAGTGCTGCAGTGAACTCAGG
>NW_026652280.1:108973586-109097280 GCF_009828535.3 Hylobates moloch
GTGGGCATAGGACCCTCCGAGCCAGGTGCGGGACACAATCTCCTAGTGTGCCGTTTTCCAGGCCCGTTGGAGAAGCGCAGTATTAGGATGGGACTGACCCGATATTCCAGGTGCCGTCTGTTTCCCCTTTCTTTGACTAGGAAAGGGAACTCCCTGACCCCTTGCACTTCCCGAGTGAGGCAATGCCTCGCCCTGCTTCGGCTCGCGCACAGTGCGCCTCACCGTCTGTCCTGCAGCCACTGTTAGGCACTCCCTAGTGAGATGAAACCGGTACCTCAAGCAGAAATGCAGAAATCACCAGTCTTCTGTGTCGCTGGGGCTGGGAGCTGGAGACCGGAGCTGTTCCTATTCGGCCATCTTGGCTCCACCCCAGGATTTCCTTATTTTTAAGACTGAGTAATATCCCATTGTATATATTATCACATTTTCTTTTTCCATTTATCCATCCATGGACATTTAGGTTTTTTCTACTTCTTGGCTATTACGAATAGTGCTGCAGTGAACTCAGGAGTGCTAATATATATATATATATATATATATATATATATATATTTGAGATCCTGATTTCAAATTTTGAATAAATACCCCAGAAGTGAGATTGCTGGATCTGATGGTAGTCTATCTATAATCTTTTGAGGAACCTCCATACTTTTTTCCATAATAGCTTTATCGATTTATATTCTCACCAATAGTTTACATGGGTTCCAATTTCTCTAAATCCTTGCCAACACTTGTTGTCTTAAAAAAATACTAGCCATCCTAGTAGGTGTAAAACAGTATCTCATTGTGGTTTTGATTATCATTTCTCTGACAATTAGTGACATTGAGCAATATTGACAATTACTGATACCTGTTGGCCATCTGTTTGTGTACTTTGTAGAAATGTGTATTTGTGTTCTTAGCCTATTTTAAATTTAGATTATTCATTTCTTTGAATAATTTCCTTATATATTTTGGAAATTAACCCTTATCAAGTATACGGTTTGCAAATATTTTCTCCCATCTCATAGGTTGGCTTTCACTCTCTTGATTTTTTCCTTTGTTGTGCAGAAGCTTTTTAGTTCATAGTCCCACTTGTCTACTTCTTGCTTTTATTACCTGTGCTTTGGTGTCATTCCAATGAAATCATTGCTAGGACCAATGCCATGAAGCTTTCCCTATGTTTTCTCTAGGATTTTTACTGTTTCAGGTCTTATGTTTAAGTCTTTAATCCATTTTGTAATTTTTTTGTATAGTCTAATATAGGCATCCAATTTCATTCCTTTGCATATGTATATTCAATTCTCCCAATATCTCCCAGGATATTGAAGAGACTATCCTTTCCATTTGGGGTACCCTTGGTACTCTTGTCACAAATCAGTTGACCATATATGTGTAGATTTATTTCTGGGCTTTGTATTCTGTTCCATTAATCTATACAACTGTCTTCACATGAGTACCATACTGTTTTGATTACTGTAGCTTTGTAATATATTTTGAAATAATGCAATATGATGCCTCCACCATTGTTCTGCTTTCTCAAGATAGTTTTGGCTATTAGTGGGTCCTTTGTGGTTCCATATATTAGAGAATTGCTTTCTTTATTTCTATAAAAAAATTCCGTTGGAATTTTGGTAGGGATTGTATTGAATCCATACATTGCTTTAGTTAGTATGGACATTTTAACAATATTGAGTCTTCTAGTCCAGGAATGTGGGATGTCATTCATTTATGTTTTATCTGCTTTAATGCCTTCCAGCAATATTTTGTAATTTTAAGGTAGAAGTCTTTCATTCCCTTGGCTAACTTTATTCCTAAATATTTTATTCTCTTTGATTATATTGAAAAGAGATTGTTTTCTTAATTCCTTTTTCAAATAGTTCATTTTAATGTATAGAAATGCAACTAATTTTTATATGCTGAATTTGTATCCTACAGCTTTATTGAAGACATTTATTAGATCTTTTCTTCTGGCTTTATTAAGACATACTTGACAAATAAAAATTATATATAGTTGCAGTGTACAATATAATATTTTGAAATATGTATATATTATGAAATGATTAATCAACCTAATTAATATATTCATCACTTCACATACTTTTTGTAGTGAGAACATTTAATATCTATTGCCTTAGCAATATTCAAATATACGATATTTTGTTTTGTTTTGTTTTGTTTTGTTTTTGAGATGGAGTCTTGCTCTGTCTCCCAGGCTGGAGTGCAGTGGCATGATCTTGGCTCACTGCAACCTCCGCCTCCTGGGTTCAAGCCATTCACCTGCCTCAGCCTCCCCAGTAGCTGGGATTACAGGCATGCACCACCATGCCCATCTAATTTTTGTATTTTTAGTAGAGACGGGGTTTCACCATCTTGGCCAGGCTGGTCTTGAACTCCTGACCTCATGATCCACCTCCCTTGGCCTCCCAAAGTGCTGGGATTACAGGCTTGAGTCACTGTGCCTTGCCACAATATTTTGTTTTTAACTACAGTCATCATGCTGTGTAACAGATCTTCATAAATTATTCATCCCCTCTAAAACTTTTTGTCCATTAGAATCACCATTCTACTCTCTGCTTCTGTTAGTTCAACTTTCTTAGTGTCCATCTATAAGTGAGATCATGTAGCATTTGTCTGTCCGTGCCTGGCCTATTTCACTTAGAACAATGTCCTCCAGGTTCATTCATGTTGTTAAAAATGACAGGGCTTCTTTCTTAAAGGCTGAGTAGTATTTCATTATATATATTTATATATATTAGTTATAATTTATATATGTTTATATAATATTTCCTTCAGACATTCATTAATCAATAGACACTTAGGTTTGCTCCACAGCTTGACTATTCTGAATAATGCCACAGTAAACATGGAAGTATAGCTGTTTCTTTGACATACTACTTTCATTCACTATTATACCCAGAAGTGAGATTGATGGATTATATAGTAGTTCTATTTTTAGTATTTTGAGGAGCCTCTATATGTTTTTAATAATTGTTGTACTAATTTACACTCCCACCAACAATATACGAGGGTTCTTCTTTCCTCCATATTCTCACCAACACTTGTTATGTTTTTTCTTTTTGATCATACTCTTTTTTACAGGTGTCAGGTGACAGCTCCTTGAGGTTTTAACTTGCATTTACTTGATGATTAGTGATGTTGAGCATTTTTCATATACTTTTTGGCCATTTGTATGTCTTCTTTTATGAAATGTGTATTCAGGTCTTTTGCCCATTTTTAAATCATCTTCAAATCATTGAGTTGTATGAATTTCATATTTTTTTATTATACTTTAAGTTCTGGGATACATGTGCAGAACGTGCAGTTTTGTTACATAGGTATACATGTGCCATGGTGGTTTGCTGTACCCATCAACCTGTCATCTACATGAGGTATTTCTCCTAATTCTATCCCTTCCCTTGCCCCCCAACACCCAACAGGCCTCAGTGTGTGATGTTCCCATGGCTGTGTCCATGTGTTCTCACTGTTCAACTCCCACTTATGAGTGAGAACATGTGGTATTTGGTTTTCTGCTCCTGTGTTCGTTTGGTGAGAATGATGGTTTCCAGCTTCATCCATGTCCCTGCAAAGGACATGAACTCATTCTTATTTTTATGGCTGCAAATTATTCCATGGTGTATATGTGCTACATTTTCTTTATCCAGTCTGTCATTGATGAGCATTTGGGTTGGTTCCAAGTCTTTGTTATTGTGAATAGTTCTGCAATAAACATACATGTGCACCTGCCTTTATAGTAGAATGATTTATAATCCTTTGGGTATATACCCAGTAATGGGATTGCTAGGTCAAGTGGTATTTCTAGTTCTAGATCCCTGAGGAATTGCCACACCGTCTTCCATAATGGTTGAAATAATTTACACTCCCACCAACAGTGTAAAAGTGTTCCTATTTCTCCACATCCTCTCCAGCATGTGTTGTTTCCTGACTTTTTAATGATCATCATTCTAACTGGCATGAGATGGTACCTCATTGTGGTTTTGATTTGCATTTCTCTAATGACCAGTGATGATGGTCTTTTTTCATATGTTTGTTGGCCGCATAAATGTTTTCTTTTGAAAAGTGTCTGTTTATATCTCTCACCCACTTTTTGATGGGGTTGTTTTCTTCTTGCAAATTTATTTAAGTTCCTTGTAGATTCTGGATATTAGTCCTTTGGCAGATGGATAGATTGCAAAAATTCTTTTGCCCACATAGAATAGCTACAGGCTTTTTATCTTGCTAGTATAATGAGGGAAAAGCATAGTATCTTGGCCAGATAGCACCATCTGTCCCTCAGGGCAGAATCCCTCATGGCTTCCCTTGGTTAGTGGAGGGAGTTCTCCGACCCCTTGTGCTTCCCGAGGGAGGCGACATCCTACCCTGCTTCTGCTCCTTCTCCGTGGGCTCCACCCACTGTCTAATCATTCCCAGTGAGATGAGCTGGGTACCTCAGTTGGAAATGCAGAAATCACCTGCCTTCTGCATTGGTCTCACTGGGAGCTGCAGACCAGAGCTGTTCCTATTCAGCCATCTTGCCAGGCCCTCCCTGAATTTCATATTTTTTACATATTTTGAAAATTAACTGTTTGTAAGATATGTTGTTTGTGAATATTTTCTCCCATTCTGTAGGTCGTCTCTTCACTCTGTTGATTGTTTTCCTGGCTACATAGAAGCTTTTTAGTTTGATGTAATCACATTTGTCAATGTTTGCTTTATATATTTTGGTGCTCTTTTGTTGGGCACACATATATTTATAATAATTATATATTCCTGGTGAATTACTCTTTTTACCATTTCATTATAACCTTTTTTATTTCCTGTTACAGTTTTTGACTTAAAGTCTACTTTGTCTTATATAAATATAGCCGTCTCTGCTCTCTCCTGGCTGCTGTTTGCGTGGAATATTTCTTTTTATCCCTTCACTTTCAGCCTAACAGTGTCCTTAAATCTAAAGTGAGTCTTTTGTACACAGCATATAGTTGGATCTTGTTTCTTTCTGCATTCAACTACTGTATATCTTTTTCTTTTTTTCTTTCTGTTGCCCAGGCTGGGGTGCAATGGTGCAATCTTGGTTCACTGCAGCCTCTGCCTCCTGAATTCAAGTGATTCTCCTGTCTCAGCCTCCTGAGTAGCTGGGTCTACAGGCACGTGCCACCACGCCTGCCTAATTTTTGTATTTTAGTTTTAACTAGATTTCACCATGTTGGCCAAGCTGGTCTTGAACTCCTGACCTCAAGTGATCTGCCCACCTCAGCCTTTCAAGTGCTGGGATTATAGGCATAAGTCACCATGCCCAGCCTGTTCTATGTTTTCTGATTGGGGTGCTTAATCGATTTATGTTTAAAGTAATTATTAATAGAAAAGAATTTACTCTTGGTAAGTCAATTTTACCAATTTACTATTGTTAATTTACTATTGGTAAGCTAGTTAACAAAATTAATTGTTTTCTGTTTGTCTTATATTATTTTGGTTCTTCTTTTTCTTCTTGCAGCTTTCCTTTTATAAAATTGATATGCTTTGAATCTCTCTTTTCTTTTGTGAAACTTCTATGTTTTTTTTTTTGGTGGTTGCTAGGAGCTTTTATGAAATATAGTTATTACAGTACTCACAGTTGATAAAGATTTAATTTGAATCACATATAAAACCAATACATTTTTGCTTCTCACTTCTTCACACTTCGTGTTATTAAGGTAACAATTTACATTTATCTATATTTTGTATCCATCAATATATTTTTTAGTTATAGTTATTTTTAATACTTTTGTCTTTTAATTTGTACTAGATTTAAAGTGTTTTACCCACCACCATTATGGTAATGTAATATTCTCTATTTGTCTATATATTTGGCTTTACCAATGAGTTACATGTATTAAATTTATTTCAACCTATGATATTTTCATCTTACAATGGATTTATCAGGACACAACACCATCGTAAATCAAGGAGCATCTTAATTTTTTTATTCTACTTCTATGAAGTACTTAGAGTGGTCAAATCATAGAGACAGAAAGTAGAATGGTGGTTTCCAGTGGGTGGGGGAAGGGGAAAATAAGAAGTTATTATTTAATGGGTATTGAATTTAAGTTTTATGGGACTAACAGAATTATGGAGATAAATAGTGGTGATGGCTGTATAACATTATGCACATTTAAAAATGACTAAGATGATAAATTTTATGTTATATATATTTTACACACATAAAAATAAAAGAAAAGCTGAGGGAATTCACCACCACTAGACCTGCCTCTCAAGAAATGCTGAAGGAAGTTCTTCAACATGAATCAAAACGATACTAAATAACAACACAGTAGTAGAAGAAAGCATAAATTCATTGGTGAAGATAAATATATAGGCACATGGAGAATATTGTATTACTGTAATAATGGTATATTCTCCTGAGCTCATTGAGTATTTGTACAATACTTATTTTAAATTATCTTTCAGGTAATGTATTTATCTCTGTTTCATTAGAATCAATATTTGCAGTTTATCTTGTTTTTTGTTTGGTTTATGTTTCTTGAATCTTTCACTTGTCTTGACAAGTTGGTATCTTGTTGGTATCTATGCATTATGTTGGTATCTATGCATTAGAAAAAACAACCATTTCTCCCAGTCTTTATGTACTGACCTCATACAGAAGACTTTCACCAGCCAAGCTGGCCAGAGTTTCTGTTTGTATGACTCCAAATTGTTCTTAGCAGCCCCCAGGTGTCTAGATTATGCTGGCTCCTGTCAGTACATGACAGGGGAGATGGAAACCAATTCTTCAGGTATTACCCAGAGGAGTTGGAATGTTAGATGTGTGGTCCAACTCTTTCTCTCCCCAGAGAGAATATGGGAACTGGAGGTATTTTGCCCACTTACTCTGTGCTGGGCTAGGGGTAGAGGCTGGGGTAAGTGCCTCTATGCTAGTTGAAACCACGTTTTATATACTTAATGGCCCTAGGCATTTACAATATGCCAGTTTATGGCAGTGCTCAAAACCAGGCAAGACAAAAACCAGTCCCTGGGGAAATACCTAGAAAAGGTGAGATGTTGGATATGTGGTCCAACCTTTTCTTTCCTCAGTGAGAAGTTGGGAGCTGGATATCTTTTTCCTTATCACATGGCTCCGTGCCAAGGGTGAGTATTATGGTGACAATGTATCTCCAATTTTCTTACAAGTTTTGACGTGGCTGGTTTTGCATTTGTCAGGGATGCAGGAGCCTCTCAGCTGGACTTCTCACAAAAGGAATTAATCCATACATTGCTGTTGAATAGATGTATCTGTGGAGTGAAGGAAAGTCCAGGGCTTCCTGATTTTGTCTTGCTGATGTCACTCTCAATTGGATTTTTAATTAAGGTATTGATATAATCAAAGAGGTGATTGCTGAGTATTTCTCTCACGTAAATGTTATGGGTTTGCTAACAGGTATATTGATGCAGATGAGCCACATCTAGGTATGTGCTCCCGAAAGTTCAGTTTTTTTCATTTAGACGAGGTCATAGAAATTATCTCAGCTTTATTAGTCTTACCACATACCAATCATTAGGGAAGGTTTGTGCAATGTATTTTTATTTCTACCTTCTTCCCTTCCTTCATCCATCCACCCAAACAACATTATTTTAAAGAAAATAATGTTTTTCTGTGCATCTAAGCCATACATTCTGTGTACTCCCAACTCCCAAATTGCGTAAAATGGATATATGACTTCTAGGAATTTGCATCCATAGGAAAATTCTATCTGATTCATATGATCAAACTTGAAGACAAAATCAAGTGTCCTAGTTAAAAGTCTTTTGGCTTGAACTAGTCAAATTAACCATATAATGAACAGACAACACTTTGATTTTGTCTATGGGGACTCTAAGTCTATACTAAGCAAAATGAAGTGGAGAATTAAGCAAATTTGGTCCCTACACCCTTTTTGTTTCCCTAAAGAAAGGTAGGATTAAAAAACATTTGCAGTGGTGGGGATTGCAGACGGACTAGAGTTAGCCAAATTAGTAATATCTAGTAATTATTCACTAAATAATTATTTGATTTTCACTCAATTTTCTTCACATAGACATTGTAAATAATAAAATACTTATTTAGTAGAAGAGCCCTTAATCTGTATGATTTTATATCCGTGGAAATAGTAATGTCCTATAATGATCACTTGGTCCTTTATGGTTTAATGGTCCTAGAATGTCTCCTCATAACCAACCTGTTTCCTCAGAACTATCTTTTAGCAAACTCCATCAATATGGCCAAGATTTGCACCTAAAGTGTCCCAGAGTCAAAACTTGAATTTCTTGCATTTTTTAAACCATTCACCTCCTAAGTAATATCCTCCAGTCTCATTTTAAACACCATCTATATACTGATAACTCCAAAACTTACATCTTCCATTTGAACCTCTCTGCAGAAATCTAGAGTTATAAATCCATTTCTCTACTTGACATCCCCACTTGGATAAAGTGATTTCAAATATGGCAAGTTCAGCTGATTTTCTTCTCGAACCTTGAATTTCCATCCAATAAATATCACCTTTATTCATCCAATTGGCCGGGACAAAAATGCTGTCATCCTTGTTTCCTCTATTTCTACCTCACTTTAAATCCATTAGCAGATTCTTTCAGCATTACCTTTGGATGCCATCCAGAATTTTTAACACTTCCACTGTTACTATCCTAGTTTAAGCCATCATTATATCTTGTCGAGATTATTGCAATGCTATCCCTAACTGGTCTCCATGCTTCTGCCCTGGACCCCCTATAGTCTTTTTCAACTCAGTAGGCAGAGTAATTTGCCCACATAGAATAGCTAAAGGCTTTTCATCTCGTTAGTGTAACTTTCTTGCTCTTCAGAGGCTACCTATCATGCTCAGTTCTGGTTCACACATTAGGCCTGGATTGGTGTGGCTCTGTGCCCAGAGCAATCTGGTTTTCTTCACTAACAGCAGCTTACAGTTTCACTTGTACCATTAAAGAAAAATGTATAGAACTTCCCAAACAGCGTAATGCTATGGTATATGTAAGGACTCCAGCATTCCTTTCAGAGCCGTCCATATGTGACCAGCTAGGATTTAATGACTCTTGGCCCATTTCATTAAGGCTGGGCTGTGGAATGGGTAGAAAATTTCAAGAGTCTAAGCTTTATTGCTCATTGATTAGTTTCACTTAGGTGCATTTGAATACTGAAATTCTCTATTTGCTGGTATCTTTATCTGTGATACAGGATTATTAAACCTATTTTTCTAACAACAAATACCTATGCTGAGAAGTTCTTTTGATATTTATTCCCAGGAGAGGTAAGATTGCACTTGCCTCTCTTCTATTTTAATGAACTACGTGAATGCCAACGATGGCATGCTGTCTCACTGTAGGCACCTAGCTGTGTGGCTGCACACCTAATGGTATTTCTCTAGGAATATATTCGTCTCCTTTACGCTTAACACGTGCATTTTCTTTTCTTTTCTTTCTTTCTTTCTTTTTTTTTTTTTTTTTTGAGACGGCATCTCACTCTGTCACCCAGGTTGGAGTGCAGTGGCGTGATCTCAGGTCGCTGCAACCTCCGCCTCCGGGGTTCAAGCAATTCTCTGCCTCAGCCTCCTGAGTAACTGGGATTACAGGCACCCGCGGCCATATGCCTGGCTAATTTTTTTGTATTGTTAGTAGAGATGGGGTTTCACCAAGTTGGCCAGGCTGGTCTTGAACTGCTAATGTCATGATCCACCCGCCTCGGCCTCCCAAAGTGCTGGGATTACAGGCGTGAGCCACCGCGCCCGACCATGCATTTTCTTACTTAGTTTTCAGAGCCCGTTGAAGTGTGTTGTTAGTTGCAGGACATGCAAACTGACAGGAGAGTGTGCATGAATCAATCAAATATTGAGTGCTTGCAATGTGTAAGGCACGGTACTAAGCTAGGTTTAAGCAGAGTATTAAGAGGAGATGGAGAAAAAGTGTGTTTGTTTTAGAAGATCTCAGAGGCTCAATGTCAGATGGAGGGGGAAAGCTGTAAAATAATACTTTTCAATTCTGTCGAAAATTGTGAATTAGGAGTTTTACCTCCCTGTTTTAACTTATTTCTCTTTCTTGCTTCTTCCTCTCTCACATCTTTTCCTACTTACTCAGGTCCCTTAGACCCTTCCCCCACTGCAACCACACTACCCACAGCAGTAGCAGCATGATTTCCTTCAGTTATGCTTCGACTTTCCAGCCCCACTGATATTTATCAAACTTCTCATTTCTTCAATTCCATTCCCCTGGGTTACAACTTGCTCTCTCATCTCATTTATATACTAATATTCAAAAATCACTTAGTGCATTGATTTACCAGAGGCATTTGCATTTTAATAGGCATCTTATTCATGACAATACTTGCTTTGAAAAAAAAAAAAAAAAAAAACCAAAACCTCTAATGATGGCATTAAAGGTGTTCTAGCAGGTTAGAAAGGGAGATTTGTTTTTTAGATAGGTATGTATTTCTGGAGTCCTTCAAATTACATTTCTGTGGGCAGCCACCTATTTTGTTCAGAAGTAAAATTAACCCTATTTACTACTCGTTTACTGCCCACATCCCACTGCCATGGATTCAATTTAAAAGAAACTTGCAACTGCTTAAATTACCTTAATTTACCTTTTTCACTTTCATTTAGCAGATTTCTGAAAAAAAGTGTTGCATTTTAGACTCTAAGAACCCTAGAGTTCTTTTTTTATTTTTTTTTCATGTATTTGGTATATATTCACTGATGCACAGGTGATTGGTTCTTTAGATTTTCAATATGTTACATCTGCATTTTCCAAATCGGAGGAGCTCTCACATGAAGATTACGCTGAAGTATTGCTGAGGCTCTAAATAGGTTTTAAAATTATTGTGCTCTAATAAAAAATCGATCATAATTTTAGAGAAAGATAAAAAAGACCAAGTAAATGTAGGCTAGCTACATGATAGATAAAGGTGAAGAGCCACATAGAAGAATGGCAACAAGAGAATTCCTGGAGAGTGGTAAACCTGCAGCCAGGAAGCAGGTTTACCTGCTGGTCCTGAAATGTGAATGCTGGTCCATATGCCTCACACTTCTTGTGTGCTCAGTTGGAGCTGTATGAGGAGTAACAATTGTGAGAACTGTGTGCTCTTCTGACTGTAAAGGGAACTCCAAGACGCAGAGAAGTAAGGACAGCCTGAGAAACAGGAAAAGATAAAGTCCTATCTAAAGAAGTAAAGAAAGCAAGACATTACAAGTTTTGACAGAGGCTTAAAATGTTGAATTTTTATAAAATGCTCTGAATCCCAGAAACCTCAAAGAAATCCAGAGATCTGGTTGAATAGCAATGTCAGGAATATAAGACAAGGCGAGGACAAGGTGACTGTTATCATTAAAAGTTAATATAAGAAATTGAGAGTAGAAAATATGTACATGACTAGGTTGTATTTCTGTCAGTCTTTCTACCTCATGTGTAATATTTTAAAGTCATGTGAATATTATCCTAAGCAAACTAACACAGGAATAGAGAACCAAACACCACGTTATCACTTATAAGCAGAAGCTAAACACTGAATACACATGGACACAAAAATGGGAACAATAGACACTAGGGACTGCTTGAGCGGGGAAGGTGCGAAGGGGGTGTGGGTTCAAGGCTGCCTATCAGGTACTATGCTCAGTACCTTGGTGATGGGATCACTCATACACTAAGCCTCAGTGACACGCAATTTACTCATGTAACAAAGCTGCACATGTACCCGCAAACAAAATAAAAGTAAGTAAAAAGCAACAAAAAAGAAAATAAAATCATTTGAACAATAGTAATTTTATAGAAAAAACTCTGCTACTTAGATTTTGTGTGTTTTTTCCTTCTCTGGACCACACATTGCTGCATGTTGGACCTAGACTCCCACTAATGGCAAAGTTTTCCCTCTTGGCAGCTACAAATTAGAGAAATAATAACATAAGAAGCAGCACAACAGATATTTAGACTTATTTTGCAAGTCTAATAGTAAGTGATAGTAAGCTATGATCCCACAACACTGTTAGAGCCAATATTACACAAGTGGGCACATATAAGACATAAATTTGAAAAAAATTAGAGCATCCTAATTAGCCAGAAAGACATCCTGGCATCCTAGTGTTTATAGCTTTGCAGGTGCTTGGCACTGATAGTATTTGTCTCATTGTGGAATGGTCAGGGTTAATGTCATGCATATTAATAAATATGTTTTTCATTCCCCTCTAACAGTTTTCTTGAGATGACAGGCTCAGGCCACAGGTTAGAAATCAAGACAGGACTCAAGAATGTGTGCCCAGCAACTGGCTTAGAAGCATACTGCATTTGGGGAGGTGGCTGTTCTTGGGACTGAGCAATTAAAATAACTTTCTCCCACGTGGCTAAAGAGCCAACTCCAGCCCATTGAGGACTGAGTGTGATAGATCATGTCTTCAGTGCTTTTGGATTCTAACTCGGTGAACTTCTTTAGGATTTCGCCTGTGACCTAAATAAATCACTTACCCTCATCTCTTGAGTTCAATTTCTCTATTGTGCTGCTTCCTAGTTCCTCATGCATATGTTGATTATTTAATTATTATTAAATAATAATTCCTAGTTCCTCAAGCATATGTTAATTATTTAATTGAGATGGGGCTGCTCATAATGAAAGTGGAGGAAAAACATTTGTCTCATAAGTTATCTGGATTACTGAATGTAATAATAGTAAGCAAGATACAAGGCATAGTCCTTGGAATACAGTGGGTGTTCAATTATTGGAGCAAAAATAATTCCCTTCCTGCCTTTCCACTCTTATCTTTCTCCCATTTCTCAAGATAATTTCTTTCTGTTAAAATAGCTCTTCTTTTGTGAAATAAAAACACCATTTGGTTGCCTATTAATGTAAACAATCCACCAGAAATGAATAAGCAAATTACAAACTAAAGTTTCTCAACTTTGCACTGCTGACTTTTTAGGCTGGATAGTTATTTGTTGTAGGGGGTTATTGTGTGCATGGTAGGAAGTTTGGCATCATCTCTGGCTTCTAGTCACTAGATGCTACTAGCACTCCCTTAGTTAGAACATCCCAAATATCTCCAGACATTACCCAGTATCTCCTGGGCTGAATCGTCCTTGCTTGAGAACCACTGATTTAAACCAACTGGATTCATCACATCCATCCCCGTTGACCTCCTCTCGGCTCTCTGTTTTTGGATGAATAATGAAACAACAAAAGAAGCGAACATCAGACATTTGTTGAAAACAGTAACGGTAAGGTTTCACGCAGTCTTGTCATTTTGGGGGGTTTCATTCACAACGTGATTGGCACCCTAGAACGAAGTTTTTAGTATGAATGGTGTCCTCTGGAATTGGGCAGTGTCATAAACTTTGGAGAATGACGTGACCAGGACACAGGCAGCCTAGTTCTTTACCCCTTCCACCTGTAGTCCTAGACAGTGAGAATAAAGGTCTGTGACACTACACATTTCCCAATAGCAGAAAAACTCTAGTATGTTGACCACACCATGTGGAAAACTGCAGGAAATTTTTTCCAAAAAATATAGAGACCAGCTTGGGCAACATAGGGAGACTCTGTCTCCACAAAAAAATAAAAACTTAACTGGGCATGGTGGTGTGCGCCTGTGGTCCCAGATACTCGGGAGGCTGAGGTGGGAGGATTGCTTAAGCCCGGGAGGCCAAGGCTGCAGTTAGCAGTGATCATGCCACTGCACTCCAGCCTGGGTAACAGAGCGAGACTCAGTCTCAACACGATGCAAAACAAAAGAAAACAAAAATATAGATGAGAATAACAGGAGTTTTCTGAATAATTTTTAGTTTACCAGTTAGGATTTTTTAAACAGAATGACTCATATCTTGAATATTTTGTTTATTTGAGGGGGTTGTTGTCTCAATAATAACTGTTTTCCTATGATATTTTGGCAAATAATGGAAATATGTGTTGGTCTTGGAATGGCATAGTTTATTGATTGACATTTGTTTCAAGATAAATTACCACTTGATAAAATACACAACTCTGAATCCTGCCAGTAGTTTCAGATACATCTGCTTACAATCATCCTATCATTGGCTAGTTATTTCTTCTGATGGTTCACAGCTCTCTATATTCTCTGAATGTGATAAAAGCCAAATGGCTTTAGTCTTAGCTTGAATTTTTCTTCTCTTCTTTAGTCTTATTCCTGACTTCCACATAAGCTCTTTAATACATTAAGCTTCTGAGTCAGTGGTCTAGTAAGAATTTGAACAACCCTCAATTTTTTTGTAATCTACAACTCCAGGGTAGTAGAACATCTTCTTTTGGATATTTAATGTGCCACCCACCCTATTGTCATTTTCCCAAGTATTTACAGATGCTGAAGTTATAAAAATTTCTGAAACTACACAGCTGTGATGAAAGATTAATTTTTTTGTTGTTCATTATTTGAAAGGTCAAGCTTTAACACATGCAGTAGCAGCCAGGTAAAGACCTAGTACCTTGATTTTATCTTTTCTGTACAATTTTTTTCCCCCAGTTTTTAATAATGCTGTATGCAGCAGGCCTTATTGTGCTCTTTTCCTGAGAACATCCGGAGCTTTATCCATAGGGAAATAATCAGTACTTTACATTAGTGAAACCCAGATGAGCTGTGAGAGAAACATGCCATGAAGGGGAAGTTGAGTATATATGAATATAGAGAGAAGAATCAGGCTGAGATGATGCCGAGAGTTGGAGGGTATAGCAGGGGTCATTTAGAGTATGAGGCTGGAGGAACTATTTTCAGATATGTGATGTTCAAGGTGAATTGTGATATATACACAATTGTCACCCTTACAGCTCTGTTATTGTCCAGTTTCAGTTCTGACCATTACTGAGCCCTTTGTGTTTTTTGAAAGAATTCTTTGTGCTAAATATTTATTTCCTAAATGGACTCCAAACATATTAAAGGGCAAAGAGTATGTTGCCTAAGCTGCTTCTCTATTTGACAAGAGAGCATAACATTTCCCTTGCTTGTCTTTAAAATCATCATTATCACTTTGTCTTCATAACAAGAGATATTTATAGCATGACTACTATTTTTAGAGCACTGTCCATGGCCCAGTGATTAGAGCTCCTCATTGACTTGCCATTATACCATGAATCAAACTTTAATACTTTGTGCTTTCTTTCATGGTGTCATACTGGAGTGCCCCCAATTTTTTGTAATCTATTCTCCTGTCCTCTCAGCTAATTTTAGGCAAATCTGTTCAGTACTCCTTCACCATTCTAATCCTGCTGTAACCTTGCCCATTGTCTGTACTGTTCTCATTTTTCTTTCCTTGCTTCCAGAGGACTCCTGAAGTTATACTCCACCAGGAGCCTCTGTGAGCCATAAACAAGTAGCTTGTATGACTCTCACAGTGTCACTCTCCAAGAATATGCAGAACAATGAGGAAACCCAGATGCTTCAATTCTTGTGACCTGTAAGATTCAAAGGGGTCACACGCAACTGTTGCTGGACAAATTTTAGAGTGAGGACATTTTAACAGATATGTAGCAAGGCATTAGGGCTGACACAATATGTCCATAACCACCTTGATTTCTATCTGAATGACTATAAGGAAATGCCTCCCTCATTCCACTGGAAGCAAAGGGCAGACATAAGAGAAAAATAACACATAGTTATTTCCACTTTGCATCCACTGTTTGTTTCATTTTCATGTGTAGTACTGATGTTCATGCATTTCCTAGTTTGTAAACTCTCAAAAGACAAGAATTGTGAATGTTCAGTTTGCAGTTTTCCCAAAACATGATCATAGATAGGTATTAATGAAGTGTTTTGTTGATGATGCCATTTAACTAAATAATCCCCACCTACCATTGTAGTATTTACTGTTGGTGGTCATTGCCCATCTTTTTTTTTTTTTTTTTGGAGACCGAGTCTTGCTCTGTCACCCGGGCTGGAGTGCAGTGGCGCAATCTTGGCTCACTGCAACCTCTGCCTCCCAGGTTCAAGCAATTCTCCTGCCTCAGCCTCCCGAGTAGCTGGGACTACAGGCGCCTGCCACCACGCCTGGCTAATTTTTTGTGTGCTTTTAGTAGAGATGGGGTTTCACCATATCGGCCAGGATGGTCTTGAACTCCTGACCTTGTGATCCACTGGCCTCGGCCTCCCAAAGTGCTAGGATTACAGGGGTGAGCCACCGCGCTCAGTCTTGCCCATCATTTTTCCTTCCTGTTTTGTGTAAACACTTTGGAAATCTAATTTATTCAATTAACATTTGGCCAAGAGACTTAGAAACTCTGAATCCTGCTTTTGGCCACTGTCTTCTTTCTATGGGGTCCCTTAGGGAAAACCACAGAAGGCATACGAAGGCACTCCTAACTTCATAAAGCTATAAAGTGAGAACAGAGGTCCTAATTTGGACCAGAAACCATAAATTACATGGTGGTAATTCTCATGTTTTCTTGTATGACCATGACCAAAACCAGTTTAAGTTTTCTGTGATTTTACTTCTTTCCTCATACCCTCTTCCCATGAAAGAATAAAAAAATGGGGCAAGTTATTTAGTCTATTTGAACCCCAGTTTCTGCATGTGTATGGTCATAATAATACCTCATATTGTCATTGTGAAAATGAGATGAGTTAACATATGTAAAGTGCCTAGAATACAACAGTGTATAATAGTAAGTGCCAAATAAGTATGCACTGTTACTATTATCTGGGGTACCTCTTAGTATGAAGTAATAGTCAATGATTTCCATAAGTGTTCTTTTACCTTTGAATAAAGGCCCCTGGCAATTGAATTACAATTAGCTGTGTTTCTCTAAAGAAAGTGCTAATCCCTTAATGGTTGATGATGAAAGTACTTTTACTTGTTATGACCAGTATTACAGAAATGTTGGGAATATTTACTAGGAATTTTTGCCTAATGAGTACAAATTGCAGTAAATACGATACAAATTGAAAACATATACGCATTAATGACACAGGAAACATTCTTTTAAAAAAGCATGGATAAATTATATTTATTTGGGTTTTCTCTCTTTTTTTCTTAGTCTAGCTAATGGTTATCTTTTCAGAAAACCAACTTTCTATTTCATCGATCTTTTGTATTTTTTTTTCTAGTCTCTATTTCATGTATTATTTCTCCTCTGATCTTTATTATTTCTTTCTTTCTACTAATTTTGGGTTTGGTTTGCTCTTGCTTTTCTAGTTCGTTGAGGTATATTGTTAGGTTGTTTATTTGAAATTTTTCTGTTTAGATGCAGGCATTTATTTCTACAGACTTTCCTCTTAGTACTACTTAGATACTGCTTTTGCTGTATCCACAGGTTTTGGTATATTGTGTTTCTATTTCATTTGTTTCAGAGAATTTTTAAACTTCCTTTTAAATTTCTTTATAACCCATTGGTCATTCAGGAGTGTGTTGTTTAATTTTTATGTATTTGTACAGTTACCAAAATTGCCCCTGCTATTGATTTCTAGTTTTACTTCATTGTGGTCTGAAAATAAATTTGTTATAATTTTGATTTTTAAATATTTGTTAGGCTAGTTTTGTGGCCTAACATATGGTCTAGCCTGGAGAAGGTTTCATGTGCTGATGAGAAGAATGTGTATTCTGTAGCAGTTGGATGAAAAGTTCTATAAATGTCTATTAGGTTCATGTGGTCTATAGTGCAGTTTATGTCAGATTTTTGTTGTTGATTTTCTGTCTAGATGATCTGTCAAATGCTAAGAATGGGATGTTGAAGAGTCCAACCATTATTAAATTGTGGGGATCTATCTTTCTCTTTAGATTTAATAATATTTGCTTCATATATCTGGGTGTTCCAGCTTGGGTGCATGCATATTTATGACTGTTACATTCTCTTGCTGAATTGATCCCTTTGTCATTTTATAATAACCTTCTTGATCTCTTTTTGTAGTTTTGACTTGAAATCTATTTTACCTGATATAAGCACAGCTACTTCTGCTTTTTGGTTTTTGTTTGCATGGAATAGCTTTTTCAATTCCTTCACTTTCAGTCTATTTGTATCTTTTCAGGTGAAGTGTGTTTCTTACGGACAGCATTTAGTTTGGTCTTTTTTATTTTTATTTTTTCTAATCCATTCAGCCAGGCTATATCTTTTAAGTAAGGAATTTAAGCCATTTACATTCAAGGTTATTACTGATAGGTGAAGACTTACTCTTGTCATTTTGATAATTGTTTTGTTTATCTTTTGTTCCTTCCTCTCTTACTGTTTATTTTTGTGGTTTGGTGGTTTTCTGTAATGACAAGTTTGACTCTTTCATCTTCCTCATATGTGTATCTGCTCTATCAGTGAGTTTTTTATTTTTGTGTGCCTCCATGATGGTAGTTATTGTTCTGTTGCATCTACATATAATACTGCCTTAAGCATTTTTGTAAGGCAAGCCTAGTGGTGTTGAATTTTCTGTTGAGAAATCTGCTGTTAGTTTGATGAGGATAAAGTTATATGTGACTTGATGCATTTCTCTTGCTATCTTTAGAATTCTCTATTTGTCTTTGATTTTTGAGAGTTTGACTATAATGTGCCTCAGAGAGGACTTTTTTTTTTCTTTTTTCTTTCTTTCTTTTTTTTTTTTTGAGATGGAGTCTTGCTCTGTTGCCTACGCTGGAGTGCAGTGGCACGATCTTGGCTCACTACAAGCTCCACCTCCTGGGTTCATGCCATTTTCATGTCTCAGCCTCCTGAGTAGCTGGGAATGCAGGCACCTGCCACTATGCTTGTCTGATTTTTTTGTGTTTTTAATAAAGTTAGGGTTTCACTGTGTTAGCCAGGATGGTCTCGATCTCCTGACCTCGTAATCTGCCTGACTCAGCCTCCCAAAGTGCTGGGATTACAGGCGTGAGCCACCGCGGCCTGCCGAGAGGACTTTTACAGGTTGGGGACTTTTAAGCTTTCAGAGTTCGAATGTCCATATTTATCTCTCCCAAGACTTAGGGAGTTTTTATCTATTATTTTACTAAATGCATTTTTTAATGCCTTTCCCATCTTTTCTCCCAAATCAATGGGAAAATTATATTGCAATGATTTAAACACAGAAAGTCTCTCTGATGAGCCACCTCACACATAATCCTATATAGATAATATTTGTATACTGAATTATTGTATACGTGAATTATTTAAAAATAATCAGCAGAAGCTTTGTCAAAAACTTACTAAATTGTGAGAAAGACACAATATATAACACTTTTAAACCAGTATTTGCAGAACAATTTTCCTTAAGTAAAAGTACTTTGTGTTCTAGCCACAGGATGAACTGCTGTTATCTTTTAAGTTTCTTTAACATTTTGTTTCACCTTGGTTTTCAGGGAGCTAAAAAAACTAAATATCATCAGATGGAAAATACATAAATATTTTGAAGCCTACACAAACAATATGGAAGCATTCCATATGCTTCCATATGGAGGGCAGAGGAAAAGTCAGTAACAGATATGCCACAAGGTTTAAAATGGTTAGAGGGTGTGGACTGAAAATTTGTCTCCGAGCTTCCTAATTACCAAAATAATAGCAGAATATATGAATTACAAGATTCTTCCTAGCCATTTAATAGACCACTGAATTTCTTAAGAGAAGCAAAGAAGTTTTTGACCCTGAAGTCTAAGAAAAATGTAACGCGTGGATCTTTACAAAGGGCATACTGGATAGTGTGCTGGACATTGTTTTTGGTCACCTAGCTACCACAAAAACAGTAGTAAATATTATAAGATTCCTTTTTGTGTCCCTCAGAGAAGACAATGGCAGAACATCAACTGACCTGATTAGAAGCAACTCTGCAAAATATCAAAGTAGGGAGTTTGGGGTAATACACTCTGGATGACCTGAGCATTACTTCTTATAGCTTAACTTTAAGGAATCTGTGGAGAGGTGAAAAATGTACTGAGGCAGGAGGTAGAAGACATAAACTGTCCTGGTTCTGTTGGAGTGTAAATGTAATTATGGGCACATCCACTCCTCTCTCAGGTGGGTTCCTCAGAAGCAAACTCCTAGACATGTATTCAGGTACCAGTGACCTATTACGGTTGTGCTTATGGATAAGGTTAGAGAGAAACTGGGGGAGCGGGATAGGAAAAGGGCAGAAGCCAAATGGGGGTGCAGTTTCAGAAGTCTCTGCCTCAGCCTGATCCCTAGAAATTTAGGGATTAAAGCTCAACTAAGAGTTTTCTGGGAGGTAATGCTCCTGAACTTTGTATCCTTACCTTAGTCAATTCTTTGCTGTGATGGGCTGGGTAGGGGCTGAAGAGGAACCTAAGCAATCAAGATCCTCAAGCTCTCTATAAAAGGCCAGGGCTCTGGGGCTGAAGGGCAATTCTCCAAAGGACCAAGGGCAAAATGTTAGCCACTAAGGAAAATTAATCCTTTGAGTAGAATATTAATAAGTTCTGCTTCAGCCCCTTCTCTGGGTCTCATGATTTCATCTATAATGTAAAGTGATAGGATTTGATGACCTCTTAGGTATTGTTAGTATGTGATGACAAAGTCTATGGTTCTAAGGTTACATTTTTTAGCTCTTTTGAGAATACTGTTCAAATTACAACATAGCTATGTAGCTTTAAGAGTTGAAAATGAAGAATTATAACCTTGCAGAAAAGTAAAGGTGATATGTTGAACTGGCTAGATTGCTGTTTGTTAATGTACAATGGGATCCAAGAGGCTTTGTCTCTGTCGATAGATCTAGAGAGGCAATGAATGTTACACATGGGAAGGGACAGGCTGTGAAAGAGTCAACATGTGAGCAGTTGTTAGAAGACGGCACTTTTAAAACTAGGTTAAAAGCCAATTATGGAACACTGAATAAAAATGACTCAGCCTTCACAGCCTCTGTGACACCTGTTCAGATCAACTGATGGTAGTGTTTTTTTTCTTTTCTGTCTGGAACAGGGTAGACCCTGTTTCTTTAAGGACTAGCGGGCTGTTGGAATATATTGTTATTCTCTTTCAGAACTCCTGAATCTAGTTTTCAAAAATTACTAAAGACATAGAAGACTTGAATTACATCATGATTACACAATTACACACACTCACATGCAATCTCGATTTAATAGATATGTGTATATTGTTGTATCCAATGATTTGAGAATATTTCTATACATATCAGGGATTCTCAATTGTTTTAGTTTCCAGACCTCTCTACATTCTTAATTATGTCTCCAGATAGCTTTTGTGAATACGGGTTATAACAGATTGATTATATATGGAAATATATTAGAATATGTAGGTTATAATATGTCTATAGTTATATTAGTAATTAAAACTGAGAATTTAAAATATTAATTTATTTAAAGCGACAATAAACTTTTTACATGTTAAAATATATTTTATGAAAAATAACTGTTTTCAAAAACTGGAAAACAGTAGAATGACAGCATTTTACGCTTTTGCAAATCATTTTTTGTAAATATGTTTAATGAATACATATGTTTAATTGTATAAATATTGAATAAGTATGTTTAATTGTACATATTTGAATTGTACAAAATTGAATAAATATGTTTAATTGTACATATTTATGGGGTATATGTAATATTTCGATATATGCATGAAGTGTGCAGTGATCAAAATCAGTAACCTCAAACATTTATCATTTCTTTGTGTTGGGAACATTACAAATACGCTCTTCTACTTACTTTAAAATAGACAATAAATTATTGCTAACTATTTTCCTATCAAACATCAAACATTATAACTTACTCCTTCTATCAGACTGTCTTTTTGTAGCCAATAACCAAGCTTTCTTCATTCCCCCATCCCCTTCCCATTCAGCCCAGCCTCTAGCAACAATTATTCTACTCTTTACTTCTATGAGATCAACTTTTTAGCTCCCATATACGAGTGAGAATATGCCATATTTGTCTTTCTATGCATAACTTATTCACTTAACATAATGTACTCTAGTTTCACTTATGTTGTGGCAAATGACAGAATTTCATTCTTTTTTATGGCTAATATTCGATTGTGTATATATCCTTATTTTCTTTATCCATTTATTAATTAGTGGACACTTAGGTTGATTTCACATCTTGCCTATTATGAATAGTGCTGCAATTAACATGACAGTGCATATATCTCTTTAATATACTTATTTCCTTTCTTTTGGATATATACCCAAATCATATAGTAATTTCTATTTTTAGTTTTTTTAGGAAACTTCATACTGTTTTCTGTAGTGGCTATACCAATTTACATTCCCACCAACAGTGTATTAGCATTTCCTTTTTTTCCACATTCTCATCAGCATTTGTTATATTTTTTTGCCTTTTTGATAATAGCTATATTTACTGGGGTTAGATGATATCTCATGGTGTTTTCATCTTTGTAAATCTTTTTAATGTCTAGTAGAAGCAAAATATATTCTCATATTCTTCTCCTGCATTCGATCTGTGCTGTTTTGCTTTAGTTGAAGTATGTGAAGAAAATCCAGCCTCATGCCTACAGCTTCATATGTATCTGGAAAGGAAAAAAGTATTTTAAGAGTCTTTCTAGATAACTGGAAATATTATTCTTTAATACACCAAAATTTGACAAGTGGTGTGTTCTTAAATGCTAGCTGCAATGTGGAATCTAAAACTATATCAATGAACCTTTCATACTCAGTTACATTAAAATCAATTGATCTCTTATGCACTTTGAAAACTCATGTTTGATTTTGTAATATCATGCATTGGTAATTTGTAAAATATTGGTTTATTGAGTTTGGGGATCTTCCAAATGTTGACAAATGGCATTTTACATTATCAAAAAACTAGATTCACTAAAATTATCAATAATTTGATGAGAAAAGCCTTTAAGTGTTTAGAAAAGGGTCCAACTGATGTTATCTTTTCAAATTTCTAATTTTGTTCAAGAGTTGGATTTTATCTTTGGCAAGAACTATTGTCAATTATTTTTCTTGAACTTACAGAGTGACTTTGTTCATTTATGAGAAATGATTTGCCAAACACTCAAGTCTAAATAGCCACAGGTTGAGTTCCATTTTACCTATTCTACTTTCATACACACTAGAAGTACTTTTTCACATTTTGCATTTCATCACACAGAATGTTAAAAATATGTGCACAAGGGTTGAGTGTTAATAAAATTAATTATTTTTGCTGTTTCAATCAAGACATCTTAGGGAAAACAGGCACTTTTTGTTTTACTGCAAGTATGTGTCAGTAAAGAATATAATGACGGCTCAACAAATTTTCCCACCATTTCTTTTGCACAACAGCACAAATGTTAACACAAGGAATAAGGCAGATTATGTTTTAGTACTATTATACAAAAGTTTTGCCCCGTGTTCCCTTAGAAAGGCTTTTAGAAATCCCCAGGAGTTCAAATAACATACTTTGGAAACTTCTGGTTCTACGTATTATGCGCATCATACATAATATGTTATGCATATACATACACACACACGTTTGCAAATACATATTATACATACTATTCATATCAGGAACTTACCTTACTTCTTTTCATCCTATTGTTGTGCCACCTGGCAGGCACCGTTGTTGCCTGGTCTCAGCTGGCATGCCATAGTCTCCAGCTGGTATCCAGGGGAAATCGAAGCATTAAGGTTCAAACTTGGATATTTGTAATGTAACCTGGAATTAAAATTCTAGACAATACCAACCTTGTGGGAGAGGGAGAGAAAAGACCACAAAAACATAACAGTATGTCAGCGTTCTTCTGTGATTGAAAGGAAGATATATAGAGAGTGATAAGTTTGAGAAACTTTAAGTACAAGTCCAGAGTGGAAGACAATCTCTGTAAAAATAAAAAGAGAACATAAAGTTTAAAGCATTGGAGAAAAAAATAACAATTTTCTTTCCTCTTTATTAGAAGCTGATAAAGAGGAAAAAGAAAATATAAGTCTGGCCAAAAGAACATGTGAACTGATAGTAGTAATATAATAATAACCACAATGAATGTAATATATTTAGAGAGCTAAACTCAACATTTAAAGGACAGTCTTAGTTTGGAGAGAAAAATTTAAAAAAAAATCATTCAACAATGCATTGTCCAAAAGATACAATGTAAGGGATATAGAAACTAGAAAAAAATACAAGAAATAACAGAAATGTTAGCCAAAAGAACATGAGATATTAACCATCTTAATATGTGATAAAATATAATTCAGGCAAAAAATTACAAAAGATGAAAAAATTATATTTAAATGAAAAGAATAATAAAGCAAGATAAACTAACGATTATGAATATTTACACCTAACACTATAACATCAGAATACATAATGCAACCATTGTAGGGAGAAATAGATGAACGAACTATGGTAGTTGTAGATTTTTGACACAATCCTCTGTAATAAGATAGGAAAAAAATTGCAGACACAAAAGCTCTGAACAAGGCAAATAAGTTTGAGCAATTCGTTTTATATATATATATATATAAACTCTCAGCAACACTCAGCACCCATTTTATGCATTCTCATAGAATATTTACAAAACTTGACCAGAGGGAGCTTTGATACAGCCCAAGGAGTAATAATGAAATAGGCATAGTAACACACGGTTAAGTGCTTACAGTGTGTGAGGTACGGTTCTTAATAATTTGAATCCTACGAAAACCTTTGAAATAGGTCTATTATCATTTCCATTTTACAAGTGATGAAACTAACGCACACATAAGCTAAATGACTTGTCTGTCCAATTCAATCAGCAGTGCAATTACTCTTAACCATTATGATATACTAATAACATTGCACTGATGAATTTGAAAATCTGCACAGCACACGAAAAAGAAACAACATTTAACTATGCAAAGAATTCTTTCATATTGATATTTGAAAGACAAAAACCCAATAGAAAGAGGAGCAAGGCAATTCAGGGAAATGAAAATTTAAAGGACTGATAAAAATATGAAGATACGCTCAACCTTAGTAGTAGTGGGAACATCTTCCTTGTCAGATTAGCAGCACAAGGACGTATACTGCAGCACTTTTGGTGAAAGGGGGAAAAACAGAGCAAATGCTTGTCAATCTCAGAAGGGTTGATTATATTGTGGTATATCCAGACAATAAGTATTCTGTGGAACTTAAAAAGAATGAGCTAGAGTTTAAAATTGGTGGGATTCCTAAATGTACAGAGAAAAGCAAGATATAGAGGAATGTTTTTAATATGATCTCCTTTTTTTATGAACAATGAGTCTCCAAAAACTGTATGTACTAAAATGTGGATATTTATATGTAAATTATATGAGCTCAAAACTATAGAACATCGATTACTTGGAGGAATGGGGATGCAGAAGTCTGGAAGGAAGCAGGGCATGTGTGCACACACAGTTCATAAGGGAAAAAGTAGTGTTCATAATAAAAAAATCTCACTTATGTAAAATTTTATTTATATATCCAGAGGTGGCATTAAAAATATTTAACAACCGGTATGGCACAGGTACAGACCAATCAGAACAGACGCTGGGCAGTACATTGTACGAGTGTGTGCTCACTGAATATCAGCACTGTTATTTCCCTACATACTTGTGCCTTTATTTCTGTGGGATGGATTCCTTGGAGTCGGATTGCTGGGTCAAAGGGTATGTGTATTTCTAATTTTAAAAGGAATTGCGAGATTGCTGTCCAAAAAGACTGTAGCAATTCACATTTCTTCTAGCAGTGTAAGAGTACTCATTTTTCCCTATATCCCAACAGCCATGGAAAGCATATCAATCACTGAGCAGGGAAATATTCTAAGATAGGCAAATATTCTGTCTCTCAGCTGGAAGCCTCAGCTGTTGAAAAGAGTGAAAGGAGCTTGTGGTTTTAAGGAAGGTCTCTGACATGCTAATCTTAAACTCTGAATACTATGTGCTTGAGGTAGAATGCAACCAGCTGCTCCTGCCTGCCCCACTGGTAATCTCCGCCAGCTCCAATTTAGGCCTTGCCCCTTCTTCCTAGGCTGAGGTGATAATTTTATTGCAGCGGATGTTCCCATCTTTGAGGTATGTGGTGCCATTTAAAGCTTTTATCACTAAACCCAGGATTTCATGGTTCCCTTAGCAAACGGACACCATAATAACTTACTACTATTTTTAATAAACCAAAGTTCAAATCAGAAAACTGCAGTGACAAGGGCATTGCTGTGGGTAATGCAGACTTACGGTAAACATGTGTGGAAAAGGTGAGGAAGTGAAGAGTTTTCTCTTACGGGATGTAAACATTATTCTTTGGTTAGAGTGTTTGGCCCACTGACCATGTCAAATGCTTAAGGGTGGACAGGGACAGAGAAGAGTCAAATATGATTCAGTTTTCAGATTGGTTGATATATTTATAAAGATAATGATATGTTTATATGATTAAGTTTATTATGATAATGGTATATTCATAAAGAATGATAAGAATTTTACTAAAATAATTAAACTCAGTTTTGAACACTGAATTTTACTCAATAACATTTATTGAAAGCCCATTATATTCTGGGTGCTGGGGATACAGAGATAAATCACACAGTCCTAGCCCTGAAAACACTGTTAGTGTAGAGCTATACATAGACAATTAAAGTATGCTGTATTTTAGTTAAAATGAAATTTTCAGGATATTATAAGCACCTTTTCTACAGAGGCCCAGGATCTATTTTGAATACAGATTTGGTCATCACTCACCTGCTTTATCAATGCTTCACTACATCAACTGCAGGATAAAAAAATTCCTCAGTGTGGCTTAGAAGGCCTTTCATCATCCTACTTTTCGATGTGTCCTAACTAGGGAATATGGGGAGTATGGCTGGTACTTTGTCCAGCTAAGGAGGGGAAAAAAGATTTCTAGTCCTAACTAAGGAATCCTGGGAGTCTTGTTGGCAATGCTGATACTGAGCTTATATTGGGAATTGTGCGAGTCCAGTGAGGTGTAAGAAAAGGGCATTCTGGATGGAATGAAACCATGTACAAAGGCAGGGCAAGTGAAACATGAGTGGGAAAAGACAAGTGGCTAGTTTAGGTGTGTAGCTTGGATGGAAAGGGAACCTGGGACAGCAGCAAGAAACAGGTTGAAAAGTAGGCCAATGAAAGGCCTTCTAAGCCATGCTGAGGAATTTTTTTTTTAATTCCTGCAATCTAGGTGGTGAAGGTTGATAAAGCAGGTGAGTAATAACTAAAGAGTTATATTCAAAATAGATCATGGGCATCTGTAAAAGAGATGGATTTGAGAAGGAGGAGTGATGGGACTGGAGAAAGGAGGCCCCATCAGTAGGGGCTGCCAGCACTTCAGCAGCATCTGATGGGATCCTAAGGCAGGGTGGAGGTTGCCACCAGCCACAGGGACACAGAGTGGGACTCCTCTTTCTAACAGGCATCTTCATGCCACCTCTCATTGTCCCAGACTGCCCACTTCAGTGCCCCCTCCATTGTGTCCCACCTTCCTGTCTCCTCATGTTTTTATCTAGCAAAGTCTATCTTTGTTAGACATTAGAGTAAGCAATCAATTTGACATAGAACCATGAAGTCACAGTCTCATTTTAAGAGGACCACCCTTAATTCTAAATTGGGAGCATTTCAGGTAGAGTTACCTAGTTAAAGTGCAGAATTTTTGGCTGTGTGTGTGTGTCATTTACATTTCATAGCTCGCCACCTGCTCTGCCTGCTTATAAAACCAGCCTTGTGCTGCATACAGCATGGTCTTAGGTGAACAAGTGAGGTTTTTTTCTCCTCAACCTTTGACAAAGTCTCTGTATCAATTGATTTGGTTGCAAGAACTAAAAATAACTCTGGCTAATTAAGAAAAGTTATGATGAAGTTGAGAGTGGGGCAGGGTGAATTTCTTGGAAAGATACATGATGTCTCACAGAATCAAAGGAAAATTGAGTAACCAGGCTGAGGAAGTAAGTAGCTGCAGTGATTTTTGAAGTCAGGAATTGATAAACTGTCCCTCTGTGACACTACCTTACAGGTGACTCGGCTCTCAATTTAGATTCCAGAGGTAAAGCGCTTGGTTGACTTAATTTTCTTCTTACTGTAGCCATCCCTTGCTGAGGGTAAGATGAGGTTGAGGAGCCCCATGGATCAAACCATATAGTTCCACTTAGAATGGGGGAGAGATAGCGGAATCTGTCACCAGGGGAACAGGAAATGGACACTGGGCAGGCAAATACAGATATCCACTGTGGCATTACACTGCCAATTTGTAAAACTGAGGTGACTAGGAGATTTTAAGTCTTCTTCCTCTAAACTTTGGAGTTTAGAAGTCATATGTGGCTTAGTAGCCTTGTACGCTTTCACAAGTATACGGACACCCTTCCTCAGTTCTTCCCTTAGGCAGCGAGACAATTTTAGTTTTAGTGCTATGCTTGATGGGGTCTGAATAGAACTATGCTGGATATTCCAATTGGCTCATTACAATGGAAAGGCTCATGTTTACAGAATAAAGCTATGAAGGACATTTTTACAAAGGTGATGGAACGATATAGGTTTCGTGGCTTCCTTGCAGTAGAAGGCCATTCCAGAAATTACTTTTGTTTAAAATATGTGGAATCTTCAGTTTAAGGGATTTCTACTTTTCAAGTCCAAGAATATACACTCATAAGATTGTTAAAAATGTAGTTTTTCCATTTCTGACCAGATAAATTGTTCACCAAAGAGTTAATTACAGTAAAAGCTGCGTAAGCAGTCCATGTGTTAGTGGCATGGTACTGGCATAAAGACAATTCCAGAGACCCCTGAACAGTGTTCTTCATGAACTCCAGGCAGCCGGAGTCTCTGGTTTGCTGAGACCCTGGAAGCAGCCTTCACTTGCCTTTTTACAGCAATAACAGATGCTTGGCACCAGTTGATGTTTGCCACTATAAGTTTCTCTCTATTCAAGACCATAAGATGCTTTCTGGCTCTGTTCCGTCTTCATTGTGGAACTTTTTTCCTCCTTCATTAAAGATGGGCAGAATCCTAGTGATTTGGGCTCTGGCTTTGACTTGGGAAATAAATTTCATGGAAAAATAGAGTGTGTGCCTTTGCTTTTTAACTTTAGTTTTTACTTGTATGTGACTCAAACTGAAATTATAGCCTTCTATTATTTTCTCCTTGAATGATTTTTGACCTGCTTTTAACAAATAGGGAAAATAAATCTGCACGAGAAAACCAGTGTCAGCATTAGAAAACCATGTGTAATAGCAAATGGAAATCCAACATCCACGACTTACAAAAATTAATGGCAGGGTGTGGCACACAGCTGCCCAACTGATGAGAAGAAAGCTATATTGTGAATTGCTGAGGAAT
This sequence comes from Hylobates moloch, assembly GCF_009828535.3. Classification (NCBI taxonomy): domain Eukaryota; kingdom Metazoa; phylum Chordata; class Mammalia; order Primates; family Hylobatidae; genus Hylobates; species Hylobates moloch. Next base: position 109,002,713 of record NW_026652280.1, read on the forward strand.
TAACTATTGTAAGGGGAGAAGCATAGTAATAGTGGATTTAAGCTGGTAATATCAGTGTAGAGAATGGCAGAGAAGGAGAAACATATTTAAGCATTTGCATGAAAGTCAGTGTCTTTCTTTGATACATAGATTTTTTTCGCTATGGAAATATTCAATGATGACTGCATTGGTTATGACAGTAGCTGCTGGTGAAACTGGAAAACATAAATTATTCTAAGCAAAGAAAGATTTAGATGTGAGACACCTTAACTAAGAGGATCTCAGTATAGACACGGGCAGGAAATCAGAATTTTATTCAGTTCTGAACACTGGACACACTTAAGTGGTATAAGTCAAAGGTGAAAAGAGAAAAATAAAACAAGGAAAGGTGAAATAAAGTTATTTCTCTGACATAGTATGTATCACTTCTGGTCATATACCGTCGGTCAGAGCAAGTCATGTAGTCAAGCATACCATCAATAAGAAGGAAAAGAGGCTCCCCCTACCAGGAGAGATTGGTAAAGAGATGCCGCAAGCATTTTGAACAAATAACTCAATCAGTATCAGTATATTACTGATATAATTGTTATTACTGATACAAGTTTTTAAAATTATCATATTCTTAGTTTACATCTTCTTGAGCCATTTTTGCTAACACTTATTTTTCTAGAAAAACTTTCACTTCATCCAAGTTTTCAAATTTAATACAATAAAGATTTTCATGCTATTCTCTTATTTGGTCTTAAATCTCTGCTGTATCTCTACTATATCCTCTTTTGCCCACTAGTATTCTGCATTTCTGAATTGTGACTAGTATTTCTGATTTGTGACTTCTGTTTTTTTCCATGATCAATTTTACCAGTAGTTTGCCCATTTGTTTTTCAAAAGAAAGGGCTTTGTAGTTGTTATGTACGGTACTTTTGTTTCTATTGTATAAATGTCTGTCCTTACCTTTTCTACTTAGCCTACTTTCCCTGGACTTATTTATTATACCTTTTAAAGTCTCTTAAGTCAATATTTAGGTAATTAATTTTCACTTTCCTTCTATATAAGCATTTAGCATTATATTCTCATTAGCTGCCTCTCACAGATTTCCACATATAATTGTTTCATCTTTCAGTTCTAAATATTTTCTGATTTCCATTATGACTTATTTGATCTACTAATTTGGTATTTTAAATATGTACACTTATGCAACGTTGTTAGCTGTATTCTTCTCATAGTCTGTATTTCTAATTTTTTCTTGTCTGTTTGAACCATATTTCTGATAGAAATAAGTTTAAATCACCCACTATGAGTCTGGATTTGTGATTTTTCTCCTTGTAATGATCAGTTTTTAAAATATATTGTGAAATTATGCTATAACTTTCATATAACAATTTAAGATTGTTATAGTTCCTTGATGAATTTGTCACTTGCTAGTGACAAATTTCTTTGTCACTTTGCTAGTGATTCTATTTCTTGACTTAAAATATACTTTGCCTAATATGAATATAGCTACTTCAGGTTTATTTTACTTACCACTGTGTGGTATATATTTTTAACCCTTTGTTTCCAATATTTTAGTTTCCCTATCTTCTAGGCGTTTTTCTTGTAGCTAGATTTTATTTTTATATTAAAACAAAATTTATTTAGATTTATTTAGTAAATTGACATTTATTGTGATTGATACATTTGAATTTTTTAAAGCCATCTCATTTTGTATTATTTTCTTGGTTTGAAGTACAGTAAGTTAATAGAATCCAAACTTACCTGAGGGTAGTTGGTGGCTATGGTTGCTGCACCCCAGGATAAAACATACAATTGTACTTTTCATTTTCCTTTTCCAGGGGGTGGATTTTTTTTCTCTTTACAGAGGGAGTACCTCTTTAGGAACCCCAGACTGATGTGTGTTACTTTGTTCTCTCTTTTTAAAAATTTGGCCCAAGGCCTTATCTTACGTCCCTGTATGGTTGCTTTAATTCAAATCCCTATGAGATTGACAACGGCTTCCAGGGTCACTAGGAACAATCCTTATTTTTAGTTTTCTCTTTGTCTTTTTGGCTCCTGGACTTTTTTGTTTTAATTGTGAGTTCAGCTATAAACTTAAAAGAATATTTGGTATATTTTGCTCTGTCTTTGTGAGTGTTTTGAGGTATAAAGTATTGCTTCAGGATATCTTACCCACCATATCTCTGAAAATAAAACTGCTACCATGTTTTTTGTTCTGTTGTTGTTATTGTTTTCAATTGAAAGTTTATCACTATTCCCTCCTTTCCATGCTTGCTTTCTTTTGGATGTATACATCCTTTAAATCCCTTCACTCCAGCTGTAGCTACTGGATTCTTGAGAAAATAGATTTGGCACCTCCCATAAACTTTTCCCAAAGATTTCACCAAACAGGAGTATGTATGTGTACATGTTCAATTATGAAAAGATCTTTATATAGTTCTGGTGTTGGTATAAATTTGCATTAGCACCATACTTAAGTTGTGATATAAACTTCATTTTTTCCAAATGAGTAATATTGGAATGTTACCAAAGCCTGAACTGCAAATACAAAAAACAAAATTATTTTTACAAATTAAGTCATGTATGCACTTCTTGTCCAGTGTGCCAAAGCTGAAATTTGATTTAGAAACCTGGAAGGTCTATTGTTTCTGTTCTTGAAAGATGCCTGATCATGACTATTCTAGTTTGTATGCATTTTGTAGAGTGAGATAAGTTATTTTTGTTACAGTTTGCAAATCCTAGCAAAGATCTCTCAATGTTCAACTTTACGTGAAATTTTAAGATGATATTTGAATGAAGTAAACTCCAAATACAGCAATCCATATTGACAGGAAAGTCTAGAATCAAATTAAAATGTTGAATTTGTCAATGAGGGGCTGAAGGACAGAACTTCAAGTTCTATAACACAGTGAAATTTTCTAGTCTCCTTTGTGACGTTCCAATATCAAACTTGATCTTTAACAGTTTCATTATAGTGCAAATTTCATTAATAATCAAGCATTACACCGACATTTGGGAGCCAAAACACAGATTTTGACCACCAAATGTAACAATTGTGATTTTAATGGGCAATTACTAAGTGGATGCTTTGTGCCAATAAATAAGCATCCCATGTTGCTTATCTTTTATTTGCAACCCTGCAAATAAGGAAAAGAGGCTCAAGAAGGTTAAATGATGTACGACCTTTCCTTCTGATCTTCTTTTTCTAAAATTAATTGGCCAAATTTTGAGAAATATATGCATTTGGCAGAGTTTCTTTAACAAAGATTTTTTTAAAAAATTCATTGCTTTGAGAAATATTTATTGAACACATATCTCATGCCATAAACTCTATTAGGCTTTCAGATGTCACTGTATTAATTTTTTTCTTTCTATTTGTACAAATATATGGAGTGCATTTGCAATTTTGTTACATGCACATATTGTGTGTTGGTCAAGTTAGGGCTTTTAGGATATCCATCACCCAAACAATGTACATTGTACCCATTTTCCAACTTCTCCTCATTCTCCCCTCTCCCACCACCTCGCCATTCTGAGTCTTCATTATCTATCACTCCACTCTCTATGTCCATGTGGATACTTCCTTTCTCACATTCATTTATAAGACAGAGCGTGATACTTATTTTTCTGTGCCTGGCTTGTTTCACTCAAGATAATGGCCTCCAATTCTGTCCACGTTGCTACAAAAGACATGATTTCATTTTTTTATGGCTTTTAGTATTAGTAGTATTTTATACTAGTAATACTATATATATATAATATATAATATATAGTATTATATATTATATATTATATATGGTATATTTAATATTATAGTTATATATTATGTACATATGTACGTATGTATATACGTACTTATATATATGTACGTATGTATATACGTACTTATATATATGTACGTATGTATATACGTACATATATGTACGTATGTATATACGTACATATATGTACATATGTACGTATGTATATATGTACGTACATATATATGTACATATGTATACATACATATATGTACATAATATATAACACTATATATAAAATAATATAAATATACTAGTATTTAGTAGTATTTTAGCTATAAATATTTTGTGTATTGCATATATATTGTGTGTATATACATATATATACCACATTTTCTTTATCCATTCATTCATTGATGGGCACTTAGGTTGATTCCCTATCTTTGTTATTGTGAATAGTGCTGCAATATATATACAAAAATAGGTATCTTTTTGATATATTGATTTCTTTTATTTTGGGTAAATACATAGCAGTGAGATTGCTGGATCAAATGGTAGCTCTATTTCTAGTTTTCTGAAACATCTCCATACTTTTTTCCATAGTTTCCATAATTTACATTCCCACCAACAGTGTATAACAGTTCCCTTCTCTTGGCTGGGCACCATGACTCACGCCTGTAATCCCAGTACTTTGGGAGGCTGAGGTGGGTGGATCACAAGGTCGGGAGTTCAAGATCAGCCTGGCAAATATGGTGAAACCTCGTCTGTACTACAAATACTAAAATTAGCTGGGTGCGGTGGCGGGCGCCTGTAGTCCCAGCTACTTGGGAGGCTGAAGCAGGAGAATCGCTTGAACAGGGGAGGCAAAGGTTGCAGTGAGTCAAGATTGTGCCACTGTACTCCAGCCTGGGTGACAAAGCGAGAGAGACTCTGTCTCAAAAAAAAAAAAAAAAGAAAAAAAAAGAGTTCCCCTCTCTCCACGTCCTCACCAATATCTATTATTTGTTGTCTTTTTAGTAATAGCATCAGGTCTACACAATATCCGTGATCAGACATAGCCCGAGAAATGTTAATTTAACAAAAACAAATAGAGACCTCAAAATGCCTTTAGGATACATAATAAATCATACTTTAAATAAACCAATTTTTTTTTTTTTTTGAGACAGTCTTACTCTGTTGCCCAGGCTTGAGTGCAATGTCACGATCTTGGCTCACTGCAACCTCTGCCTCCTGGGTTCGAGCGATTCTCTGTGCCTCCGTTTGGCACCACCACTCCTGGCTAATTTTTGTATTTTTAGAAAAAACAGGGTTTTGCCATGTTGGCCAGCCTGGTCTTGAAGTCATGACCTCAGGTGATCCACCCACCCCTGCCTCCCAAAGTGCTGAGTTACAGGCATTAGCCACCACTCCTGGCCTGAACCAACATTTCTTGAAGGGTCTTTGTTTCCATCTTTCTCTCCCTATCAGGTCACCAACATTTCTGAGTGCGTCTGTTTCTTTTACACTCTTTCATCCTTTCTATTTTATTTTTGGGTTTTTAAAAGCTTTATTGAGGTATAATTTATATGCAAAATTAGCACATATTTAATGCCTCCATTTTGTGGGGTTTGGATATGTGGATACAACTGTAATAGCATCACCACAATCAAGATATGAAACAAATTTACCCCCTCCAAAAATTTCCCTATGTTCTTTGTGGGCTTTTTTTGTGCATGTGTTTTAAGAACACTTAACATGAAATTTATCCTATCTTTCTCTCTCTCTCTCTATATATATAAAATATATAAATATATATAAAATATATAAGTATTAATGTATATAAATATAAATATATACTATATATAAATATATATACTATATATAAATATAAATATATATATCTAATTTTACTTTAAGTTCTGGGCTACATGTGCTGAACATTCAGGTTTGTTACATAGGTATGCTTGTGTCATGGTGGTTTGCTGCCCCTCTCAACCAATCATCTAAATGCACAATATTATATCATTAACTATAAGTCCTATGTTGTACAACAGACATCTAATACTTATTTGTCTTGCATAACAGAAACTCTATAGCCATTGTCTCAGTTTGCTTGGGCTGATGTAACAATATACTATATACTGGGTTGCTTATAAACAAGAGTTTATTTCTCACAGTTCTGGAGGCTAGGAAGTCCAAGATCAGTGTGCTGGCAGATTTGGTGTCTGGCGAGAGTCCACTTTCTCACAGAAAACCATCTTCTCACTCTAACTTCGCCTGAGAAAAGGGGAGAGGAGTCTCTCTTAGGCCTCTTCTAAAAGGGCACTAATCTCATTCACCAGGTTTCCACTTCCAAGGCCTCATCATCTCCCAAAGGTCCCACCTCCTAATACCATTGCCTTGAGGGTATTTCAATATAAGATGTTTTTGAGACATAAATATTCAGACCATAGCATCTTTTGAGCAAAAATTCTCCATTTTCTCCTTCCCCAACCCTTGCCAACCACCATTCTATTCTCTCTCCTAGGAATTTGACTACTTTACATACTTCATATAAATGGAATTATGCAATATGTGTCCTTTTGTGATTACTTATTTCACTCAGCATAGTGTCCTCTAGGTTCATTCATGTTGTCACAAATGGTAAGTTTTCCTCTTCTTAAAGGTAGAATAATATTCTATTATATGTATATACAACATAATTTTTATCCATTCATCTACTGATGGATGTTTGGATTATTTTCTTATCTGGACTATTGTGATAATGCTGCAGTGAACATGGAGATGCAGATACCTCTTTGAGATTCTGATTTACTTCTTTTGGATATATACCCAGAAGTGAGATGGCTGGATTATATAGTTCTTTCTTTAATTTTTTGAGAAATCTTCACACTATTTTTCATGGTGGTTGCACCATTCTACATTCCCACCAGCAGTATATAAGGGCTCCAATTTCTCCACATCCTTGAAGAAAGTATCTGTTTTTTCCCCCATTATAGCCATTTTAATGGTATGAGATAGTATTTCACTGTGGTCTTTACCTGCATTTTCCTGATGATTAGCAATGTTGAGCATCCTTTCATACACACAGTAGCTATTTGTACATCTTCCATGGAGATGTGTCTGTCCAAGTCCCTTGCCTGTATTTTAATTGGTTTGTTTCTTTTTGCTATGAAGCTGTAAAAGATTCCTTTGGATGTTAAACCCTTATCAGATGTATGGTTTGCAAATATTTTTTCCCATTCCATAGGTTCTATTCACTCTGTTGATAGTTTTGTTTGCTCTGTTGAAGCTTTTTAGTTTGAGGTAATTTGATTTTTGTCTATTTTTGCTTTTTTTTGTTCATGCTTTGGGGTCATACACAAAAAATCATTATTCAGACCACTGTCATGGAGGTTTTCCTCTGTTTTTTTCTAGTAGTAGTTTTATAGTTTCAGGTCTTATTTTTAAGAATTTAATACATTTGAGTTGATTTTTGTGTATGGTGTAATAGGGGTCTCATTTCATTTTTTTTTTTTGCATGTGTATATCCATTTTTCCCAACACCATTTGATGAAGAGACTATTTTTTCTTCATTGTGTGTTCTTGACACTGTTATCAAAGATAAGTTGACCATATATGTGTGATTTATGTCTGGGCTTTCTATTTTGTTCCATTGCTCTATGTATCTGTTTTTATGTTGGTACCATACTGTTCTGATTACTATAGTTTTGTAGTGGATTTTTAAATCAGGTAGTGAGATGCCTCTGGCTTTGTTCATTTTGTTCAAGACTGCTTTGGCTATTTGGGTCTTTCTGTGGTTCCATAAAAACTTCAGGACTTAAACAAATTTCTGTGAAAAATGTCATGGGGGTTTTGGTAGGAATTGCATTAAATTTGTAGATTACTTTGGGTATTATGAACACTTTAATAATGTTAATATTTTAAACCATGAACACAGACTATCTTTCCATTTATTTGTGTCTTCTTCAAGTTATTTCATCAATGTTTAATATTTTTCAGTGTACAGTTTTCACTTCCTTGGTTAAACTTATTCCTAAGTATTTCAGTGCTTAGGAATAATCACTTAATTTGATGCTGTCATAAATAAAAATGTTTCCTTGATTTCTTTTTCAAATAGATTATTGTCAGTGTATAGAATAGCTACTAATTTTTGTATGTTGATTTTGTATCATGCAACTTTACTGAATTTATTTATTTATTTCAACTTTTTAAAATTTTTATTTTACTTTCAGTCCTGGGATACGGGTGCAGAATGTGCAGGTTTGTTACATAGGTATACATGTGCCATGGTGGTTTGATGCACCTATCAACCCATCATCTAGGTTTTAAGCCTTGCATGCATTAGGTATTTGTCCTAACGCTCTCCCTCCCCTTTCCCCAAACACCCTGACAGGCCCCAGTGTGTGATGTTCTCCTCCCTGTGTCCATGTGTTCTCATTGTTCTCCTCCCACTTATAAGTGAGAACATGCGGTGTTTGGTTTTCCGTTCCTGTGTTAGTTTGCTAAGGCTGATGGTTTCCAGCTTCATCTATGTCCCTGCAAAGAATATGAACTCATTCTTTTTTATGGCTGCATAGTATTCCATGGTGTATATGTGCCACATTTTCTTTATCCAGTCTATCATTGATGGACATTTGGGTTGGTTCCAAGTCTTTGCTATTGTAAACAATGCTGCAATAAACATGCATGTGCATGTGTCTTTATAGTAGAATGATTTTTGATCCTTTGGGCATGTACGGAGTAATGGGATTGCTGGGTCAAATGGTATTTCTGGTTCTATATCTTTGAGGAATTTCCATATTGTCTTCCACAATGGTTGAACTAATTTACACTCCCACCAGCAGTGTAAAAGCATTAGCATTTCCCCACATCTTCACCAGCATCTGTTGTTTCCTGACTTTTTAATGATCACCATTCTAACTGGCATGAGATGGTATCTCCTTGTGGTTTTGATTTGCATTTCTCTAATGATCAGTGATGATGAGCTTCTTTTCAGATGTCTTTTGGCCACATAAATGTCTTCTTTTGAGAAGTGTTTGTTCATATTCTTCACTCATTTTTTGATGGGGTTCTTTGTTTTTTCCTTGTAATTTGCTTAAGTTCCTTGTAGATTCTGGATATTAGCCCATTGTCAGATGGATAGATTGCAAAAATTTTCTCCCATTCTGCAGGTTTCCTGTTCACTCTGATGCTAGTTTCTTTTGCTGTGAAGAAGCTCTTTAGTTTAATTAGATCCCATTTGTCAAGTTTGGCTTTAGTAGCAATTGCTTTTGGTGTTTTAGTCATGAAGTCTTTGCCCATGCCTATGTCCTGAATGGTATTGCCTGGGTTTTCTTCTAGGGTTTTTATGGTTTTAGGTCTTATGCTTAAGTCTTTAATCCATCTTAAGTTAATTTTTGTATGAGGTGTAAGGAAGGGGTCCACTTTCAATTTTCTGCATATGGCTAGCCAGTTTTTCCAGTACCAGATATTAAACAGGGAATCCTTTCCCAATTGCTTGTTTTTGTTAGGTTTGTTGATGATCAGATGGTTGTAGATGTGCAGTGTTGTTTCTGAGGCCTCTGTTCTGTTCCATTGGTCTATATATCTGTTTTGGAATCAGTACCATGCTGTTTTGGTTACTGAAGCTTTGTAGTATAGTTTGAAGTCAGGTAGCATGATGCCTCCAGCTTTGTTCTTTTTGCTTAGGGTTGTCTTGGCTACATGAGTTCTTTTTGGGTTCCACATGAAATTTAAAGTAGTTTCTTTCTAGTTCTGTGAAGAAAGTCAAGGGTAGCTTGATGGGAATAGCATTGAATCTGTAAATTACTTTGGGCAATATGGCCATTTTCATGATATTGATTCTTCCTATCCATGAGAATGGATGTTTTTTTCCATTTGTTTGTGTCCTCTCTTATTTCCTTGAGCAGTGGTTTGTAGTTCTCCTTGAAGAGGTCCTTCACATCCCTTGTAAGTTGTATCCCTAGGTGTTTTATTTTCTTTGTAGCAATTGTGAATGGGAGTTCACTCAGGATTTGGCTCTCTGCATGTCTATTATTGGTGTATAGGAATGCTTGTGATTTTTGCACATTGATTTTGTATGCTGAGACTTTGTATTCCAAAATCTGGCAGAGACACAACAAGAAAAAAAATTTCAGGCCAATATCCCTGATAAACTTTGATGTGAAAATCCTCAATAAAATACTCACAAACTGAATCCAGCAGCACATTAAAAAGCTTATCCACCATGATCAAGTTGGCTTCATCTCTGGGATGCAAGGCTAGTTCAACATATGCAAATCAATAAACGTAATCCATCACACAAACAGAACCAATGACAAAAAGCACACGATTATCTCAATAGATGCAGAAAAGGTCTTCGATAAAAATTCAACATCCCTTCATGCTAAAAACTATCAATTAACTAGATGTGGAATGAATATATCTCACAATAATAAGAGTTATTTATGACAAACCCATAGCCAATATCATACTGAATGGGCAAAAGCTGGAAGCATTCCCTTTGAAAAGTGGCACAAGACAAGGATTGCCCTCTCTCACCACTCCTATTCAACATAGTATTGGAAGTTCTGTCCAGGGCAATCAGGCAAGAGAAAGAAATAAAGCATATTCAAATAGAAAGCGAGAAAGTCAAATTGTCTCTGTTTGTAGATGACATAATTTTATATTTAGAAAACCCCATTGTCTCAGCCCCAAAATTTCTGAAGCTGAGTTCATTTATTAGTTCTAACAGGTTTTATTTTTGTTGGTGGAGTCTTTAGAGTTTTCTGTATCTAAGATCATGTTATACGCAAACAGAAACATTTTCACTTCTTTTTTTCCAGTTTATTTCTTTCTCTTGCCAAATTGTTCTGGTTGGAACTTCCAGTACTACGTTAACTAGAAGTGGCGAGAATGTGCATCCTTGTCTTACTTCTGATCTTAGAAGGAAGATGATACGGTTTGGCTGTGTTCCTATCCAAATCTCAACTTGAATTGTATCTCCCAGAATTCCCACATGTTGTTGGAGGAACCCAGAGTGGAGGTTAATTTAATCATGGGGTCGGTTTTTCCAGTGCTATTCTCATAATAGTGAATAAGTCTCACGAGATCTGATGGGTTTATCAGGGGTTTCTGCTTTTCTTCTCCCCCATTTTCTCTTGCCGCCATCATATAAGAAGTGCCTTTTACCTCCTGCCATGATTCTGAGGCCACCCCAGCTGTATGGAACTGTAAGTCCAATTAAATTACTTTTTCTTCCCAGTCTCGGGTATGTCTCCATCAGCAGTGTGAAAACGGACTAATACAAAAAGCTTTCAACTTTTCACTGCTGAGTGTGATATTAACTGTAGGCTTGTCATATGTGGGTGGTATTATGTTGAGATTCTTTCTTTCTATACCTAATTTGTTGAGAATTTTTATCATGAAATGATATTGAATTTTGTCTAATGCTTTTTCTGCATCTATTGAGATGATGATATATGGTTTTTGCTCTACATTCTGTAAATATGATATATTACATTTCTTGCTCCATATATGTTAAACCATCCTCACTTCCCAGAGATAAATCCCACTTGATCACGGCATATGATCCTTTAATGTGCTGTTTAATTTGGTTTGCTAATATTTTGTTGATAATTATTGCATTTATGTTCATTAAGGATATTGGCTTTTATTTTTCTTTTCTTGTAGTATCCTTGTCTTGGCCTGTGGTTTTCTTTATTTGCTGTGTCTTTCTCTGGTTTTGGTATCAAGGTAATGTTGACTTCATAAAATTAGTTTACATGTGTTCCCTCTCTTCAATTCTTTTTTTTTTTTTTTTTTTTTTGAGACAGAGTCTCGCTCTGTCACCCAGGCTGGAGTGCAGTGGCATGATCTTGGCTCACTGCAAGCTCCGCCTCCTGGGTTCATGCCATTCTCCTGCCTCAGCTTCCCAAGTACCTGGGACTACAGGCGCCCACCACCAGACCCAGCTAATTTTTTGTATTTTTAGTAGAGAAGGGGTTTTACCATGTTAGCCAAGATGGTCTCGATCTTCTGACTTCATGATCTGTACACCTTGGCCTCCCAAAGTGCTGGGATTACCAGCGCGAGCCACCATGCTTGGCCCTCTTCAATTCTTTTAAAAAAAAGCTTGAAAAAGATTAGCATAAACTCTTCAAATGGTTGGCAAGATTCACCAGTGATGCCATATGGTCCTGAGCTTTGTTCCTTGAATTTTTCAAAAAATTCCCAGTTCAATCTCCTTATTCTTTATTTGTTTGTTTATATCTTTTAGTTCTCATAATTTAGTCTTTGTAGGATGTGCATTTTGAGGAATTTATCCAATCTGTCTGGGTTACTCAATTTTTTGGTTTATATATACATATTCGTCATATTCTTTTGTGATTCTTTACATTTCTACAGCATTAGTTGTAATGTCTCATTTTCCATAGCTAATTTTATCTCGTTGCTTCTTTTCTTTTTTTCCTTAGGCTAAATGTCTGTCATATTTGTTTATTTTTTAAAAAGGCAACTGAGTTTTTATCTTTTCTATTGTTTTTCTAGTCCACTTTATTTATTTCTGATGCTATCTTTATTTCCTTTCTTTTGCTAACATTGGGCTTAGTTTGTTCTTCTTGTTTCTTGAGGTATAAAATTATGTTGTTTATTTTAGATCTATTTTCTTTCCTAATGTAGGCATTTATTGCTAAAATTTTTCTTCTTAGTTCTTAGTATTGCTTTTGCTGCATGCCATTCATTAGCTTTGATATGTTTTTTCTTCATTTATGTACAAATAATTTTTATTTCCCTTTTGATTTATTATTTGACCCATTAGTTGTTTCAGACTGTGTAGTTTAATTTCCACATATTTTTTAGTTTTACATTTTCCTCCATTTATTGATTTCTAGTTTCACATCATTGCATTCTTTTATTATTATTATTATTATTATTATTATCATTATTATTCTTTAAGTTTTAGGGTACAAATGCACAACATGCAGGTTACATATGTATACATGTGCCTTGTTGGTGTGCTGCACCCATTAACTCGTCATTTAGCATTAGGTATATCTCCTAATGCTATCCCTCCCCCCTTCCCCCACCCCACGACAGTCCCTGGTGTGTGATGTTCCCCTTCCTGTGTCCATGTATTCTCATTCTTCAATTCCCACCTATAAGTGAGAACATGTGGTGTTTGGTTTTTTGTCCTTGTGATAGTTTGCTGAGAATGATGGTTTCCAGCTTCATCCATGTCCCTACAAAGGACATGAACTCATCATTTTTTTATGGCTGCATAGTATTCCATAGGGTATATGTGCCATATTTTCTTAATCCGGTCTATCATTGTTGAACATTTGGGTTGGTTCCAAGTCTTTGCTATTGTGAATAGTGCCACAATAAACATACGTGTGCATGTGTCTTTACAGTAGCATGATTTATAATCCTTTGGGTATATACTCAGTAATGGGATGGCTGGATCAAATGGTATTTCTAGTTCTAGATCGCTGAGGAATTGCCACACCGACTTCCACAATGGTTGAACTAGTTTACAGTCCCACCAACAGTGTAAAAGTGTTCCTATTTCACCACATCCTCTCCAGCACCTGTTGTTTCCTGACTTTTTAATGATGGCCATTCTGACTGGTGTGAGATGGTATCTCATTGTGGTTTTGATTTGCATTTCTCTGATGGCCAGTGATGATGAGCATTTTTTCATGTGTTTTTTGGCTGCATAAATGTCTTCTTTTGAGAAGTGTCTGCTCGTGTCCTTTGCCCATTTTTTGATGGGATTGTTTGTTTCTTTCTTGTAAATTTGTCTGAGTTCATTGTAGATTCTGGATATTAGCCCTTTGTCAGATAAGTAGGTTGCAAAACTTTTCTCCCATTCTGTAGGTTGCCTGTTCACTCTGATGGTGGTTTCTTTTGCTGTGCAGAAGCTCTTTAGTTTAATTAGATCTCATTTGTCAATTTTGGCTTTTGTTGCCATTGCTTTTGGTGTTTTAGACATGAAGTCCTTGCCCATGCCTATGTCCTGAATGGTATTGCCTAGGTTTTCTTCTAGGGTTTTTATGGTTTTAGGTCTAACATGTAAGTCTTTAATCCATCTTGAATTAATTCATTCTTTCTTCTGCTTGATCAAGTCTGCTATTGAAACTCTCTAGTGAATTTTTCTGTTCCACTATTGTATTCTTCACCTTTGGTATTTTTGTTTAGCTTTTTATCTTTTCTATCTCTTCATTCTCATTTTGTTCAGCATTGTTTTCTTTATTTTGTTTAGTTTTATATCAGTGGTCTCTTGTAACATTTATTTTCTTTAATACAGTTAATTTGAATTCTTTGTCAAGTAATTTGTGAATCTCTATTTATTTCCGGATGGTTACTGAAGATTTATTTTATTCCTTTATTGTGTCATGTTTCCTTGATTCTTCACATTCCTTCAATTATTGTATCGGTATCTGTGCATTTGAAGAATTTGTGCCTTTTACCAGTCTCTCAGAGCAGCGTTAGTTGTAGAAGGATGGCTGCCCCTTTTCCTTTTCCCCCTATCTGTTCCAGGTGTCCACACTCTGCTGGCAACAACTTCAGTGCTTGGTACGAGGTGAGAGAGAGAGACTGACTCCATGGAGGAATACACTGAAACACTGGGAACAAGGCACACTTTGTTTCTCTTCTTCCTTCATGGAAAAAGAAAAACACTTTCGTTCTGTGCCTTTTTCTAGTCTAGCAGAACAGTGACAGATGTAGAGGAATGTTCCTTCTCCTTTGCTCCTTGTTGTCTGAGGCACCCAGGTTTCATTGATCTTTTAGTGCACAGTATGAGGCAAAATGGAAATAGGCCCCTTCAGGAGTGCACCAAAAAGCCAGGAGGCACCTCTCTTTCCCTTCTATGGGAGAAGTCATGGGTCATACCAAGCTTCTTGGATTTGAGCTTGCTAACTTGGAGGAGGGCATGATGTACGTAAAGAAAATTTGCTCTTCTTACCTGTATTGGCACATGTCTTTCTCAGCTTTTTGCTCATCTGGAATGCTTAAATTTATTAACTGGATTCTGTATTTCTCATATAGGTGCTCTCATGTGAATATCGTCGTTATATTAGTGTTTTGGTAGAGGAACAAGGGCTAGGACTTCTTACTCGATGATCTTTCTGATGTTACTCCTGATGAAGATATTGTTGGACAAGCACAGTGGCTCATGCCCTTAATCCCAGCACTTTGGGAGGCCAAGGCAGGCAGATCACTTGAGGCCAGGAGTTCGAGACCAGCCTGGCCAACACGGTGAAGCCCTGTCTCTACAAAAAATACAAAAATTAGCCAGGTGTGCTGGTGCACTTCTGTAATCCCAGCTGCTTGGAAGGCTGAAGCACAAGAATTACTTGAAACTGGGAGGTGAACCAAGATAGAACCACCTCAGCCTGAATGACAGAGCAAGACCCTGTACACACACACACACACACACATACACACACACACACACACAAATATTGTTAATGTGCTTTATATCTCTGCAAAGTTGATGGAAAGTTGCAAACTTTACAAGGGGTTGAGGTTGATTGGCTAAAGGGTGATGACATAACTTTGGAAGTTTATGTGAAGGCTAGTAGAAATTAATCAGATGGCTTTGTTACAATGGCCATGGTTAGATGTTCACTCAAGCTTACCTATTATTTTCCTTTTAAACTAGTGATGGGATTGGGAACATCTCACTGCATATATGTCAAACTATTTACTAAAAATATAGAATTTAGAAACTGTGATTGTTGCATACCATAGTGTCGGGATTATCTTGGAAGGTTAAAGCATGGAAAGGTATATTTCTTCCTAAGGGCATAGTCGATGTTTATTTGTTTATATATTTATTTGCACAAGCTTCACAAGTAATTTTGATGTAAGTGGTCAAATGACTCACATAGTTCATCTATCATTCATTATTTCATGCTTTCATGACAAAGTGACTAACAGAACAGGACTTCTTCATTGCCAACATTAGATGTAGGGAGAAAAGAAAACAAATTCCTTTTGAATGTAGTAGTTCTTTTTTTTTTTTTTCCTAATCTGAAGAAGCCAAGCCTATGAAAAAGGATGTTAATTCCCTATCAATGGATGGTTCTGATCTTCCCTGCCATTTTCATAAATACATTATGGAAACATAAGCAAGCTTCAAATTCTGTTAAAGAATTGTGTGTGCATGTGTGTGTGTGTGTGTGTGTGTGTGTGTATGTGTGTGTGGTTGAATATTTAGATACATGCCTACAGGCTGAATACTCCTTATATGAAATTCTTGGAACAAGAAGTATTTTGAATTTTAGTTGTTTTTCGAGTTTGGAGATGTTTGCCTTATACTTACAGTTAAGCATCCCAAATCCAAAAATGCAAAGTCTGAAATGTTCCACTGAGCATTTCCTTTGAGTGTCATGCTGGTACTTAAAAAGTTTTCGATTCTGGAGCATTTCAGTAAGGGGCACAGCAAGTGCAAAGGCACTGAGGCTCAATGGAAGAGGGCACACTGAAGGGACTGAAAGGTGGCTAGAGAGCAGAAAACACATCTTGATGTGTATTGGTGAGAAGCTTATCTGCTTGATACATATATATATATATATATATATATATATATAATTGTTTTGACCCTTTAAGAAGATTAATTGAAATATCTCCTTTGCTGCCCTCTCTACTTTAGCTTCCTCTTTTTTCTATCATAATCAAAAATGTTTCCTAGTTTTTTTGCAGAGGGTAGGGGGAGCTAATTGGGTCACATAGAATGGAACCTTAATACTTGCTTAAATTTAGACTTAAAATATGAATCTAAAACAATGTTTTATGAGCCCAGACAAAATATAAAGAAAAAATTTTATATTAAGAATTTAGAATTGTCAATCCTGTTGACCATCTTTTGAGTAGATATGATTGAGTTTAGGCTGGTATGGTTAACAAAAAAACAGTTAGTCCCTTAGTAGTATAAAAGACCTTTTAGAAAAAACATTAGGCGTGTTTTCCAGTATACTCAATGTTATTGGTTGAGGAAAGGAATGAAAGCACAAATTATGAGGTGGCGAATCCTTCACTTCTGAATGCTAACCTACAGGATGATACTTTCTTCCGGCTTTTCTTAATAAATTATAAAATTTAAAGTCATAGGCATTCTGGTGGTTTGCAGCCTCACAATAACCCTTCTAGAAGAACCTAAACTAGTATCAGGTAATTACTTGTCATTCGAATCTAATACTTTTTCTCCATCTTGCCAAGTCATTTGATGAGTGCCAGTTGGTGGAAGGAAAATTATAAATACCATTACCATCCGTCACTGCTGCAAATCACTGAAGTGGGATTCGTCTGCCTGTGTTTATCTAGCAACCAGTGTTGTGTTGCTAGTGTGAAGCTCACCCTACATGAACTCTTCAATCATTTAGCAGGACCTTTCAGCTTCACCTTTAGGAGCAATATCCAGTAAACATTTTAAACTGTCTCTGTATCTGTGAGAGTTCATGTAAAGAAAAGAGAGTAGACACATCCCAGATACAGAAACTATCCAAGCCCATTCCCTATTCTGCTCATCTAGCAAGGGCGATAGGCTTCTATGAATATTTACAAAAATTTTAAAATACGAAGTTGTTTCTCAGCATTATTTCCTGATTATATAATAATAAATTGCAGGTATTCTCTAGATATATTGCACTGTGTATAAACTTTTGTGTTGTTCTAGGATTAAATCATTCTAATCATCTCCTATTTCTTCTAAGAGAGGACTTGTGCTTATAACGTAACTATATTACATACCTGCTCACATGCTTTTTAAATCAAGTTACTCTCTTCCTTAAAGCCCTTCAGGGGTCCTCATTACTTACAGGATACAGTATAAAATCTGAATTTCTTAGCATGGCATCAAGTCTCTTTATCTTACTTCTTTACAAGTATTGCTTCTATTTTCTCCTTTTTTAGGACAGTCTTCCTTCCACTGTTTGCCTTTTCCATCCTTGTGAAGCTTTGCACCCAACCCCTTTATCATGTGTTTAGAGAAGTATACATCAAATCTTTGTCACTTGTCATGAGCTGCCTTGAATTCTGGTAACTTTTAAAATGTGTGTGTGCCATGCCTGGAGAGAGAGCAACATGCCAATGTTTTTTTTGTTTGTTTGTTTTTTGTATTCTTTGTGGTACCTTGCAGGCTAGACGTGTGTGGTATGTAACTCTTGGTAATCACAACAAAAATTAGCATAATGGTTAGTAATTTTGTACACTTTACAAGAATGCTGAGCAATAAATAGTAGGTCAACATCAGTCAACATTTCTTTTAATTCTTTGTTTTTTGAGTGGTATGCATCAGTTACATTAATATGCACATAATTATTTTTAAATGCCTTTTATTTCAAATATTAATAGACCTGTAATGTATATATTTAAAATAACAAAATATCCTTGGTGTGGTGCATATAATGGCCACATTGGTCACTAGATGGCACACCACAAGCTCCTGTGGGTCAGTTACACAAGCTGACCCATTATTTGAAGAAAGACTGCAAAGATTCAGAGCAATTTTCTTTGGGAAAAATGTCATCAGAGTGATATTCAGTAAGTGTATTTCAAAGTAAGATTTATATTTGTAGTGCATACTTAAACTTCTATGACAGATGTGAAGGTGAGCTTTATAGAATTGTTTATTCAACAGCTAATTATTGTTTTAAAGAAACTAGGTATTAGGTACTATGTCAGGCCCTGAGGAAGATAGCAAGATAATAAGACCTGGGCCCAGCCGAAGTTTAGATAAGAGCATAAAATAAGAGCTTAAGTCTCTACTTTACCTTCCAAGTGGTGACTGTGACGCTGGAATGGGGATTCCTTCTGGAATGGAATCTCTGATTTACAGGAATCCCACCAAGGTCTCTTTTGCAATGCAACTTGTCTCTTTGAAGTCTAAATTACAGTTTAAACAACTGTATTAAATAACTATATTCCTGTGTTGCACAAATATAAGGAAAATTATCAATGATGGCTTAAGTTTCTGGCCTTTGTGTATCTATTTTACTTTTAATTTTTGTGGATACATAATAGCTGCACATATTTATGGGGCACATAGGATATTTTGATATAAGCATACTATGTGTAACTATCAAATCAGGGTAACTAGGATATCCATCACCTTAAACATTTATCATTTCTTTGTGTTAGGAATGTTCCAATTCCATTCTTTTAGTTATTTTGACATTAATAACTATAGTCACCCAACTGCGCTACCAAACACTAGACCTTATTCCTTCTATCTAAAAGTATTTTTGTATTCATTAACCAACACTTCTTTATCCCCTCCTTCCCACTACCCTTCCCAGGCTCTGGTAACCATCTCTTATTCTCTATCTCCATGAGGTCAATCTTGTTAGCTCCAAGATATAAGTGAGAACATGCAATATTTGTCTTTCTGTGCTTGGCTTATTTCACTTAACATAAGGGCCTCAAGTTACATGTTGCAAATGATATGATTTCATTTTTATATGGCTGAATAATATTTCATTGTGTATATATACCATATTTTCTTTACTCATTCATCTATTAATGAATACTGAAGTTGATTCCATATTTTGGCTATAGTGAAGAGTGCTGCAGTAAACATGACAGTGCAGATGTCTCTTTGGTATACTAATTTCCTTTTGGATATATAACTAGTAATGTGATTGCTGGATCATATGATATTTCTATTTTTATTTTTTTGAGAAACCTCCATACTGTTCTCCATAGTGGTTGTATTAATTTACATTCCCATTGACAGTGTAGAAGAATTCCCTTTTCTCTGCATCCTTACTAGCATCCTTTATTACTAGTCTTTTTGATAAAAGCCATTTAAACTGGGATAAGACATCTTGTAGCTTTGATTTGCATTACTCTGATGATTAGTAATGTTGAACAATTTTTCATATACATGTTGGCTGTTTGTAGGTCTTCTTTTAAAAAATGTTTATTCACATCTTTTGCTAATTTTAATCAGATTGAGGTTATTATTTTGTTTTTGCTGTTGAGTTGTTTAAGCTTCTTATATATTCTGGTTATTAATCCCTTGTCATATGGGTAGTTTGCAGATATGTTCTCTCATATTGCAGATATATTCTTTCTCATTCTGTCTTCACTTAATTGATTGCTTCCTTTGCTGTGCAGAAGGTTTTCAGCTTGATGTAATCCCATTTGTTAATTTTTGCTTTAGTTGCCCAAGGTTTTGAGCTCCTATTGAAGCAATTTTTGCCCAGACCAGTGTCATGGATCATTTCCCCCAATGTTTTGTTCTAGTAATTTTATTGTTTCAATTTTACATCTAAGTCTTGTAATCATGTTGATTTGATTTTTGTACAGGGCAAGAAGTAGGGGTCTCATTTCATTCTTCTGTATATGAATATCCAGTTTTTCCAGCATTATTTATTGAAAATATTGTCCTTCCCTTAATGTACATTCCCAGTGCCTTTGTTGAAAATAAGTCTTTTGTAAATGTGTAGATTTATTTCTGAGTTTTCTATTCAGCTCCATGGATCTACGTGTCTGTTTTTATGCCAGTATCATTGTTTTGGTTACTATAACTTTGTAGTATAATTTGAAGTCAGGTAATATAATGCTTCCAGCTTTGTTTTTTTGCTCAGGATTGTTTGGGCTATTCTGAAATTTTTGTGATTCTACATAAATTTTAAGATTTATTTGTGAAGAAGGTCACTGGTATTTTGATAAGGATTGCCTTGAATACTATTAGAATTGATAAACGAATTCAGTAAAGTTGCAAGATATAAAATCAGCATACAAAAATCAGTAGCATTTCCACAGGCCAACAGTGAACAATCTGAAAAAATAAGCCAAAAAAGTAAGCACATTTACAATAGCTATAAATAAAATAAAATACCTAGGAGTAAACTTAACCAGAAAAGTGAAAAATCTGTGTTATTAGAACTGTAAAACATTAATAAAAGGAATTGAAGACACAAAACAATAGACATATATTCCATGTTAATGGATTGGAAACATTGATATTGTTTATATTCATATATATATGCATATATATATCCAGCTTATCATGAAGTTGGAGCATGGCAGGAGCCATGCCCATGGAGCATGGGTTCCTTCACTGAACCCATATGTGTGTGTATATATATATGCATATATATGTGTTGCTTCACTGAACCCCTATATATGTATGCATATATATGTATGCATACATATATATGCATATATATATATATATATGCTTTTATAAAGTCAAGGAAATTTATTTCCTGAGGTCATGACACAGGAAGTCGAATCCTAGCGACTTCTCATAATGAAGAGGAGCTCTCATAATGAAGGTCAGAGTGCTGATTGACCTGCCAGGTGGACCACAAAGCTGCAGTCTGTGTTATCTTATTACAAAACACTCAATTACCTTTGTTTAGTGTTAAAACCGTGGAGCGCCCAGAGCCAAGTATCAGCGAGCAGATCCTGAGCATGCTCTGGATGCCAACCAGGCCCCAGAGAAGCAGCCACATACAGAGCCAGGCAATGTCAAGTTTCACTGTGAGAACTTGAGAAGCAGGGAGAGCATCAATAATTTATAGAAAGTCCAGCTACTGGGTCAGATTGAGACAAACCATTGTGTGATGGGGTTTGCATCAGCAGGCCGAAGATGTTTCTGGTTTTTTATCGTTATCATTTGGGGCTCCAAGAGAGGGTCTTGGGAGCCACCTGAGCCCTGAAATTGGGAAATTTCTCACAGCTGCTCATGTTAGGAGCCTTCTTACTGCTGCTGGTGGTCTAGGGTGTGTCCCATACCACAAAGCCTCTGAATACACCTTGGACTCCTCATGCACTGGGGACTTCATGTATACCTGCAGCACCTTGCTATCCACCACATCAGCCAGGTATTCCTCCTCTAGGTTGAGGATGTGGTCAGTGGCTTTCTCCATATTCTCTGGGAGCCTCATCATGGTGCCACAGTTGGGGTTGGGGCCTCCTCTCTGTGGGAAACAAATGTCAACTTTGAATTCATCCACGATTTTGGATCCATGATTTTTGCTGCAGGCACCAGTGATGTGGGATGTCCAGTGGAACGTCCTCAGAAACCATCTGCTCAAGTTCACCCATAATAATCAATATAGTATCTTGTGTAGCTTCTGTATTCTTTTTGTACCCTGTGATGTTAATTTGGTCCTGGGGCTGCTTCTCATCATCCTCAACAGGAAACTGGATGTTCATGTCATGCTCCAAGAAGATTTGGGTAGTCATTGCCCCGTCTCTACCAATAATCTTGGGATGGCATTTGGAGTCTTCAATGACACTCCACTTAAAACTCCTTAAAGCCCAGTCCTCCTGTCCAGCCTGCAGCTCCTCCATTTTTATATTATTAATTTTTCTGCTACAAGTAGACTTGGAGTAAATGTAGGATAAGGAAGACTCACTACCCACATCTTCTGATCAAGAAAGGACTTATCATGAAGTTGGAGCATGACAGGAGACATGCGTTGCTTCACTGAACCCCAGTTCCAGGGATATGTTTTCTTTCTTCTGGATCTGCTCCCTGCTGAGCTTAACACATCCCTTTACCTCCTTAAACTTTAATATCAATGTCTGACTAGAGGTTTGCTCTAGGCCTGCATCACAGTACTAGTGACTTTATTATTATTATTATTATTATACTTTCAGTTTTAGGGTACCTGTGCACAATGTGCAGGTTTGTTACATATGTATCCATGTGCCATGTTGGTGTGCTGCACCCATTAACTCTTCATTTAACATTGAGTATATCTCCTAATGCTGTCCCTCCCCACTCCCCCCACCCCACAACAGTCCCTGGAGTGTGATGTTCCCCTTCCTGTGTCCATGTGTTCTCATTGTTCAATTCCCACCTATGAGTGAGAACATGCAGTGTTTGGTTTTTTGTCCTTGCGATAGTTTACTGAGAATGATGGTTTCCAGTTATTTTCACCTGTGTCTTCATTTCTTCATCTTCATGATTTCTCCCTAGCTTAAAATTCTTCAGTAACCTTCCATGACTTTCAGGTTAAAAGTGTAGTACCCAGCCTGTCACACACAACCTTGCATAATCTTGTCACACCAACTTTTCTAGCTTCATGGCCTGCCACTTCTTCTTCTATATCTTGAATTACTATTTGCAGTTTCCCAAATTATGCTTTTTTACACCTCTGTGGTGTTAGTTCTCTGCTCTCAACACCTTCCTTCCACACTACTCCTCGTGCATCTCACTAAATCCTTATTAGTCATTCATTCTCTGCTAGGGTATCATTTCCCAAGTGTCTTCCCTGGCCCCTATAGTTATCGTTAGATTTTTTACTTCCAGGTTTCCAAAGCATCCTGTACCTTTACATTCACTTATTCTCTACTGAGAATGTGTTTTTGTCGTTGCTGATTTCTAAAATTTTAGTTAATCTCTTATTTTATCCATCATCATCTTAATCTATACGCTCCTGAGGTGAGTAACTGGGTCTTTTTAATTTTTGTGTCACTGGGTCTTGTAAATTGCTTAATATGCAGGTCTTCAGTAAATGTTGAATGAATGAATGAATGAATGAGATTTTTCTAGGCAACTCATTTGAAAATCATTTTGGAGAGTGTTGGGGGATGGTGCACATATTAAGTAGGAAGCTTTTCTAAACAGATTACATAGCAGAAAAAAGAAGACTACATTGATATTGAAAGAATTTGCTGACCCAAATAGTATATTGTTTACCTCCTCAAGAAGAAAATAGGAGAATAGGTAAACATTTCACAGTGATCTGCAGTGTATTTAAATATCAGTGAATACAGATTCATGAGCCCAAAGCCATTGTGCAATATCATTGAAAGCTCACGTTTTTTTCAAACTGCAAGTACATAAGACTCCACAGTTCCCTGGGCAGGACTTTAATTATACATACTTTAGGTAATTAGCTTATAGGATAAAAATAACCCACAGAGTATTAAACCTGAAATCAAATATACAAATGTACATGTAGATGTTTGCTGTAGTATAACTTTGACATCTTTTCAGAAAGAAACATTTCTTTCCTTTACCCAATACTACAGTCACAGAAGTAAATAATCCCAACATCTTCCTTCACACAATGGGTTATATACCTCTAGCCTCATGAATGGTGACCTCACACTGGGGCTACCTTGTGCAGGCTTTAGTACCTCTCAAGGTCCCCAGCCCCTTAAATGAATGATTACTGACATTCACATGGGGCTCCTAGGTGAAAATACCCACTGTCTATTGCTTTTTCTCCAAAAACTATTTAATCCTAATTTATTACTCATTTTGTTCCCTTTCTCCTCTTTGCAATCTCTTCGGAGTATCTGATTTATAGTTATTCTTAATAGTAATTGCTATAATATTACATTACAGAATTTTTAAAATCATTTAATGTTTTCCATTATAAATAGCACATTTTAATAAAAAATGCAGAAGTTTAAATAAAGAAACTTAAAAACATTGCTCTTTTATTCTATATGATCATTAGTGTTTTAGTGTATTTCCTCCCATGTATTTTTATACACATAGTTTTTTCAACCATGAAATATTTTTGTATACGGAATTTTTAGTAAACATTATAAGAAAAACTTTTGTATTTTTATGAACTCTTGATAAAATGCATCTATTTCCCAATTTATTAACTCTATGTTACAGAGATAAAGCTGTGTGTTAAATATACTGTTTTCTCTTCCTGGCGTAAAATAAGATTACATTTTAGAGCCCCTCTTACAGTTAGGTTGGGACCTATGTGACTGAATTACAACCAATGGAATGTGGAAAAAGTTATGCAAGCCTCTTTTAGGACTTATCCCTAACAGTACTCTGTATGATCCTTTAGCCTTTTGTTCTTTGTCCTGGAAAGCCACATATTCCAAATACTATAGCTATTAATTTATGATAGAAGGTGTGTGGATTCCTCAGTCCCTGCTTGGAGAAAAGCTGACAAGAAGAGCCCTTCAACCCACATTGGATTGTGCCATTAGTTGTGTAAAACCACTGAAATTTTGGTGTTATTTTTTCACTAGGGCATAGCTTAGCCCATCCTGGCTACTATACATATTGCTTCTTTTGGTAATTGCTTAAAATCTTTTTTTTTATTATTATAAATTACAATACGTTAATATTTGCATTGAGTTTTGTTGTTTTCTATTTCAAATTATTTTTAGATGGATTTCTAAAGGTAAAAATTTTGATCTAGGGATATAATGTTTTACTACATATTTGTAGTTTCTTTTTACCTATTTCTCTCACAGCATTATACATATTTATATAATAATTATGAACATGTATCTTACTCCTATGAGACTGCAAGTTGCTCACAGGAAGAGCAGTACTTTATTCACTTTTGTATCTCCATTACCTAGCACAGTGTTTATAACCTAGTAGGCACTGAAGAACATTTGCAGAAAACATGAAGAAGTGGGTATAGATTGTTAAATGACAGCTATATTGTAATCATTCTCATGATTTTGGCATTAGTAATGGCAAATTCTATCTCTAAAACTTAATTTACTTACCCTTTTATTTTTACTTATTGTTTTGGCCCAAAGCAGGCATTAACTTAAGGCTAATGCTTGACTACCAAAGATCTAGGGAAGTAAAGAAAGTGTGTCTGAAATTACAGATGAGGCAGTTCCTTCTTCCCATTGTTATTGTGCCTCTGATCTTAATTTTGGCTGTATTAGTATGTCCTATAAAGTTAAGAGACTGTATCTATATAATGTAATATAAAAAGCAAAATGTTTTAGATGATTTGAATACTTTTCTAAACAACTGGGTTATATGGTTAATGCAGATCAATTATCTGGCGTGTGGTCATAGATATCCTAAATAAAGGATTTTTTTCAATGGTTATATTAATCAATGTCAAAATTTCATTTGAATGGAGGAGTAATGTATTTTATATCTACCACACTGTAATTGCTCTATTGGTTTAGTAATAAAGCATATGCTTATTATATACATTTACCCATATTATAGGTCAATTTATACTCTTTGTGTTCTTTAGACTATATATATATATATATATATGTGTGACAAATATCAATCACATTTTTATTTACCTATAGACAGAGATTACACCTTGTCCCTGAGAAAAGACACATCTTCTACATAGATGGGAGGGAGGACATAGACAGGGGTAGAGAAAAAGATACTTGTCTAAGTATATTTATGAGGAGGCCATAAGATAGATGGAATCTTAACTTAATGTGCTCTATTTTCTCCATTTTCTTCTATGAAAGCAGGAGACCACATCTTTGCTGAGTCTTCATGAAATGGTGCCCATCCAAGTTGCTGCCCTGTGATCCTTTCCTCCCTCCTCTGGGACCTTCCCTCTTTTTGCTCTGGCATTGCCAATGTTTGTCTTCCTAACAGTTTCTTTCATTCTACCTGTAGACAAGCTCAAGCTCTTTCATAACTCCTTCCAAATATTCCTTTGACTGTCATCCTCTTTCTCACTACCATCCGATCATTCTCATCATCGAAGTTTTTTTTAAATTTTTATTATACTTTAAGTTCTAGGGTACATGTGCACAACGTGCAGGTTTTTTACATATGTATACATGTGCCATGTTGGTGTGCTGCACCCATTAACTTGTCATTTACATTAGGTATATCTCCTAATGCTATCCCTCCCCCAATCTCCCTCCCCACAACAGGCCCCGGTGTGTGAT
Organism: Hylobates moloch; assembly: GCF_009828535.3. Lineage (NCBI taxonomy): Eukaryota > Metazoa > Chordata > Mammalia > Primates > Hylobatidae > Hylobates > Hylobates moloch. Next base: position 109,029,007 of record NW_026652280.1, read on the forward strand.
GTTCCCCTTTCTGTGTCCAAGTGTTCTCATTGTTCAGTTCCCACCTATGAGTGAGAACATGCGGTGTTTGGTTTTTTGTCCTTGTGATACTTTGCTGAGAATGATGGTTTCCAGCTTCTTCCATGTCCCTACAAAGGACATGAACTCATCACTTTTTATGGCTGCATAGTATTCCATGGTGTATATGTGGCACATTTTCTTAATCCTGTCTATCATTGATGGACATTTGCGTTGGTTCCAAGTCTTTGCTATTGTGAGTAGTGCCGCAATAAACTTACGTGTGCATGTGTCTTTATAGCACGATTTATATTCCTTTGGGTATATACCCAGTAACGGGATGGCTGGGTCAAATGGTATTTCTAGTTCTAGATCCCTGAGGAATCGCCACACTGTCTTCCACAATGGTTGAACTAGTTTACAGTCATTAAAAAGTCAGGAAACAACAGGTGCTTGAGAGGATGTGCAGAAATACGAACACTTTTACACTGGTGGTGAGACTGTCATTGAAGTTTTTTAAAAGGAAATCTATAGTGATCACCTCTACTTCCTTGTGTCCCCTCTCTCCTTGAATCACACAGTGACTCCATCTTTTGCTGATAGTGTTTGGTCTAACATCACCATTGACCTTAGTTGAAAACTCAGTGGGTGTTTGTAAATTGTCATCTTATTCAATCACTCTGCAGCTTCAGACACTAACAAACATTCCTTCTTTCTCAAAAATCTCTCCTACATGGCTTCTGGGATACCATATTCTCCTAATTCACCTCACCCCTAAGTTCCCCCTCTATTATTGAATTCTTCTCAGACATTGTTTACCAGATTCTACCCTCTTTCTCTGAATCAGTGCTATAGTTATCCACACTGAATGTAGGTCTCTCAATTTTAGCTGTTGTTTTAAACAAGGTTTGATAATGCAAAAACAGAAAACCAAATACTGCATATTCTCAGTTAGTGGGAGCTAAACATTAAGTACATGTGGATACAAATATAGGAACAACAAACACTGGAAATTCCAAAAGTGGGAGGAAGGGAGGAGGGCAAGGGCTGAAAAACTACATGTCTGGTAACACGTTCACTACTAGATTCTAGTGATGAAACCACTAGAAGCCCAAACCTCAACATCATGCAAATATACCCATGTAACAAACCTGCCCATATACCCCCTGAATCTAAAATAATAAAAATTAAAGCTAACCAAAAAGATGAAATTCTAAGAACTATAAAACAAATACAAATCTGTACTTAGGTAAATAAATAAGGTTCAAGTATAATGTCACGTATTGAGTATAATTAAAATATTCTGATCTTCACAGAAGTTCATGTTTAGAAATCCCTTCCATCCTTCCTTTGTTTGTGGTGTACTCAACCTTATAAAATAAAGTGATAGAAAGTGAAGGGATGGAAAAGATATTCTACACAAATGGAAACCAAAAAAGAGCAGCAGCAGCTACACTTAGACCAAGTAGAGTTCTAGTCAAAAACTGTAAAAAGAGACAAAGACGGTCATTATATAGTAATAAAGGATTCAATCCAGCAAGAGGATACAATAATCACAAATATATATATGCACACAACACCAGAACACTGAAATATATAAAGCAACTATTAATAGATTTAAAGGAAGAGAGAGACTACAATACAATAACAGTAGGAGGACTTTAATACCTCACTTTATCAGCAATGGATAGATAATCCACATAAAAAATTAACAAAGAAACATTAGAGTTAAACTATATTCTAGATCAAAAGGACTAACTGACATTTACAGAATGTTTCATTCAATTGTTGCAGAATACACATTCTTCTTATCAGCAAATGTAACATTCCCCAGGTTAGACCGTATGTTAGGCTGTAAGACAAATCTTAACAAATTCAAGAAAAGTCAAATTATATCAAGTATCTTCTTCTTACCACAATGAAGTAAAACTAGATATTAGTAACAAGAGGAACCTGGGAAATGGTACAAATGCACGGAAATTAAACACCATGCTCCTGAATGACCAATGGGTCAACGAAAGGATTAAGAAGGACATTTTAAAAATTCTTGAAATAAATGAAAATGGAAACACACATACCAAAACCAATGGGATATAGCAAAAGCAGTACTAAGAGCAAAGTATATAGCAATAAATGCCTGCACCAAAAAAGTAAAAAGACTTCAAATTAACAACCTAACAATGTACCTCAATGAACTAGAAAAGCAAGAACAAACCAAATCCAAAATTAGAAAAGAAGAAATAAGGAAGATCAGAGCATATATAAATAAAATTGAGACTAAAAATGCAAGAGATCGCAAAATAAAAATTATGTTTTTTGAAAAGATAAACCAAGTTGACAAATCACTAGTGAGACTAAAGAAAAGAGAGCAAAATAAATAAATCAGAGACAAAAAAGAAAACACTACACCAAAAGTACAGAAACCAAAACCAAGGAAAGGATCAGTAGAGACTATTATGAACTTCTAAGCACCAACAAATTGGAAAACCTATAGGAAATGGATGAATTTCTGGACATGGACAACATACCAAGATAGAACCATGAAGAAATAGAAAACCTGAACAGACTATTAGTGAGTAACAAGATCAAAGCAGTAATAAAAAGTCCCCCATCAAAATAAAAAGCTCAGACCTGATGGTTTCCCTGTTGAATTCTATCAAGCATTTAAAGAAGATCTAATATCACTTCTTCTTAAATTATTAGAAAAAAAAGAGGAGAGATTACTTCCAAACTCATTCTAGGAAGGCAAGCATTACCCTGACACCAAAACTAGACAAGCACACAACAATAAATGAAAACTCCAGATTAATATCCCTGATAGGCCAGGCACGGTGGCTCACGCCTGTAATCCCAGCACTTTGGGAGGCCGAGGTGGGCGAATCACGAGGTCAGGAGTTCAAGAGCAGCCTGAGAAACATGGTAAAACCCTGTCTCTACTAAAAATACGAAAAATTAGCTGGATATGGTGGCAGGCACGTGTAATCCCAGCTACTTGGGAGGCTGAGGCAGAAGAATCGCTTGAACTCGGGAGGTGGAGGTTGCAGTGAGCCGAGATCATGCCACTGCACTCCAGCCTGGGTGACAGACTGAGACTCTGTCTCAAAAAAAAAAAAAAAAAAAAAAAAAACCCAATAAAAATAGATGCAAAAATCTTCAACGAAATACTAGCAAACTGAATTCAACAACACATTAAAAAGATAATTCACCATGGTCAAGTGGGATTCATCCCAGAGATGCAAGGATGGTTCAACATACGCAAATCAAAAACCATAATACTCACATTAGTAGAATCAAGAACAAAAACAATATCACAGCATCAATAGATGCTGAAAAGTGTTTGTTAAGATTCAACATCTCTTCATAATAAAAACCCTCAACAAACTTGGTATGAAGAAACGTACCTCAAAACAATAAAGGCCACATGTAATAAAACCATAGTTAACATTATACTAAACAGGGAAAAATTGAAAGCATTTTCTCTAAGATCAGAAACAAGAAAAGGACACCAACTTTCACCAATTTTATTCAACATAGTACTGGAAGTCCTAGCCAGAACAATTGGGCAAAAGAAAGAAATACAAGGCATCGAAATTGGAAAGCAAGAAGTCAAACTGTCTTTGTTTGCAGACAACACAATCTTATATTTAGAAAAATCTAGAGTCCACAAGAAAACTGTTAGAACTGATAAACAAACAGTAAATTTAAGCATACAAAAATCAGCATATGAAAAACAGTAGCATTTCTATATGCCAACAGTGAACAATTTGAAAAAGAGATCAAGAAAGAAATCCCATGTACAACAGCTACAAAAAGAAACCTGATGAAAGATGAAAGAAATTGAAGAGGGCGCCAAAAAATTAGAAAGGTATCCCATATTCATTAACTGGAAGAACTAATATTGTTGAAATATCCATACTACCCAAAGTAATCTATAGATTCAGTGCAATCCCTATCAAAATTTTAATGATATTCTTTATAGAAATAGATAAAACAATCCTAAAATTTGTATGGAGCCACAGAAGACTCTGAAAAGCCAAAGCAATCCTGAACAAAAAGAACAAAGCTGGAGGCATCACACTACCTGATTTCAAAATATACTACAAACCAAAACAGCATGGTACTGGCATACAAACAGAGGCATAGACCAATGGGATGGAACAGAGAAACCAGAAGTAAACCCACACATTTACAGCCAACTCATTTTAAACAAAGATACCAAAAACATATATTGTGTAAAAGACAGTCTCCTTAATAGATAAAAATAAATAAATATTATATAGCTTTCCTGAGAAAACTATATATCCATATGCAGAAGAATAAAACTAGACACATATCTCTCATCATATAAAAATCAAATCAAAATAGATAAAAGACTTAAGTGTGAGTTGAAACTATAAAACTACTAGAAGAAAACACTAGGAAAATGATCCAGGACATTGGTCTGAGCAAATATTCTTTTGGTCAGATCTGAAAAGCACAGACGACGAAAGCAAAAATAGGCAAATGGGAGCATATCATGCATAAATGCTTCTCCATAGCAAAAACAAAACAAACAAACAACAAACAAAAACCAAACAAATGAACAAACAAAAAAAATCACAGTGAAGGGACAACCTACAAAATGGGAGAAAAAAACTGTAAACTACCCATCTGACAAGGTATTAATAACCAAAATATATATCTAACCCTTGAACAACATGCAGATTAGGAGCACTGACTCAACCCTCCACAGTAAAAAATCAGTGTAAAACTTTTGAAAACTTAACTACCAATAGCCTATTGTTGACTTGACGAGTAACATAAGCTATAAATTAATACATATTTTGTATATGTTTTATATACTGTGTTCTTGTAATAAACAAAAGAAAAGGAAACATTAGGAAAATTATAAGGAAGAGAAAGTATATTTACTATTCATTTAGTAGAAGCAGATCATCATACAGGTTTTCACCCTCTTCATCTGCATGTTGAACAGGCTGAGGAAGAAGAGGAGTAGGAGGGGTCGGTCTTGCTGTCTCAGCAGTGGAGGAGGTGGAAGAGGTTGAAAAGGTGGAAGGCAATGCAGGAGAGGCAGTCACACTCAGTGTAACTTTAGGGAAACACATCACAATTTCTGCCTGACAGTTTTGCCTTTTCATTTCTCCATCGATGTTTGTATAGCTTCCCAATTCTTTTTCCACTATTTGCTTTGGTTTCAATGCTCATGTCATAGAAGGGTCTATGTTGTTAAAAAAAAAAAAAAAAAAAAAAAAAGACAGTCTTGAGTAATCAAAACCTCTTTGCCTGATTTTCTAATATCAATTTGGTCTTTGCTACCGTTTCTTTTACATCTTTCCCCTCATCTTCCAGCACTTGTTTGGAAGTATTCATTTCCAGCAAGTTGTCTCCTGTGTAGTGTCTATTAGCTCTTGAATTTCTCCAAGATCCATATACTGAAACCCTTCACTCTCCACCTTTTTTGCCATATTGACAATCACTTTCATGATTTCGCTTATTGACTCTGTTATAAATCCTGTGAAGTCATGCAGAACATCTGGACACAGCTTTCTCCAGCAGGGATTTTTTTGTTTTGGGCTTGATGGGTTTCATGGCTTTTTCTATAACAACGATGGCATCTTCAATGCTGTAATCCTTCCAGACTTTCATGATGTTGCCTCTATTGGGTTTCCCTTCCAAAGCATTGACATTCATTTCCATAGAGTGCCATGTGTAATGAGTCTTAAAAGCCTTTATGACCCCCTGATCTAGATGCTGAATTAGACATACTGTGTTTGAGGGCAGCAAGACAACTATGAGACTTTCTGGGTTGAACTCGTGGGGTTCTGGGTGGCTAGGGGCATTGTCTATCAGAAGAATTTTAAAAAGCAATCCCCTACTGGCAAGGCACTTTACTTCCTGACTTCCGGGAAAAAGCACTGATGCAACCAATTAGAATGACAGTTCTCACTGTCCAGGCCTTCTTGTTGTACAACCAAAAGACTGGCAGCTGGTGTTTATCTTTTCCCTTCAAGTCTAGAGGTTTAGCACTTTTATAGATAAGGGCAGTCCTGATCATAAACCCTACTTCATTTGCACAAACAGTAGAGTTAGCCTATCCCTTCCTACCTTAAATGCTGGTGCTCGCTTTTTTTCCTTACTAATTAATGTTCCTTGTGGCATTTTTTTTTTTTTTCAGAATAGGACACTTTTGTCTTCACTTTTCAGACATATATCCTTTCTCCTCAATGATCTTCTTAATCATGTCTAGGAATCATCTGCCTCTTGGTTGGCAGAAGTGGCTTCTCCTATTATCTTGATATTTTAAAAGTCAAACCTCTTTCTAAAATGGTCAGATCACCCTTTGCTGGCATTAAATTCTCCAGCTTCTGATCCTTTGCCTTCCTCTTGCTTCGAGTTGTCATGTCATAAGTTTGCTTTTTCACAAATCATATTAGAGTTGTTAGGTATGGCTTTCTTATAGCAATCTTGCTCCCACATACAAATGGCATTTTCAATACACAATACAAAGGGCATTTCAAAGAAAGCACACAGATTTTGTGCCTGCTGGTATAGCTGCAGAGATTGCTTCACAAGTTTCCTTTTCTTTTCTTTCCTTTCTTTCTTTTGTTTACAACAGTCCTTATGTGAGATTCATTTATCTTGAAATGGTGCCCAACTACAGCTGCAGACCTTAATCTATGGTACTTATCAAGCAAATCAACTTTTCCTTGTAATGTCATGATTTCAGTTCTTGAAAGCACTTCCAGTATCACTAGTAGTACTTTGTATGGGTCCCATGGTGTTATTCAACGTTTAAGGTATTGCATTAAATATGATAAAAAATGCAAGATTTTAGAGAGATCATTTTTACTGTGATGTGCAATTTACTAGACAGTCAGACTGCTTTTGTGGAGGTGATTAGTGTCACAAGATATTTTAAGAGGATACTCGCAATACTTGAGCTACCTGCAATAGCCACAGGAGGTAGGTACACAATTGTTACAGTAGTAGAGCATGTACTATAGGTAACTTTATGCAGTTATGATTTCATACCACATTTTTATGTTTCTTGACATTTCTCTAGAATGTGAATGGTGCCATGTACAGTCTATAAGTGTAAAATTTGATGCATTTTAACATTTTATGGTAGATTTGTGTATTTTTATGGTAGTTAATGATAAGATAGACTAGTATCTGCATATATTTTATGACATGCCTAACTTAAATTTTTTATTATTATTATACTTTAAGTTCTAGGGTATATGTGCACAATGTGCAGGTTTGTTACATATGTATCCATGTGCCATGTTGGCGTGCTGCACCCATTAACTCGTCATTTACATTAGGTATATCAACTAATGCTATCCCTCCCCCCTTCCCCCACCCCACGACACTCGCTGGTGTGTGGTGTTCCCCTTCCTGTGTCCATGTGTTCTCATTGTTCAATTCCCACCTATGAGTGAGAACGTGGTGTTTGGTTTTTTGTCCTTGCGATACTTTGCTGAGAATGATGGTTTCCAGCTTCATCCATGTCCCTACAAAGGACATGAACTCATCATTTTTTATGGCTGCATAGTATTCCATGGTGTATATAGGCCACATTTTCTTAATCCAGTCTATCATTGATGGACATTTGAGTTGGTTCCAAGTCTTTGCTATTGTGAATAGTGCCACAATAAACATACGTGTGCATGTGTCTTTACAGCAGCATGATTTATAATCCTTTGGGTATATACCCACTAATGGGATGGCTGGGTCAAATGGCATTTCTAGTTCTAGATCCCTGAGGAATCAACACACTGTCTTCCACAATGATTGAACTAGTTTACAGTCCCAGCAACAGTGTAAAAGTGTTCCTATTTCTCCACATCCTCTGCAGCACCTGTGGTTTCCTTTTTAATGATCACCATTCTAACTGGTGTGAGATGGTATCTCATTGTAGTTTCAGTTTGCATTTCTCTGACGGCCAGTGATGATGAGCATTTTTTCATGTGTTTTTTGGCTGCATAAATGTCTTCTTTTGAGAAGTGTCTGCTCATGTCCTTCGCCCACTTTTTGGTGGGGTTGTTTGTTTTTTTCTTGTAAATTTGTTTGAGTTCATTGTAGATTCCGGATATTAGCCCTTTGTCAGATGAGTGGATTGCAAAAATTTTCTCCCATTCTGTAGGTTGCTTGTTCACTCTGATGGTAGTTTCTTTTGCTGTGCGGAAGCTCTTTAGTTTAATCAGATCCCATTTCTCAATTTTGGCTTTTGTTGCCTTTGCTTTTGGTGTTTTAGAAATGAAGTCCTTGCCCATGCCTATGTCCTGAATGGTATTGCCTAGGTTTTCTTCTAGGGTTTTTATGGTTTTAGGTCTGACATTTAAATCTTTAATCCATCTTGAATTAATTTTTGTATAAGGTGTAAGGAAGGGATCCAGTTTCAGCTTTCTACATATGGCTAGCCAGTTTTCCCAGCACCATTTATTAAATAAGGAATCCTTTCCCCATTTTTTATTTTTGTCAGGTTTGTCAAAGATCAGATGGTTGTAGATGTGTGGTGTTATTTCTGAGGGCTCTTTTCTGTTCCATTGGTCTATATCTCTGTTTTGGTACCAGTACCATGCTGTTTTGGTTACTGTAGCCTTGTAGTATAGTTTAAAGTCAGGCAGCGTGATGCTTCCAGCTTTGTTCTTTTGGCTTAGGATTGACTTGGCAACGTGGGCTCTTTTTGGTTCCCTATGAACTTTAAAGTAGTTTTTTCCAATTCTGTGAAAAAAGTCACTGGTAGCTTGATGGGGATGGCATTGAATCTATAAATTACCATGGGTAGTATGGCCATTTTCACAATACTGATTTTTCCTATTGATGAGCATGGAATGTTCTTCCATTTGTTTGTGTCCTCTTTTATTTCATTGAGCAGTAGTTTGTAGTTCTCCTTGAAGGGGTCCTTCACATCCCTTGTAAGTTGGATTCCTAGGTATTTTATTCTCTTTGAAGCAATTGTGAATGGGAGTTCACTCATGATTTGGTTCTCTGTTTGTCTGTTATTGGTGTATAAGAATGCTTGTGATTTTTGCCCATTGATTTTGTATCCTGAGACTTTGCTGAAGTTGCTTATCAAGTTAAGGAGATTTTGGGCTGAGACGATGGGGTTTTCTAAATATACAATCATGTCATCTGCAAACAGGGACAATTTGACTTCCTCTTTTCCTAATTGAATACCCTTTATTTCTTTCTCTTGCCTGATTGCCCACACCAGAAATTCCAACACTATGTTGAATAGGAGTGGTGAGAGAGGGCATCCCTGTCTTGTGCCAGTTTTCAAAGAGAATGCTTCCAGTTTTTGCCCCTTCAGTATGACATTGGCTGTGGATTTGTCATAAATAGCTCTTATTATTTTGAGATACGTCCCATCAATACTTAATTTATTGAAAGTTTTTAGCATGAAGGGCTGTTGAATTTTGTCAAAGGCCTTTTCTGCATCTATTGAAATAATCGTGTGGTTTTTGTCTTTGGTTCTGTTTATATGGTGGATTACATTTATTGATTTGCATATGTTGGACCAGCCTCACATCCCAGGGATGAAGCCCACTTGATCATGGTGGATAAGCTTTTTGATGTGCTGCTGGATTCGGTTTGCCAGTATTTTATTGAGGATTTTTGCATCGATGTTCATCAAGGATATTGGTCTAAAATTCTTTTTTTTTTTGTTGTGTCTCTGCCAGGCTTTGGTATCAGGATGATGCTGGCCTCATAAAATGCCTCATAAAATGAGTTAGGGAGGATTCCCTTTTTTTCTATTGATTGAAATAGTTTCAGAAGGAATGGTACCGGCTCCTCCTTGTCCCTCTGGTAGAATTCAGCTGCGAATCCCTCTTGTCCTGGATCTTTTTTGGTTGGCAGGCTCTTAATCATTGCCTCAATTTCAGAGCCTGTTACTGGCCTATTCAGGGATTCAAATTCTTTCTGGTTTAGTCTTGGGAGGTTGTATGTGTCCAGGAATTTATCCATTTCTTCTGGATTTTCTAGTTTACTCGCGTAGAAGTGTGTACAGTATTCTCTGACTGCAGTTTGTATTTCTGTGGGATCGGTGGTGATATCCCCTCTATCATTTTTTATTGCATATATTTGATTCTTCTTTCTTTTCTTCTTTATTAGTCTTGCTAGTGGTCTATCAATTTTGTTGATCTTTTCAAAAAACCAGCTCCTGGATTCATTGATTTTTTGAAGGTTTTTTTGTGTCTCTATCTCCTTCAGTTCTGCTCTGATCTTAGTTATTTCTTGTCTTCTGCTAGCTTTTGAATGTGTTTGCTCTTGCTTCTCTAGTTCTTTTAAATGTGATGTTAGGGTGTCAATTTTAGAACTTAAATTTTTTTAATATTTCTAGGCTACTTGGTTCCCCTGAAAATTTCTTCAAATTGTTGCAAATCTTCAAAAAAATTTCCCATATATTCACTTAAAAAATCCAAATATAAGTGGACCTGTGCAGTTGAAACCCATGTTGTCCAAGGGCCAACTATATAAGAAACTCAACGTCAACAAATAAATAATCTGACTAAAAAATGGGCAAATGATATGAACAGACATTTCTGAAAAGAAGACATAAAAATGGCCAGCAAGTATATGAAAAATACTCCACATCTCTAATCATAAAGGGAATGCCAGTGAAAACCACAGTGAGATATCCTCTCAATACCAGTTAAAATGGCTATTATCAGAGATACCAAAAAATAGAAGTGCTGATAAAGAGTAAAGTAAATTCTTCTATAACATTTATAAGAATGTAACTTAATACAGCTATTATGGAAAACGGTATGGAGGTTCCTCAAAAACATAAATACCTTATGATCTAGCAATCTCAGTCCTGAGTGTGTGTGTGTGTGTGTGTGTGTGTGTGTATACATATATGAAAGGAAATAAGTATATCAAAGAGATATCTGCACTTCCATGTTAACTGCAGCACTGTTCATAATAGCCAAGATAGAGAATCAATCTAAGTGCCCATGAACAGATGAATGGATAAAGAAAATGTGGTACTTACACACAATGGAATATTATTCAGCCATAAAAGAATGAAATCGTATTATTTGCAGCAACATGGATGTAACTGGAGGCCATTATGTTAAGTGAAAGAAGCCAAGAACAGAAAGAGAAATATCACATGTTCTCACTCATATGTGGGAGCTAAAATAAATGGTGGATCTCACAAAGATAGAGGTTAAATTGGTGATTATCAAAGGCCAGGAAAGAGTAGGGGAAGGAATAATTAAGGAGAAAAGAGAAAAGAAATGTGTTTATTACCACTGAACTATATACTTGAAAATGCTAAAGATGGTAATTATATGTGCATATTTTATCTCAATAAGTTTTTTTTTTACAAATCTGCTGGACATAGAATGAAAAAAAAGATATCTGCATCACCACGTTTATTGCAGCCACTATTCACAATAGCCAAGGTATGGAATCAACCTAAGTGTTCATCAGTGAATTGATGGATAAAGAAAACATGGTAGATATATGCAATAAAATATTATTCAGCCGTAAAAGAGAATGAGATCCTGTCATTTGCAGCACCATAGGTGGAACTAGAGGTAATTATATTAAGTGAAATAAGCCAGGCACAGAAAGACAAATATCTCATGTTCTCATTTACATATGGGAACTAAAAAAGTTGATCTCATGGAGGTAGAGAAGGATGGTTATCAGGGATTGGGAAAAATAGGGGTGAGGGAGAGATAAGAGAGATTGGATAATGGGGACACAAATACAGTTAGATAGAATGAGTAAGTTAAAGTGTTTGATACCATCATAGGGTGAGTATAGTTAACAATAATTTATTGTATATTTCAAAACAGAAGATTTGGAACTTTCCCAACACAAGAAATGATAAATAGTTGAGGCGATGAATATACTAAATGTCATATTTTGATCATTACACATTGTATAAATGTATCAAAATATTACATACACCCCATAAATATGTACAACTATAATGTATTAATAAAAAATGAAGTGATATATTTTTGTCCCACCAAATATAAATGTCATTCAAAACAAATCTTATAATATAGTATAATATATCAAAGTACAATTTGGACAAGAAAGATGAAAATACTTATCACATTATCTTTTACTGCACTTGGCACATGGTTGAATGGGATCAGAATACTTCACACTCAGGAGGAAGCCACAAAAAACAAACACCAGGTAATCAGCTCCAACTTTTGTGAGGAAATTTCTTTCCCTAAGAGATGTAATTCAGGCTTAAAATAGTATGAAACCTGAATAAAAATGTAAAAGTAAGAAAGGAGGTAAGATTGTTAGTTCGCAGTGTAGTGTGAAATGCGGTGACATTTGGAAGTTTACTCACAGGACAGATGAAGTTGCCTTGCCTTGGGTGAGTGAATCCACTTCAGACTTAACCAGAATCCTGGGATGGAATAGAAAAAAGGACGTGACAATTCTTCAAATGCATGCCTGAGAGAACACTGAGAACCTTCCAGATTTTTTAATTTAGAAAGGAGAAAGTGTTGACATCCTGGACAAACTGTTTACTTGATAATGTTTGAACTGTGAAAGGCATAATTAATTTCCTGACCTCACACAGTGCTGATGACATCATCCTTCTGCTTTCGCTTTCACTCTTTGGTGATGATAATATAATTGGATTATAATCACCTTGACTTAAAAAAATGACTTCTTCTTTAATTTCTCAAATTGCCATGATTACCCAAAAGCTCTGCAGAAAATTTACTTTTTCAACATCTAAATACGAGAAAACTTGCTAGTCACAGGGACTCTATTAATATTAGGAAGACTACACAATTCAATGCACTAATATTTGAGAGAGTTTCCTGAAGAAATCAGGAATAAAATGGTAGTGCTGATAGGTAAAATTAAACTCAGTAATTACTCCTTAAACATTATAATTTATATTAAGATACCACCAGAGTGAGATTTCTCTAAATGAGACACCTTAAAAATTCAAGTAGAAATAGTGAATGTCAGTGTTTCTTAGTCACAGATATGCTTGAGTCCTCAGTGAAGTGTATGTGCCTGTGTGTGTCTCTATGTGTGCATATATGTGTGTGTGTTCACTTTGGCACCCCCTCCGGACATTTTAATTTAGCAGATCTGGGATAGGACCTGGAGCTCTACCTTTTTTAAAGAGTTACACAGGGTATTCTGATGGGCACCTGCATTTGGGAACCCTGGTCTATGCTGGATATACTATACATTGGGCCCTAACTGAAGATGACAAGTGAAATAAGTGTGAGAGGAAGCAGAGAACATAATTTTCAGGTCATGGACAACATTTTTACTGTAGAATATAAAGGGGTGTATACAAAATATCATGACTATGACAGCAATAAGTGTATAAATTAATCTAACTCACTGGCTCCTCAACTTCCACTCCACAATGCGAGTGTCATTTTCTAAACTGACTGTAGCACAACTTGATGTGAAAAAAGGCCAAGGTTTCTGGCAGATAAAACTGGGCCTGTACTACATAGCTGTTAATGAAGCACATCATACGTCTGTCATTGAGGTTCATAATTGTAAGCAGATAAATGTACTCGACATTATGCTAAGTGATATTATGCAAATGTCATCTCCTTAAAATTTACTCTCAAGTGTCTTCTCTGAATATTCACAGAATTTCATTTGTAACAATATCAGAAATTCTACCCTCTTCCTTTGAATAAAGGGATTATCAACCTGAAGGACATTATGCAGAATGAAAAATATGGCATGATTTCACTTATGTGCAGAATCTTTAAAAATCAAATTTACTGAAACAGAGAGTAGAATGGTGGTTGCCAGGGGTGGGCGGGAGGCAGAGGTAGGGATATGTTGGTCAAAATGTGCCAAGTTTCAGTTATGTAGGATGAGTAAGTTCTAGAGATCTAATGTACAGCATGGTGACTATAGTTAATAATACTCCATTATATTGAAAATTTGCTGAGAGTAGATCTTAAGAGTTCTCATCACACACAAGCACAAAAATGAATATATTAACTTGATTGTAGTAATCCTATCACAATTGCACATGTATATGAAAACATCATGTTGCATATATGTACAATTTTTATTAAAAAGTAAAAATTAAAAAAAGAAATGCATACTTCTAGACCAATTAATTCAAGATCTCTAGGGATGAGGCACAACCATGTGAGTAACATCATCTTAAACTGAAAAAATAATTCCCCAACTCTATATACCACTGCTTTGCACATGTTATTTCTTATTTTAAGCTCTTCATTAGTCTTTTCATGACAAAGTATGAGCTTGACAATCTAGGCCTAGTATTGTGATTGGCCACAATCTGGTTTCACATTTCATTTCAGTCTCATATTCTAAACTTTCTTTTAGGCATTCTAAATTCCACCCAAACCGTGCAGCTCATCATTCTATGAATACGGTTTGCTTTTGTGCATGCTGTACCCTCCACCTGAAATGTCCTTAGCCTCTATCAACTCACTCTTAGATATTATTCAGATGTAATCTCCTTCTTAAAAGTCACTCTCAAATATCTTCTCTGAAGAGTCACAGTGCTTCATTCATAAAGATATCTGAAATTCTACCCCCTTCCTTTGAATGAGGGGATTATTAACTGTTCAAAGGCAGATATGCTTAGAAAGGAAGATGTCATCTCTCATCTACAAGACTGTAACTGCCTCCTAATAGGTCAACCTGCCACAGTAGGTAGCTAATCAGGCATAAGCAGGTCAGGGGAGGACTCCCTGCCACCACCAGTAATGTCAGGTGACCATCAGGTGATGGTCAGGCGATTGTTACATTGTATCTCTAAAATAATCATTGGTGGCAGCCAGTGGCAGGGAAAGGCAGTCTTCCAATAGATAGAATAAACCTGAAACTGGTGATCAGCAGCTTTCCAATAGGATCCCAGGAGTTGGGGAGTGGGCTCAAGCATGCAAAATGACAGAGTTTAACTGGCATATGACCTTCTAGGAACATTCAGCTGGTAAAGGAAGAATGCCTCAAGTGAGCATGCATACAAATACAGTAAACACATTGCGCACGTTCCCCTCCGAAGCACTGGCAGGCCACTGCGCGTGTGGATAGTTCACCCCAAGGCAAGAATAGGAGAGAAGGTACACGAGACCCTGGAAGCATGGCAAGGTATAAAACCCCAAGTCAAAGGTCAAACCGTGCCCTGATCTCTCAAATTGCCTGCTTGGCCCTCTTCTAAGTATACTTTACTTCCTCTCATTACTGCTCTAAAGCTTTTTAATAAACTTTCACTCCTGCTCTAAAACTTGCCTTGGTCTCTCACTCTGCCTAGTGCCCCTCAGTCTAATTCTTTCTTCTGAAAAGGCAAGAATTGAGGTTGCTGCAGACCTGTACAAACCCACATTCATTTTTGCCTCTTTCTGACCTGTTTTTCACCAGAATGATTTATTAAAATGTAAATATGATGTCACCACCCATCCCAATCAAAACATTTCATCTTCTCCCCAATGCTCTGAAGATAAAGACCACAATGTAAATACCATGAAAGACGTGGAAATGAGGAGAGGTAAAGAAATGGAGCAGGAAAATGCCAATTCACCTACTTCATGATTGTGCTGACTCTAGGCTCTTCAGTTCAATAATTTTCTCTGCATTTGCCCTTTTGAATCATATCAGCACGGCAAGGTTCCAAATGCAAGGATTCATATGTGAATATTGTTTAAAAGAAGTCTTCAATGTATTCTACAATGTCTGTAAGATTCTGACAGAGAAAAATTAGACAGCAGAAAGACAGCTGTGAGATCCTGGGGTGCAAGGTCTAATTACCAGCACATTATATGGTCAAACAAAAATTCTCTCTGCAATAACAAAGTCTAATCATTTCCCTTGCCGGTCTGCTGTTTTTCTATTGCATCATCTGTGTGGGAACATGGTGACCCACAGGAAAGTTCCCAACACTTTCTGACTTCACCCAGGTGATGAAGCTAAAATGTAGTTAAAAAAATAAATAACAGGCTTTAGAAATATTCTTCTTAACATTTTTTTTGGTTTCTAGTAGAAGCTGAGCTGAATTAGAGTATTAAAAAATTATACAGACAATTAATGCTTTAATAAATAAACAATAGAGATGATCAAGAAAATGGCTGATACTTTGAACAAACAGAACAAACAAACCTCAAAAGGCAAAAATCTAAGAATGAGGAGGGTAACATGACCACACATATTAATGATCTTAAAAATACAATATTACAAATATTTTATGCAATTAATTTTGAAAATATGGGTAAAGCCAATTTATAGAAAATATAATTTAATACATTTGACTAAAGAAGAACCACAAAACCTTAATGGCAGAGCAGTCATCAAAGACATATTTAATCCATTTGACTTAAAAAGGAGCTCCAAAAATGAAACATCTTGACATAAACCTCCCCCTGAAATGAGGTTCAGAGGCTTTATAAGCATGTTTTACCAAGTCTTTACAACTTAAAAAACTTAGAATTTTTATTTATACAACCTCTTTCAGCAAACAAAAATGAAAAGCCTTGACAAAATAAATTAAATCAAGGATACTTGAAGGAAAAAAATTATAATGCATTCTAACTTATAATGTGGATATTCAAAAGTTCTAAATAAAATATCAGCAAAATAAATAACTATTTGTATACAAATAATACATTGATACCCAGTAGTATTTAATTTATGGAATACAAAGATGGCTCAACATTGGAAAACTGATATTTATATCATCATATTAACAGATTGAAAGAGTTGAAACCATATGATCATGTTAGTATATGCAAGAAACAAAAAGATTAAAAAGTTCAATTTATTTATGACAATAACTAGAATTAGCAGGGAATACCCTTAACTCATAAAAAATATTTCCTCCAAGTGAACAAATATTTTACTTAAAAAAAAGAAATTTTAGAAGCTTTTCCATTAAAGTCAGTGTGCTAGCTATTTTCTTTTTGCACATATGAGGATCCCCTCTCTACCCTCCTCAACCTGGCTCTGTCCCCAGAAATCTGGCCTGTAGAGTTTACATCTATGGGCTCTCTTGCCCACTGGTTTCCAACTACCATCAGACATTGAAGAACTCCGTATCTCAGAGAGGAAAGAAAATCAAGATAGAGTATTTATTCCTGTTTCCTGCCATGTGAAGTCACCCAAGCTGATTCTGTCCCTTAATGTAGGTCATTACTTTTCTCAAGGTGACCTGCTTTACATGACAATTTTTTTTACCTTTATCAAGTTATCCATCCATGAACATATATATGTGTGTGTGTGTACATATATATATATATGTGTGTATATATATGTGTATATATAGAGAGAGTACCTCAGTACTTTTCTCATTTATATTAATTTCAGAGGTCATATATTTTGCGAAAAATTTGAAACACAGAAGTATATGAAAGAAAATTATATATAGACACAATTTTTAAAAATATGAATATTCCATGTACATATATTTTTAAAATTTGTTTTATAGCTTATTTGTCACAAGTCATAGACACCATCTGGTGTCAATAAACAGGGACTGATGTTATTATGTTTTAACAGCTGAATGGGTATTCTAAAGTATGAACTACCATAATTTATATAATCATTTTTTAAATTAAGGGGCATTTAGGTGGTGTCTAATTTATCACTGTCCTAAGTAATGTCAAAATAGATATTCTCGTGTATACATATCCTTGGTGCATTTTAAAAGAGTTGGAATTGTGGAGTCAAAATATATGCATATTTATAAATTTGCTAGAGATTGCAAAGTTGCCTTGCTGAAATATACTATAATGTGAGAAGAAGAGTACCTATTTCTCCACATTTTTATGAGCATTGGCTATCAAAGATTATTTAAATATTTGTCAGTTGATTAAGTTGTAAGGAGTATTTCAATGTGTTTTATAAACATTTACTTGATTACTAATGAGTATGATCATGTTTTCGTAAACTTATGAGTTATTTTTATTTGATTGTGAAGTGCCTAATTACATTATTGGCTAATTTACTCAATCTGGCTGTCTTTTTTTAAATTTATCAGGTATCAATCTTTTTTATAATATATTTCAGGTATAATTTTTTTTAATTTGACTTCTTTCTTTTACTTTTTTTTAATAAACTTAAACAATGTTTACTTCATTCTTTTTTCTTTTATTGATAGATAATATTTTACATATTATGGGGTACAAGTAAATGTTTGTTACATGCATGAAATGTGTAATGATTAAGTCAGAGTTTTGGGGAGTATCCGTCACCTTGAGTATTTATTATTTCTATGCATTGGGAACATTTCAAGTCCTTTCTTCCAATTTCTTTGAAATCTACAAAATATTGTTGCTAAGTATAGTTATCCTAGTCTGCTGTAAAACCTTAGAACTTTCTTCTTCTATCTAATGGTATGTTCCTACCATTAACCGACCTCTGTTTATTCACCCACCACTCTCTCTCTCTCGCATCTCTGGTATCCATGGTTGTATTCTCTATGTCCATGAGATCAAGTTTTTAGCTCCCACATATGAGTGAGAGCATGTGGTATTTGTCTTTCTGTACCTCGTTTATTTCACATAACATAATGTTGCTACAAATGATATGATTTTATTCTTTTTTGTGGCTTAATAGTATGTCATTGTGTGTTATGTATTGCTTAGGAAGGCCAGCCTCACCCTCAGTTTATAAAAATACACTCTTTTCTCATTAATACTTTCATAGTTTTGTTTCTTACATGTATTACTTATTCAATCTTGATTTACTTTTGTATACTGCATGAAGTATCCAGTCATATTATTTTTCTATAAATGAACATGTGACAAACTTTCCCCCAAAATACTAAATACCATCTTTATCACATACTAAGTTTTTACATGTATTTCATCTGTTTCTAGACTTTTTGGTTGATATCATTGATTTATTTTCTTATTCCATTACTGTGTCATCTTGTTTAAAGTTTTGTAGTCTAAATCTATATTTTGATACCTGATATCACAAGTACTCCCTTCTGTATTGAACTCTGAAATATTTTTCTAGATATTCTTATATACTTATTTGTCCACATACTCTTCCATTTATCTAGTTTACCAAATTTATCAAGTTTTGCCTTCACATCTTCTCAAGTAAAATTCTATTGAGATCTTAATTATAATGCCACTGAATTAACAGATTTATTTGGGGGAGAAGTGACACCTTTAGAATACTGAGATTTCTCTTTCAGAAATATAGTACATCTCCATTTATTCCAACCTTCTTCATGACTGTCATTAAGTTTTATATTTTTTATAAGAACTAAGGGAGGATGTATCTGACTATATAAAGCTAGAAGATTAAGTGTTGCTCAAATGCCTCTCTGCTGATCCCCTTTTCTCCCTAAAATGTTGTAAGGAAACTACATCATCAAGAATTACAGCAAATGGAAATCAAGATACCTATTAGGTATTATCTGGGTTAATACTGAGCATTTCTTTGCAAAACTATGATAAAACTGGGCCAGATGTGTGGTTTTAACCCCAGCCTTAAGTAGGAGTCCTACCATAGTTGAGACTGAAAGCAAACTTATTCAGCTTTTAATTTATATTTATGGGGCATTGTTCTACTAGGCATTAGGGATATAGCAGATAAAAAGGAAGGGGGAGAGGGATGAAAAAAATCTTTATCCTCATGAAGCTTATATTTGAGGATTGAAACTTGCACCCTTATTTCCCTGTGTCTATCAGTGAGGTACAGGAAGCCAAGACAGTGACAGCATACTCAACTTCACACATGGAATGAAAACTAGAAACAAAAAAGAACTTAACCCACTGTGGCCATGCCCACTAGCAGTAACAAACAAATCAAAGGACTCCCTTGAGAGCAGGGAGCTACCTGCTTCTGCCCCTACACACACACACACACACACACACACACACACGCACACACACGTATAATTTAAATTGTACATATATATGGTATAAAAGGTAGGCATATCTCATTTACTGAATGTTTTTTGTATTCTAAGGACCCTACTAAGTACATTGCACACATTACCTAATTTAATCTTCAGAGAAAATTTACTTTTCTTTTATAGACGAAGAAACTGAGACTCAGAGCAATTAAACAACTTGGCAAAGCTTATATTGTTAACAGAACAGGAAGTCACACTCACTCACTCTTCAAATGTTACATCCTTTCCTCCCTGGCATTCTGCCTCTGATATTTCATCCATTATTTTGCAATCTTTTATTGAATATCATTACTGTTATATAATGTGTCAGGTACTGGAGATGAAAATGATGAATCAAATAGTCTCTGCTCTTGGGGAGCTGTCACATTGACGAGAAATGATACACGAACAAAAATTATAATGTGGTCTGTTAAGTACAATGATAGGAATATGCACAAAAAGTCCCATGGAGGCTTCTGGAATTAGGGAAAAAGCTTCCTTCTTGCTCACCGCCTTTCCTTTATTTTGATCCTGAGCTTGTGAAAATACACAAACTGTAGGGGAGGGGGAGATTGATACTTCTGTCAGGTGGTAAACATGAAAATGACAGTATTTTAGTTACTTTAGTCAGTCGGAAGAAAACATTTTTTCTTCCCAATTAAACTATGATAAATCTATAATCAATGCCAGGTCTTGCAATTGACTCATTCAATATTTATTGAGTGCTTAAAATGTGCCAAGAACTGTTCTTAATGCTTGAGACACACCAGTGAACTTATGATCTGGTGGACAGAGAGAAACAGAAAATAAACAATAAAAACAAACAAATAATATAGCATGCTATTAGGTGATAAGGACTATAAGAAAAAGAGAAAAAGTAAAAGCAGAACAGGTAAGGGGGAGCACAAGTGCTGGAAGAGAAGTGCTAGGTGGTTGCAATTTTTAATAGGATAGTTATTGAAAAGATGACATTGTAACAAATCCTTAAAGGAGGTAAGGGAGTTTGCTAAGCAGTTGGAGGGAATAGCATTCCAGGCAAAGGAACAGTCAGGGTAAAAGTCCTTAACCAGGAACATGACTGGATATGTTAGAGGAACAGCAATGAGGACAATGTCATCAGGGTGGAGCAAGTGAGAGTAACCCAGAATGGCAACAAGGAGCCACATAGTCTAACGACTTTTAGACTATTTTAAGGACTTTGGTTTGTATTCTGAGTGAAATCAGGAGATAACGTAGCGTGACCTTAAGGAAAACTAACTAGAAGGCTATCGGCAATAATTCAGGCAACAGATTACCGTAGATTGGACCCAGATAATAGTATGGTGGTGATGGGAAGTGGCCAGATCCTGGATATATAAGGGAAGTCAAAAGGATTTCCTGATTGATTGAAAGTGGGATGTCAGCGTAAGGAGATTTTGGACTGAGACAATGGGGCTTTCTAAATATACAATCATGTCATCTGCAAACAGGAACAATTTGACTTCCTCTTTTCCTAATTGAATACCCTTTATTTCCTTCTCCTGCCTGATTGCCCTGGCCAGAACTTCCAACACTATGTTGAATAGGAGTGGTGAGAGAGGGCATCCCTGTCTTGTGCCAGTTTTCAAAGGGAATGCTTCCAGTTTTTGCCCATTCAGTATGATATTGGCTGTGGGTTTGTCATAAATAGGTCTTATTATTTTGAGATATGTCCCATCAATACCTAATTTATTGAGTTTTTAGCATGAAGCACTGTTGAATTTTGTTGAAGGCCTTTCTGCATCTGTTGAGATAATCATGTGGTTTTTGTCACTGGTTCTGTTTATATGACGGATTATATTTATTGATTTGTGTATGTTGAACCAGGCTTGCATCCTTCAGCAAAGTCTCAGGATATAAAATCAACGTGCAGAAATCACAAGCATTCCTATACACCAATAACAGACACACAGAGAGCCAAATCATGAGTGAACTCCCATTCACAATTGCTTTGAAGAGAATAAAACCTAGGAATCCAACGTACAAGGGATGTGAAGGACCTCTTCAAGGAGAATTACAAACCACTGCTCAACGAAATAAAAGAGGACACAAACAAATGGAAGAGCATTCCATGCTCATGGGTTGGAAGAATGAATATTGTGAAAATGGCCATACTGCCCAAGGTAATTTATAGATTCAATGCCATCCTCATCAAGCTACCAATGACTTTCTTCACAGAATTGGAAAAAACTACTTTAAAGTTCATATGGAACTAAAAACAAGCCCGCATTGCCAAGACAATCCTAAGCCAAAAGAACAAAGCTGGAGGCATCGTGCTACCTGACTTCAAACTATACTACAAGGCTACAGTAGCCAAAACAGCATGGTACTGGTACCAAAACAGACATATAGACCAATGGAACAGAACACAGCCTCAGAAATAATACCACACATCTACAGCCATCTGATCTTTGACAAACCTGACAAAAACAAGAAATGGGGAAAGGATTCCCTATTTAATAAATGGTGTTGGGAAAACTGGCTAGCAATATGTAGAAAGCTGAAACTGGATCCCTTCCTTACACCTTATACAAAAATTAATTCAAGATGGATTAAAGACTTCAATGTCAGACTTAAAACCATAAAAACCCTAGAAGAAAACCTAGGCAATACCATATCATTCGGGACATAGGCATGAGCAAGGACTTCGTGTCTAAAACACCAAAAGCAACAGCAACAAAAGCCAAAATTTATAAATGGAATTTAATTAAACTAAAGAGCTTCTGCACAGCAAAAGAAACTACTATCAGAATGAACAGGCAACCTACAGAATGGGAGAAAATTTTTGCATTCTACTGATCTGACAAAGCACTAATATCCAGAATCTACAATGAACTCAAACAAATTTACAAGAAAAAAACAAACAATCCCATCAAAAAGTGGGTGAAGGAGATGAATAGACACTTCTCAAAAGAAGACATTTATGCAGCCAACAGACACATGAAAAAATGCGTATCATCACTGGCCATCAGAGAAATGCAAATCAAAACCACAATGAGATACCATCTCACACCAGTTAGAATGGCCATCATTAAAAAGTCAGGAAAGAACAGGTGCTGGAGAGGATGTGGAGAAATAGGAACACTTTTACACTGTTGGTGGGACTGTAAACTAGTTCAACCATTGTGGAAGACAGTGTGGCAATTCCTCAGGGATCTAGAACTAGAAATACCATTTGACCCAGCCATCCCATTACTGGGTATATACCCAAAGGATTATAAATCATGCTGCTATAAAGACACATGCACACATATGTTTATTGTGGCACTATTCACAATAGCAAAGACTTGGAACCAACCCAAATGTCCAACAATGATAGACTGGATTAAGAAAATTGTGGCACATATACACCATGGAATACTATTCAGCCATAAAAAATGGTGAGTTCATGTCCTTTGTAGGGACATGGATGAAGCTGGAAACCATCATTCTCAGCAAACTATCGCAAGGACAGAAAACCAAACACTGCATGTTCTCACTCATAGGTGGGAATTGAACAATGAGAACACTTGGACACAGGGTGGGGGACATCACACACTGGGGCCTGTCATGGGGTCGGGGAAGGGGGAGGGATAGCATTAGGAGATATACCTAATGTAAATGACGAGTTAATGGGTGCAGCACACCAACATGGCACATGTATACATATGTAACAAACCTGCACATTGTGCACATGTACCCTAGAATTTAAAGTATAATTTTAAAAAAAGGAAAGTGGGATGTAAAAGAGAAAGAATAAACAAGGATGACTCCTTTGTTTTTGGCTTCAGCCACTAGAGGAATAGTGATATTTCAACAAATCTGGGGATGGCTGAAGGTAGAACAAGTTTGAGGAGAAGATACGTTCGTTTTGAAATGTCTATTAGCCACCTAAAAAGAGATGATGAGTAGGTGCTCGAATATATGAGTCTGCAGTTCAGGAGAGAGGTCAGGGTGTGAGATGTGTTTGGGAGTGGACAGCATATGGATAGTATTTAAAGGAATGAGACTAGATTGGATCACTGAGAAATAACCATGTTTAAGTTATGGCCAAATCCATTTAAGTAAATTGGACAGGATGAGACCAAAACATTTGAGCCATTTCCTTTACCATAACCCTGTAGGCATAGAATAGAATTTAGGAAAAAAAATTCTCTCATAATGGACAAAGTTCTCTTATGAATTTTCATAAAGAAGTCCAGTCCTTAGATATATATTTAAAAGACCATTTTTCTTACTAGGTTAAAATATGGTGTTAATGAATCTAACATCTGGTCCTCATATAGTCCAGTTTGTTTCCTTTCATAGGGACGATTTTCCAGATGTGGGGTAAAATGTTCTGATACCATATGCTGTGTTCCTCTTTCTAGTCAGCTTTATAAATGTGTGCTGTTAGTTACAAGGAGTACAAGGAGGAGGGACAGAGTTGTTTCACTGGCAACTCATGAGCAACCTTGCCTAAGCAGAAGCTCATTTATCAGTAGTACCATTTTTCAAGGCCAACTGGAAAACTGAAATAATTATAATCATGATTACTAAATTATGCAAATATTTCTTAAATAAAAAGCAGCTTGGAACCTGAATTATTTAGATAATTTTGTGTGTGTGTGCATACACCCTACTTTTTTTTAAAGCCAAGCATCATCTATCTTTTACTCTGTATGTTTTAAAGTAGTATATCCACATCTTAAACAGATAAAGTATATGTAAATTATTTTTCTTGAGTTTCTCATTTTCTAAAATAAACATTTCAAGAATATATTTTCTGATGATTTGGGAAAACACGTGAGTGCAACAGAGTCTCTTAAAAGTTTTTCACGTTACAAATCTGGTCGAGTTCTTCCCATGTTTCATATTTTTTTTTTATTATTATACTTTAGGTTTTAGGGTACATGTGCACAATGTGCAGGTTTGTTACATATGTATCCATGTGCCATGTTGATTTCCTGCACCCATTAGCTCGTCATTTAGCATTAGGTATATCTCCTAATGCTGTCCCCGCCCCCCCCCACCCCCCACCCCACAACAGTACCCGGAATGTGATGTTCCCCTTCCTGTGTCCATGAGTTCTCATTGTTCAATTCCCACCTATGAGTGAGAACATGCGGTGTTTGGTTTTTTGTCCTTGCGATAGTTTACTGAGAATGATGTTTTCCAGTTTCATCCATGTCCCTACAAAGGACACGAACTCATCATTTTTTATGGCTGCATAGTATTCCATGGTGTATATGTGCCACATTTTCTTAATCCAGTCTATCGTTGTTGGACATTTGGGTTGGTTCCAAGTCTTTGCTATTTTTTTAAGGTCATTGTAAATAGTTTAGGATCCATTAGGTATTTTTCAACTCCTTGCTTAGACATAACTCAACATTCCCAGACAAGTATTTTGTTTTGCCAGTTACCATTTCTTCTCTCAAATAAAATCATGATTTACTGAAGCTGAACACTGAGGAGAGAGAAGGGATATGTTTTCTTCCCATCTTTGCCCATTTCCTCTATGTTTAATAAGGAGTCCTCTATTTCTCAAGTTTCAAGGGGGAGGTAGAGGAATGAAGACTGCTGCTTCTTCCTCTCCATCTCCTCCACTGATCCCTCCCACTAGAAGAGGAATAGCTAATTTGATTTTTCAGGCATTGGCATTCTTTGGGCCACATTATAAGGAAGTGAGGTTACTGTTACATAAAGGTTAGAAACAGGTTCCACTCTGTCTTTTCAAGTGCTTGTCTCATGGAGCAGTAAGATAGGAGCTGGCACTTGCTAGGTGATCCAGTCTTTATGCACGTCTGTCAGCTAGAAGCTTGGAAGTAGACAGGATCTGCAGGATGCAGGTACCAAATTCTACCATAAAGGCAGAGCCTCTTCCAGAATGTAAATTTCAAGAAATAATGCAAATGAATTGGTTTTTTCATTATTTTTTCTCCTTAATTAAAAGGGACAGCCCATGAACCACAATATTTATTGGAACATTAAGGCAGTTTGTGAAGTGGCTGGCTTCATTACCTAATGAAGACTTTGACCAAAAGACAAAAGCAAAAAGTAGACATGTCATGAATAGCAGAATTCTGATATAACAGAATGGTCTTATACTCTCTCTAATATCGATAAGATCATCTAATAGATGTCTGATAGATGATACTACATTCCACCTGAATAAGTAAAAAATCCGGCTGAGTACTTAGAGAATGGGCATTTTTTTATTGATTATTGGCTTACCTTTGGTTTGCAACTAAATGAATAACAAAATAACTTTTAATGTACTTATGTTTTCAGAAATGAAAGTTTTATATTTGTCTATTTCACTTCTAATTATTAACATTCTATGCATCTGATAATTCCACTTCACAGATTAAAATTCTGCATTTGCACGTATTTTTCTCACATCCAGTGACACAGTTTGGATATTTGTCCTTGCCCAAATTTCCTGTTGGAGGTAGGGCCTGGGGGGAGATGTTTGGATCAAGGGAGCAGATCTCTCGTGAATGGCTTGGGCCATGCCATTACTGATAATTAAACTCTCTCTCTGAGCTCATACGAGATCTGGTCATTTAAAAATGTGTGGCACCTTCTCCCTATTCTCTCTCTCTCTTGTTCCTGCTTTCACCATGTGACTTGCCAGCTCCCCCTTTGCCTTCCACCATGATTGCAAGCTTCCTGAGGCCATACCAGAAGCCAAACAGATGCCTGGCTGTACAACCTGCAGAAGCATGAGCCAATTAAACTTCCTTTCTTATAAATTACCCAGTCCCAGGTATTTATAGCAATTCAAGAAGGTACTCATGCGTTCACCTACAAAATATACTGAAAAGCCAGCTTCAGAAATCATCTGAGTCAGAAGTAACATTTTTCCATGTCTTTCATCATAGTTGCTCAACCCATTTCCCACCCCCTGCCGGCCTTACTTATCCTGGTCTCCATGTTTTTGGCTCTCTAACAGAGCATAGTCTCTATTCTTGGCCCTCCTATTATTTTTTAGAGACTGGTTTAAACACCCACTTCTGGCTTATGAGCTTTGCCTCTCTGCTTGATGTTGGGTATGTGACTTGTGGCTTTCTCATATTTCTGGCATGTCTAACAATCTTCTCCATGCTGAAACCCCCCAGTGCCTTTCTCACACCCACTCCTGCCTCCTTGCAAAAGGAATGGAACTAGGTGTTTGCTGAGCATTAAATTTTAAAAAGTGAGTTCTCTGAAGATCTTAATGACTGGTGCCTTCACCCTATGTGCTATACAGGAAGACCAACCAAAAGGAATGGATGTTTGGGTCCTTTGTTCAAGCTATCTCTTTTCTGGACAGAGCTGGAGATACGTGGAAAAAAATTCTACTCATTAGCCCCTTTTACTAACTTCCCTGCTGATCACCTCTCTGATGTTAACACCTTTAGTTTTTATCACACAAGACACAATACAATTGATGCTACAATTTAGTCATAATACAGATCCCTTCCTAAGGTTACTTTAATTGGAATATAGCATAGAGATTTCCCAAAAGTCTTCAATCATCCACTTATGGATTATTTCTGCAGATAACTTTTTTGTTGTTGTTATTTCATTCATAAGAAATAACCCTTAGGGATTCTTATCTTAGGTTCCTACTACTCAGACATGCTAAAATGTTTCTTAGCATCAATATTTATCATTCTTGTGATGTGTGGTTTTGCAGCTATACAGTGTGAGAATGAGCATACTATATTTAATACAAAAGGCAAAAATAAAAGAGTACTTTGGCTTGAAGGATATACTCAATAGTTGAACTAGCTGCTGCTGCTTTAGATAGTTTTGTGATTTTAAGTAGATCTGCCAACATTTGTTCTTAGGTTGCTCCCTCTAACTGTTCCTACCTTGGCTCCATCCTGTGATTGTTCAAAAGGAGCTTCATAAATAAATGTGTGATGTTGCTGGTATGTGTTGTGAGACTCTAGGATATAATTTCTCACCTTCTCATCATATTTCATGGTGGACTTTGAGTTTTAGCAAAGCAGTGACCCCAGTGAAGTAGTTCCCCAAAACAGCTCTGATTATTCCAGACTTGGCAAAGCTCCTGGCAAGATCTCAGTGTGAGAAACCAGAGGGGAGCTCACAGAATTGGCTGGCAGGTGGCTCTGGACTGGTGTGGGAAAATAATGGAGATGAGGGCTAAATCCCATGCATGGAGTAGTTTGGTCAACATGAGGAGCAATAGCCAGTGAGTGGAAGCTCTAAATAAGGGCATGTCTTTTCCAGCAGCACTGACTTTCTGGAGCTTGTGAAATCATGACAAATAAAAACCAAAATAAGTCTATAAAAGTACTCAAAATGTGAAAGAACCAAACTGATTTTCCAGTCACAAACAGAAGAATTTGAGCCAGTTGGCTTAGACCTCAAGCAGTTCCCTATAACTCTAATTAATGGCTTCTGTTTCTCAACTGTCAAAAGAGATCTAGTAGTTTTTCTAAAAAATGCAGACAAGCAGGAAAAGAAAATTTTAAAATATTATTCACTAGGTAATTGTTTATGAATTTTGTCCCCAAACCGCAATCTAAGGAGAAGACTGAGATGTTGATTTAATTTCCACATCTCTACTTCTCCCAGGTTAATGTATCATATTTTTGTAGCATGAGGATGGGATTTGGAGAACGAAGTTTATATTGTTAATTGATTCCCCCCTCCCAGCTATAACATCCCTAAGAAGGATTATGAAATATCAACAAAAGTTTATTTAATCTTAGAACTATGTTTAGGCTTAGTATGGTGTTACCTGATTGTGCCAGCAAGACTAAATGAAGCCCAAATGCTCCCCACCTCATTACTAAACAGAGCAACACATTACTAGGCTCTCTTTTCCTGGCTATGACTAAAGCATTTTCACCCAGCCCCTAACACGTTGTCTTTGGCGCATAGGTGAGGAGACTGAAATCTGAGCATAATTGACTCTCAGTCTGCAAGTCTCATTTTCTTGGCTCTGTCCCATAGGCACCCCACTCTCACCTACTGCCCCTCCACTACTCTCTACCAAACTTCCCACCATCTCTATACATATTAGAGTTTCTGTAAATTCACACTTTCCATCTTAACAGCCAGGATATACAAATACTTTCCAATTGACACCAATCATAGAAAGACTTTTTTTTTTTTTAACTGAATGGAAGGAGTAAAAGTTGCAAAGACTGAAGCTTAAGACTTTTAAGACTCAATTGGGATAAAGATAAATTTCCTTCCCAACTATATAACTATCACTACACTGGAAGTGACTGGCTTTTTGATATGCCCTCTTTGCATATAACTGGGACTCATATAATACCTGAAATTACCAGAAGCTTGTTTTTGGGTTGGAAAAATGTCTGAACCTGGAATGAAATACTTGGATATGTGACGTGGTATCAGAGTTTTCTTTGAGAGCTCCATAGTGAAAGCCAACATTAAACATTATTATTATTATTATTTTTTTCCATAGGCTTTCCATGTCCAGTTCTGTGTCGATCAAAATGCTAATGGAATATTCATCAAAGATAGCCATGGAATCTAGGACCTGCATTTAGGGTTGGCCCAAATATATTTTGAACCCTTATATTTTGGCTAAGCTACCACTCAGAAGCCTGAAATATGTACTGTTCTGATGTACTGTGCTAGGGAATGTTATTGAATGGTGGTGTAGAAAGTGACCAATTTGAAGGAAAACAAAAATCAACAAATACCAAGAGATATACAGTAGGCAGAACTCACACCATCTCACAGAGACTGTAAATTTCCTAATTCTGGGTGATCTATAGTAAGTTTTCTCTCTCCTTTCAACTACAGTTTCTAGTAGAGAAATTCTTCCATTCTGGGATTAATAAGATCACTGGGTTATCCTTATTCTCATATTTCACCCATTTTGATAGAATCTCTCTGTTGTGAGGTTTCCTAATGGAATTTCTGATTATGCCAGCTCTATTATTTGTCTTTTTCAGAGCTCCACTAATTGGTGAATATCGTGCCTTCCTCCAAGTCACATGCAATCTCTGTCATCAGGGCACAACTACTCTTCCTGGACACTTAAACTCACTAGGGAAATGTGCCCTTTCCCTCTAGTTTTAGCAGTTCCCATTCTCTGTCTTTTTTTTCATGTTGCCTACCTTCAAAGTGGACTTCATATCCTCTTTAGGTCTTGTTCCTTAAAAGACACTAGCCCATCCTCTAAGGGTCACTGCCTTGGTCTCCAGGCCACTTAAGTAGCTAGCTCATATCTTCTTTCTCTTTTCTTATTTAATATTTCTCCAGCCAAGTAAATTTGTGGTTTTGGAAGTACATATAACTTTGGCTAGCCCTATCCTAATGATTTCCAAATCTATTTCTCTAATGTAAACCTTTCCCTGAATTCCAGATCCATATACTTGGTGTGGCACATCCTATTCGTGCCTTACTTATATCCTCTCGACATTAATCGTCAACATGCTGAAGACTACTTAAAGAAAACACCTGCTACTCTCCACCTGTGAGCTTTTTTGTCTGGCTGTAGGAGAATGTTTGTCTTATACACAGGGCAAGCTAGCAGAGCTGAAGGAGTTAATGGCTCCAGAAACAATTCTCAGTGATGATACAGATTTGTTGGATAACAACACCAGTATCTAAACCCATGGTTATGGTAATGCTAAGGTATATCCTATATTGTCCTCCAGCGTTACCAGTGGTGCAAAACTTTAATTTCCTTGACTGCAGCGATGACTAGCTTGACCAAGAACATTTTATAGGCTTTCTTCCCCTCCCCATCTTACTTTCTCACTAACCTGCTGGTGTTTTCCAGGACCGCCTCCAAAATAAACTACTTGTATTGGAATTATTGTCTCAAGAGTCTATGAGATAACTCAAAGCAACGTGTCTAGAAAACTGCATGACTTTTCTGACTGTTTCACTTACAACTACCTCAATAATAATTCATCAAAAACAACTTATCTTCTACATTCAATATGTTTTACTTCCTCTATGCTTAATTCTCTATCCATCAAGTCACCCAAGCCCAAATTCTCATACTTCAAAGACAATTTGTCACAAGTTCCATTAATTCTATCCTAAGAATATTTCTCAAATGTGTATCTTTCCTCTTCATCCTCACTATTGCTATTTCATTTGAGGTCTTACCTTCTCTTTCCTGTGCTCTTACATAATCAGTTAGTTGTTCTCTTTGCCTCCAGTTTCAATTTTGGAAATGAAGAAGAGGAAATTTTACAATGACTTTCAGGAATAGGTAGAAGGCTTAGAAGGAAAGATGTTAAGATTATTTTCATATATGTTGAATTTGAAGAGTTTACAAGCCATTAAAATAGAAATGTCCAGAAGTTCAGTTGAATGGGCCATGAGATCATGGGAGTGGTCTTCTTTAGGAAATATATGTATATATTTGAAGCCAATGGAAATGTAGTAAAGCATGCAGAATGGAAAACGAAAAGAACTAAAGGCAGAAACTGAGGAATGCTAAATTTTAAGGATAAACAGAAGAATAAGATCTAGCGAAGGAAACCTAGAAGGGATAATATGAAAGACATGAAGAAAACCATGATAGAGGAGGAAAATGAAGATGTTATAAAAGGCTGGAAGGCAGAACATCTGTGAGACCTTCCCTAACCATTCTATTTAAAATAATATTCCCTCCCCACTACTCAGAAGTTCTGATGCCCCTTCTCAGTTTTATTTTTTTCCAAAGTACATGTTACCATCAAATTTATATGTAAATATTTTTAATTTTAATTATTTTTATCTTATCTCGCCAGAATATGGACATAGTTTTTGTATTTTTTTCTGTTTTGTTATTCTCAGTATCCGAAATATTTCCCAACAAATAGTGAGTATTCAGTAAATATCTGTGGAAAGAATGAAAATGAGGGAGTTGTTATTCCTGTTTAATGGTGTACAGGGGTTAAGATAAATTCAGAAAAGCAGTGGTGCTTTTGTGATTAACAGGACACTAGTGACATTTATCAGAATGGTTGTAAGTGGAAGCATTAATGTAGTGAATTGAAAAGTAAAGTTTGGAAAGCATTGAGATTGGCTCCAGACCTGTGCTTCTCTAACTATCCATGGTAAAGAATCAATTTGTTGCAATTTAGTACTTTTGTAAATTACAATCAAAATAAATTACTAAGAAAATTAAACAAAATACAAAGATGTATAAAATATAAGCTCCTATAGCATTTTTTCCTAAATCACCAAGCCTCTGTTCATGTTTTTAGCCTTCTTTTCTCTCAGTGTTCACATTCTTCCATATGGATATACAGTTTTCGGCACATTATTTTATT
Organism: Hylobates moloch; assembly: GCF_009828535.3. Classification (NCBI taxonomy): domain Eukaryota; kingdom Metazoa; phylum Chordata; class Mammalia; order Primates; family Hylobatidae; genus Hylobates; species Hylobates moloch. Next base: position 109,061,104 of record NW_026652280.1, read on the forward strand.
TATTTTTATTTTTTGAGACAGAATCTCACTCTGTCACCCAGGCTGGAGTGCAGTGGTGCACAACTCGGCTCACTGCAACCTCCATCTACTGGGTTCAAGCAATTGTCCTGCCTCAGCCTCCTGAGTAGCTGTAAATACAAGATGCCTGCCACCACACCAGCTATTTTTTTTTTTTTTTTTTTTTTTTTTTTTTTTTTTTAGTGCAGCCGGGGTTTCACTATGTTGGCCAGGCTGGTCTTGAACTCCTGACCTCAGGTGATCCACCCGCCTTGGCCTCCCAAACATTTTGGATTACAGGCGTGAGCCACCATGCCTGGCCTGAACATTATTTATTGAATATAATTTGCTTTCCTCATTGGATTGCATAGCCTCCTTTGACAAAAATCAAATGACCACATAAGTATGGGCCTGTTTCAGGGATTTTTATTCTTTTCAATTCATTTATTGGTCAGTCTTTATACTAATAAAATACTGTCTTGCTTATTCTAGCATTATATGTCTTGAAGTTAAGTAGTGCTTTATCCTGCAAGCTTGTTTTTCTTTTGCAAGGGTGCTTTGCATAGGTTGTTTGCTTTCTCACATAAATTTTAAAATCAGCTTATCAAATTCTACAAAAAGAGTATGGAGATTTTATTTGGGATTGCATTGAATCCATATATCAATTAGGGGATAATTAGCCCTCCACTTACTTAGCTTTTAAAAAATTTCTCAGAGAAATGTGTTTTAATTTCCTATGTATAGGCCTTGAATATCTTTCGTTAAACTTTTTTTTTTTTTTTTAGTGTTTTATGGTCTTTGGCACTATTAAAAGAGATCTTTATTAAATTATAATTTCAATTATTTATTGCTGGTATGTAAAAATACAATTGGTTTTGTAAATAACATTGTATCCTGTTACTTTAAGTGCTTTCTCTGCATCCTTTGAAATGATCTATCTTTTTTATTTTTTATTCTATTAATATGATGAGTTACATTGATTTTCAAATGTTGCATTTCTGGGATAAACCTCACTTGGTAATTAATAAAATATTCTCATTTTTACATCTTGCTATATTCACTTTGCTATGACTTTAGTATTTTTATACCTATATTCATAAGAGCCATTTCTATTTTTTGTAGAATCATTGTAACTTTTTTTGAAACAGGGTCTTGCTGTGTCATCCAGGTTGGAGAGTAGTGGCACCATCATTGCTCACTGCAGCCTTGAACTCCTGGGCTCAAGCAATCTTCTCACCTTGGCCTCCTGAGTATCTGGGAGTACAGGCATGTGCCACCATGCCAGGCTAATTTTTTTTATTTTTAGTAGTGATAGAGGTATTGCCATGTTGCCCAGGCTGGTGTTGAACTCAAGCAATCCTATTGCCTCAGCCTCCCAAAGTGCTGAGATTACAGGCATAAGCCACCGTATGCAGCCATTGTCAACTTTTTTTTTTTTTTTTTTTTTTTTTTTTGAGGGAGTCTCGCTCTGTCATCCAGGCTGGAGTGCAGTGGCACCATCTCGGCTCACTGCAAGCTCCGCCTCCCGGGTTCATGCCATTCTCCTGCCTCAGCCTCCCAAGTAGCTGTGACTACAGGTGCCCATCACCACACCCGGCTGATTTTCTGTATTTTTAGTGGAGACAGGGTTTCACCGTGTTAGCCAGGATGGTCTCAATCTCCTGACCTCGTGATCCGCCCGCCTCGGCCTCCCAAAGTGCTGGGATTCCTGACGGTCTCTATCTCCTGCCCTCGTGAGCCACCGCCCCCGGCCTGTCAACTTTTAATATTAGGGTTATGCTGGCTTTATAAAACAAGTCGAAATGTTTATTCTTAATTCTGAAAGGGTTTTTGTAAGATTGGTGCCATCTGCTCCTTAAATGTAGAATTTATTAATAAAATAATTGGACCTAGAGTTTTCTCTGTGGGAAGGTTTTTTGGTAATAAATTCTTCTTTAATAGATATAGAGCTATTCTGACTCTCTAAGTCTTGTGTCTGTTTTGGTAAGTTAAATTCTTTTCAAGAAATTTTTTCATTTTATTTTAAATATATTTATTGACATAAGTTTTTCATAATGTTCTCTATTGACATAAGTTTTTCATAATGTTCTCTATTATACTCTTTGTGTGTAGAATTTGTAGTAGTAATCTGTCTTTTATTCCTAATAGTGGTAATTTGTGCTTTTTCCCATTCTTTTTTTCTTTTTTCCCGTTTTTTCCCCTAGTCTACCTAGGGATTTTCACTCTTGTTGATCACCTTAAAGAGCCAACTTCTGACTGTCAAATTTCATGTACTTGTTTTCCATTTGGTTGAAAATAGAATCAAAATTTTATTTTATTCATTATCAAATACTTCATTATTGTATTTCATTTTTTATTTTGGTTACTTTTGCTCTTTTTTTACAGATGATTGAGTGGAAGCTAGGACCGTTTATTTTATGCTTTTCCTTTTAAATATAATATTTAAAGACATACATTTCCCACTAGGAACTGTTTTAGCTACACCCTACAAATTTTAGTATGTTGTATTTTCCATTATTTAGTTTCAATTATTTGCTACATTTTTATGATTTCTTTTATGACCCCTAAGTCATTTAGAAGTGTGTTATTTCCAATTTTTAAAAGATAATTTCAACTTTTTATATTAGATTCACAGGGTACATGTGCAGATGTGTTACATGGGAATACTGCATGATGCTGAAGTTTGGGGTATGGATCCTGTCACCCAGATAGTGGGCATAGTACCCAATAGGTAGTTTTTAAAACCCACCCCCTCCTCATCCTCTTAATAGTCCCCAGTGTCTGTTGTTCCCATGTTTACATCCAGGGGTACTCAATGTTTAGCTCCCACTTATAAGTGAGAACATGTGGCATTTGGTTTTCTGTTTCTGTATCAATTTGCTTAGGATTATGGCTTCCAGCTCTATCCATGTTGCTGCAAAGCATGGGATTTTATTCTTTTTTTATGGCTGCATAATATTCCATGGTGTATATGTACCACATTTTCTTCATTCAACCCACTGTTGATGGGTACCTAGGTTGATTCCATGACTTTGATATGGTGAATAGTGCTACAATTAACATACAAACACACATGTCTTTTTGGTAGAATGGTTTATTTTCTTTTGCATATATACTCAGTAATGGGATTGCTGAGTCAAATGGTAGTTCTGCTTTAAGTTCTTTGAAAAAGCTCCAAACTGCTTTCTACAGTGGCTGAACTAATTTATATTCCCACCTACAGAATATAAATGTTCCCTTTTCTCTGCAGCCTCACCAGCATCAGTTTTTTGACTTTTTAACAAGCCATTCTGACTGGTGTGAGACAGTATCTCATTATGGTTTTAATTTGCATTTCTCTGATGATTAGTAGTGTTGAGCATTTTTTCATATGTTCATTGGCCACTTGTACGTCTTCTTTTGACCAGCATCTTTACATATTTTGCCCATTTTTCAGTAGTGTGATTTATTTTTGCTAGTTGAGTTCTTTAAGTTCTTATAGTTTCTGAATATTAGGCCTTTGTTGGATGCATAGTTTGCAAACATTTTCTCCCATTCTGTAGTTTGTCTGTTTACTCTGTTGACAGTTTCTTTAGCTGTACAGAAGCTCTTTAGTTTAATTAGGTCCCACTTGTCAATTTTTGTTTTTATTGCAGGTGCTTCTGAGGACTCACAAATCCCTTCCAAAGGCTGATGTCCAGAATGGTATTTCCCACGTTTTCTTCCAGTGTTCTTACAGTTAGAGGACTTACTAAAGTTTTTAATCTAGCTCAAGTTAATTTTTGTATATGGTAAAAGACAGAAGTCCAGTTTCAATTTTCTGCATATGGCTAGCCAGTTGTCCCAGCACCGTTTATTGAATAAGGGTTCCTTTCCCTATTGCTTATTTTTGTCGACTTTGCCGAAGATCAGATGGCTGCAGGTGTGTAGCTTTATTTCTGGGTTCTCTGTTCCATTCCATGGGTCTATGTGTGTGGTTTTGTACCCATAACATGCTGGTTTGGTTACTGTAGTTTTTTGGTATCGTTTGAAGTTGGGTAATGTGATACATCTAGCTTTGTTCCTTTTGCTTAGTTAGTATTGCTTTGGCTATTCGGGCTCTCTTTTGGTTCTATATGAATTTTTAGAATGGTATTTTCCTAATTCTGTGAAACATAACCTTGGTAGTTTGATAGGAATAGTGTTGAAGCTACAGATTGCTTTGGAAATTACAGCCATTTTAATAATATTGATTCTTCCAATCCATGAGAATGAAATGTTTTTCAATTTGTTTGTGTCAACTACGATTTCTTTCAGCAGTGTTTTATAGATTTCCTTGTAGAGATCTTTTGCTTCCTTGGTTAGATATATTTCTAGGTATTTTATTTTTTGTGGCTATTGTAAATAGGATTGCATTCTTGATTTGGCTCTCAGTTTGAACACTATCCCTGTATAGAAATGCTACTAGTTTTTGTACACTGATTTTGAAACTTTGCTGAGGTTGTTTATTAGTTCCAGGAGCCTTCCGGAGGAGTCTTTAGGGCTTTCTAGGTATAGAATCGTATCTTCAGTGAAGAGAGATGTTTGACTTCATTTTCAATTTGGATGCCTTTCATTTCTTTCTCTTGCCTGATTGCTGTGGCTAGGACTTCCAGTACTAACTTGAAAAGGAGGTGAGAGCTGGCATCCTTGTTTTGTTCTAGTTCTCAAGGGGAATGCTTCCAGCTTTTGCCTATTCAGTATGATGTAGGCTGTGGGTTTGTCATAGATGGCTCTTATTATTTTGACATATGTTTCTTAGATGCCTAGTTTGTTAATGGTTTTTATCATGAAGGGATTTCGGATTTTATCAAAGACTTTTTTCATGTCTATTGACATGATCATATCATTTTTGTTTTTAATTCTGTTTATGTGGTAAATCACATTTATTGATTTGTGTATGCTCAACCAACCTTGCATCCCAAGAATGAAGCCTACTTGATCATTGTGAATTAACTTTTTGATGTCCTGCTGAAAATGGTTTGCTAGTATTCTGTTGAGGATTTTTGTGTCTATGTTCATCAGGGATATTGGCCTGTAGTTTTCTTTTTCCATTGTGTCTTTGCCACGTTTTGGTATCAGGGTGATGCTGGCTTCATAAAGTAAGTTAGGGAGTTGAATTCTTTGAACAGTTTCAATAGAATTGATACCAGTTCTCAAATATTTTGTATTTTACTAGAGATCTTATTGTGAATTGCTTTCTAATTCAGTTCCATTGCGGTCAGAGAACATATTCTGTATTATTTCAATCCTTTTAAACTTATTGAGACTTATTTTAGGTCACAATATATAATCTATGTTGATATATATGCTACATGCAATTCAACATTTATATTCCATAGTTGTTGAGAGTAGTCTTTTATAAATATCAATTAGGTTAAGATAATTAGTAGTGTCACTGGGATCATCAATATGTTTATTATTTGTCTCTTAATCTATACATTGTTGGGAGAGAAGTGTTAATAGTATTAACTATGCTTATGAAATTGAGTATTTCTCCTTTCTATTCTGTCAAATTTTTCATGTATTCTGAAACCCTGTTATTAGCTGTGTACACATTTATGACTGCTATGTGCTTGAATTCACCCTTTGATCATTATGAAATATTTATTTTTATCTCTGGTACTACTGTTTGTCTTGATGGCTATTTTTATCTGATATTAATATACTGACTCAGCCTTCTTATGCTTACTATGTGCATTTGCATGGTCTATCTCTTCCCATCCATTTACTTTCTTGGAGTTTTCATCTCTTTGCTAACATCACCTATCTGTTATTGCATATTGACTACTTTTTCCAGCAAAGCCCTTATTATTTCATTTATATTAACTCCCTGATAATTCCAACATTGGTGTCATAGCTGTATCTGGTTCTGATGATTGCTTTTTCTCTTCACACTGTGTTTGTTTTTGCATTCTGGCATGACTTGTAAATTTTTAGTTGAAAGTTGGACATGTATTGGCTAATAAGAACTAAATTAAATAAGCCTTCAGTGTGAGGATTTATGGTAATCTGACTCGAGTTGGGCTGTAGTTAACGTTTGCTATAGCTATAGGTGCCAGAACCTTCTAATTCCTCTAGTGTCCTTATACTATATTTGTTTCCCCTCTTGACTTTGAGCTTCCCTAAGTATTTCTCCTTAGAGTCTGTCTGTCTTGTAGCTCTTTCACCTGTAATTCACTGTTAAATACTGTTGGTGTGGTGGTAAGGTGTGGAGGAGGAGGACTGTTTTATAATCCTCTCATTAAATCTCAGGGTTTCTTTTCTTTTCTTTTCTTTTTTTGAGACAGCATCTTGCTATGTTGCCTAGGCTCACCTTGAACTCCTAGGCTCAAGCCATCCTTCCACCTAAGCATGCCGAGTAGCTGGGGGACCACAGGCACGCACAACTGTGTCTGGCTAAATCTCAGTTTTAATGGGCCTCTCTCGGAGCTGTAAACTTCGCATGTGTTTATCTAATGGTATATCTTTTTTTGCCCACCCCTTCGCTCACCTTATATTCCGTTCCCTGTCTAAAGTGTTCTAAGTCATTTCCTTGAAGCCCTGACCTCTGTTGACTATGTTGCTTTTGTTAGGGCAGACAAGAAGTCTAGAAGTGGTTGCAGTGGGAGGGATGTCCTTCTTCTAACTGGAATATGACTCTGGCAAAATCTTTCCCAGGAAAGGAGAGTAGAACTTTGTTATGAAGTATGCACTGGATATATTTCACAATGATTACTTTTCCCCTTCACCTGCTAGAACCAGGAGCTAAGCTTTCTTGCATCTTCATTGTGAGAATGGCATGGGGTTCCTCAAGATAAAGCTTGCCAAATGTGTAGTTCCCATGGGATTGGCACTCTCAGGCTAGCCCACTTTTGGCCTTCATCAAATTGTCATAATTATTATTTGTTTTTCCGGTTTTGTTTTCAGTAGCTTCTGCTCTAGGTAACTAGAGCTTGGTTGTGTCCCTATGGATTTGCCTGTCTCTCCAGATATTGAGGTGATAATTTGCCTTGCAAGCTTATTTCTTTGATGGGCCCAAGAGGAGCTGTTGATTCTTAATTTTTCAAGTTGTCTTGTTCTAAGGATGGGATTGATGACTTTCAAGCTCTTTACATGCCAGAGCTAAAATGGAAGTCCTAGATTCATCTGTTTATTTTCATCTTATCAGTAAAAACTTTTTATATTTATAGTGCATCTTTTGTAGATAGCATGTAACTGGGTCTTAATTTTTTATCTATTCTGGCATCTCTGCCTTTTAATTGTTGTTATGGTTATATTTAGCTCCACTATTTTATTATTTGATTATTCTATAGCTTCTCCTTTTTTGGTTCTTTTAAAATAATTTTTCTACTTATTTTTGACTTATTTGGATAGTTTTCAGAATTTCATTTTACTTTGTCTATTGCCTTTTTAGCTATACTGTTTATATTAATTTTTTATTGCTCATGCTAAGAATTTCAGTATACATTCTTAACTTTTAATTATTTATTTGCATTAATGTTGGACTGCTTTACATTAAATGTGAAAACCTTGCAACACTATGACTCCATTTACTCCTCCCTACATCCCTTATGCCAGAATTATGTTTTACATCTAAATAGGTTATAAATTCCACAGGAAATGGTGTAATTTTTGTTTTAAACTACATATTTTAAAGACAATTAAACCATATGTATACATATGCCACCCTAAAACTTAAAGTATAATAAAAAAATAAAAAAAGAGAATTAAACCAAAAAAGTTTACGTTTATCTAGGTATTTCCCATATCTGATCCTTTATTTCTCTTCTGAAGATACAAATTTTTATCTATGTTGTTTTCTTTCAGCCTGAAAAACTTCTCTAGCATTTCTCATATTGCAATTCTACTGGCAATGAATAATCTCAATTGTCTTTTATCTAAAAGTGTCTTTATTTTACCATTTTTCAGTATTTTTAGTGGTTTTAGAATTTTTGGCTGAGGATTTACCCCCAGCATTTTAAAGATGTTATTATATTATCTTGCATAGTTTTTGATGAAGCATTAGCTGTCATTTGTGTCATTTCCCTGTTTATGTAGTGGGTCATTTTTCTCTGTCTTTAATTTCATCAGCTTGACATTCTTAGAACTAGTTTTCTTTGCACTTAGCCTGCTTGTGGTTTCTGAGATTCTTGAATTTGTAAATTTATATCTTCCATCAAACTGAGAACATTTTCAGCATTATTTTAATTTTTTTTCTATGCTATTCACTTTTTCCTTTTATTCCTGGACTCTAGTTACATGTATATTGTCCCATATGTTGCTGAAGTACTATTCATATTCTTTCAATTCTTTTTGCTCTCTTTAAAATTTATAATTCTCCTAGTCTATCTTTAATTCACTGGCTCCCTAGCTTCATTTTGCTTTTAAGCCCATCTGTTGAATTTTAAACATTTTAAAATAATGTTTTTCAGTTTTAAAGTTTCCATTTGAATATCTGGAGAGGCATGCTCCTCTCAAAAATTCTGCTTTGCACATTTCATCTGCGTCAGCAGCACTGAATTCTTATCTCTGTTTCCTAACTTCAAAAAGATCTATTTGCTCAACTTGGGAGCTCTTTTCCAGGGACATCATGTGACAAATGATTATGGGCACAAAGCTGGTGTGATTTGGTACTCTTGCCACAATTATTTCCTTTCTTTCAGGAATCACAATCTTGCACTGTATGTTTTCCAATACTTAAACATTGTTTCACGTGTTTTGCCCATTTTTTATAGCTATTTATAGTGGAGAAATAGTCTGATACTATTAATAATTATTCTGCCATAGCTGGAAGTGAAATTCCATGTTTGCACAAAATGCAAATTACCAGGTCTTAAAGACTCTGATGAAATATGTTTCTGCAGGGACCTAAGAGTCTTCAGTAGCTCTTCTTCTTTCATAGTTAAGAGTGTCATACTGGAATAAAGAGGGTAAGGGAAACAACACCATCTGAAATTTATATTTATTATGATTAGAGTCAGATTAGAGGAGAAATGTCAGCATGGCCATAATTCATGTAATTCAGATAAAGTCTAGAAAACATGCCAGCAGCAGGAGACAGCCTTTTAGAGATTGGCGGGAGTCTGATTAGAATCTGGAACCACAGAAATAAAAATGCTCTTTGAAATTTTAACAAGGAGTAACTGAAAACAGAAGAGGACAACCTTCTTGCCAGATGGGAAATATGTTAGTAGATGCACAGATTAAGGAAGCTTTGCTTTGGCTTTGGCCTCTGGTCACTCTCAGCATAGCACTTGAATGCATACTAACAGCCAGAGGGAAGTGTATTCCCTCTGATCTTTGGTGCCACATTTCTCACCACAAAATTTTGCAGCCAAGTATTTTCCAGGCACCCTGGGTTTCTCTAAGCAGGGCTGCCATGCTTCTTGGCAAATATTACTGTTTATGTCAATCTGATTTTGAGAGCTATCTGAAGAGTGAAGGGATTTACTGTTCAAAGAAGATGAAAGATTGAAAGAGACCAGAGATCTTACCCAAGAAGAACTCATTAGAGATAATTTTGCCTCATCAGAGATTGTCTATATGCCAAATATGTAAAAAGGAACACCTAAAGACAGAAGTTTATAAAAAGATAGAATGACAGGTAAGCAGACATTAGCAAAATTTGTTTCCCTGAAGGTACAGACAGAATTCAAACAGCTAAGTTGACTGCCATGCAATAATTGGTTTTCTTTCCAGATCCATTCTTACCATTTCTTATTGAGATAATTTTTTCTCAGTAACTGATGTCCTGAATTCTTGATTTTGTTGAGATTTTCACCTTCCCTTAGAGTCACCATGCTAAACTTTAACTTATGCTTGAAAGACATAGGTAAATAGACAGACCCTAAATAATTTTTCTATCCTCTAAAACAGCAAACAAGGTCCGCTCTTGCTTATCTATAGCACCGGAGGTTCATCGCAGGCCTTAGGTATCACGTCCCTCTGGTCCATTTCTGTTTTTTTATTTTTTTTTAAGTCCCCATAATACTATTTCCTTATGTATCGTTGTCCCAAAGTGCTGATATCAGATTCCAGAAAAGCTGGCATTACAGTTCCCTTGTAGCACTTCACCATCAACCCTGCCCTAAAATATAGATCTAGCTGCCAAGCCTCACTGCAGGGTACAAAACAGAAAAAGTGGGGGCTGCAGAGTGCTGCCATGAGGAATCGCAAATGAAAATATCAGCCAGTTTTAAAGGCTTCAGATTATCTCCCTAGTTTAAATTGCCAGCCTCTGTCAAGGAGTGACATGGTGTTTCCTGATGTGTTGAAAGCAGCCCCGCGATGAAAGGAAGATAATGCCCTTATCCAGCTGAAATTCTGAACTGGATACCCTGGGGGAGTTACGTATACAGTTTTTGACTCATCACGATAGAGACTGGCTGCTGACAGCTCATCAACTTTGACTCCCGGCCAAGGCTGCAAAAGTGAGCTTTTCCCCCCTTTCCCCTAAACACTTTCATCTTTCCTTTTAAAACCTCTTCTATCCACCATTTAAAAATTGATGGTTTCCCTGGGTCTGAAGGCAGCCCCAATCCTAAAGCAGCATTAGCCTATTGGCTCACTTGCCAGAGTTTGTTGAGTGTTTTTGGTCCTAATGTTTCCAGTGCAACTAATGTTCGTTGAGCACTCTGCTAGATGCTGGGGATGCAGAAATAAACACAGTTGCTGTCTTCATGGAGGACATCTCAAAGTGTGTTCCTATGGTCATCTATATTAGGATTACTTGGGGAGTCTAGCTAAAATTGCATATTTCTCGATTCCCAATTAGATTTACTCAGGAGAAATATCTGAAGTTAGGTGCAAAAATCTACTTTTTAATGAGCTTCCCAAGTGGTTTTTAAGCATAGTGAAGTTTGAAAACCACTTGTAAACACACACACATATGGAATGAAAATTTCTAATAAAAATCCTCAAATATAATAGGATGACATGGGGAAGGTGTATTTAAATTGGGACACATTGGTTATAAAGGGCTTAAGGAAGCAAATTTGAGACTTGAGCGATAAGTGATATTGTTCAGATGGAGAGTGGAGAATAAACACTTTTCAAGCAGAGGGAAAACTTCATGCAAAGGTCCTGAGGTAAGAATGTTGATGTTTTCCCAACACATATACATGTGTGGTGTCTTGCCTAAAGGAACTATCACCATTTAAAACCATGTATCCTTTAGTCTGGGTTTAATCCCATTTCACTGCCTTTTCCCTAGCTTAAAAATTTCTTTACTAGAATCTGACTCAAATTAGAAAATTTTATCAGATTTAAGCCTTACCTAAACAAAACTAGGGAAATTGAATTTATAAAGTTTTACATAGGCCTAAATTCAACAGGATAATTTTTTATTTTCAGAGAATGTCCCTCACTTCATTCCTTTATCACCTTTCTCAGTAATCAACCTGGTATATGTGCATGTAGAGTATAAGAAATGATCAATGTGCTGTGTGGTTTACAGGGACCAATGTGTATTCACATGTCAGTATTGCCAATAGCAACTTTGTGGTTACATGTGAGAGGAATATTTTATATAAAAATCTCTGCTAATGAATTTCTAGATAAATCCATTTGAGGTTGAAATGTACACGGTATGAACCCTGTCTTATCTATGTATCTATCTTAAAAATAGAAAACTATCTTTTAAGAAGAGATTTTGGAAATTCTTAGCAAAATTCAATGAGCTATTGAACCAAATACTTGTGAAGAAAAATCAGCAATCTGAAAAATAAATAGTGATCATTCTTACTAATCTTGTGATTCATGAAAGAGATCAGGCTATTTGAACCCATAGAGCAAACTTGTCCAACCTGTGGCCTGTGGACCACATGTGGCCCAGGATGGCTTTGAATGTGGCCAGCACAAATTCATAAACTTTCTTAAAACATTATGAAATTTTTTTTTGTAGTTTTTTTTTTTTTTTTAGCTCATCAGCTATCGTTAGTGTTAGTGTATTTTATGCATGGCCCAAGACAATTTCTCTTCTTCCAATATTACTCAGGGAAGCCAAAAGATTGGATACCTTGGCATAGAGAAAGTATTATTCACACCCTACTCTGCAGAGGAAGAAGAGATTCTAGCAATTTGCTGATGGCATATGGGCTTCTGTATGCACCCACATTTTAAAAGAATAAATCATACTGTTATTTGTAGATGATATGCTTCCGTACTTAGAAAATCCAGAGGAATCTATATGTAAATTATTAGAATAAATGAGTTTGATAAGGTTGCTGGATCCAAGGACAATATTTAAACCTCAATTTATATGTCCATGTATAATACTAGCAAAAAGTAGTTGGAAAATGATGGTAATATCAAAAATTTAAACAAGGACTATATTTAATAAAACAGATGAAAGAATATTGAAAACTATAAAATATTTTTTAGGGGAATCAAAGAAAACTTAATGGACGGATATACTCTGTTTGTGGATTGGAATCTTTATTTTTTCAGGATTAATGGCAGTTATGGTTCTTTAATTGGAAAACGCACAACGTATTACAAAAAGGATTTATCAGAACATCAATTCCTAGATATATCACAGTGATGCAGCAGAGCACAAGACAACCAGATGATCTTAAAGCACCCGATAGAGAAACAGGTTTCTTAAAAGGAAATGAAAACTAGGCCTAAGACTGACTTCCCAAGAGGAACAGCGGAATTTAAGGGACTATGGAACAATATCCAGAAAGGTGAAATAACTACTAGCCTGGAAAAATATTCCCAGAAAACTATCTTTTAAGGAGAGCAAACAATAAAGACAGTTTTCAAATAACAAGTGAGAGCACTTACCAGTAAAGGAACTTTTAAAGGTTGTTATTCATGAAGAAGGAAGATGATCACAAGTGTAATGTCTGAGATATAACAAGAAACTGATGAAAAAATTGCTAAACATGCATAAATACAAGTAAATAAACACATAAAAAACTAAAAAATGAAAATGATAATATGAAGGCTAAAACACAAGATAGGACTAAAATACTGTTTTCCAGTGATTAAATTGTACTATGGCATTTATGTTGCTTGGGGAGGAGGTAAGTATACTGATGAATTTTTTACTTTGATAAGTTTAGTCCGTATGTTCAAATTTCAAGAATAACCTCTAATATAATAGAAAAAGTAAACAATTTCCAAACAAAAACAGGGGGACAATAGAATTAAAAAACAAAGTTTAAGCTAAAAAAAACCCAAGAACACAGGAGTAAAGCATAAAACATTAAAAAAGAAATAAAGAGCACAGAATGAGTTGATAAAATAAAGTTACATATGTCAAAATAAATGGTAATAGCTAAAATCTTTAGTCAAAACAAAAATAACAAAATTCATCTATATGCTTTTTTAAAGCAGACTCGCTAAAGTATATAGAGAAAAAAATGTTGAGAGTAAAAATATGATTAAAAAACTATAGATTAAATACCAATTTAAATAGTCTGGCATAGCTATATTATTATAATATCAAACAAAACAGATTTTAAGGCAAAAATATTATTACACATAAAGAGAGTGCCTTCAAAATGCTAAAAGATTTATGTTTAAAAAGTTCAAAAAATTAATAGAAGATACAAACATTTCAAATTGGCTGTCTTAGTCCATTTTCATGCTGCTGATAATACATACCCAAGACTGGGCAATTTACAAAAAAAAGATTTAATGGACTTACAATTCCACATGGCTGGGGAGGCCTCACAATCATGGCGGAAGGCAAGGAGGAGCAAGTCATGTCTTACATGGATGGCAGCAGGCTGAAAGAGAGCTTGCGCAGGGGAACTCCTTTTTTGAAAACGATCAGATCTCATGAGACTTATTCACTATCAAGAGAATAGCACAGGAAAGACCTGCCCCCATGATTCAATAACCTCCCACCAGGTTCCTCCCACAACGTGGAAATTCAGGATGAGATTTGGGTGGAGACATAGCCAAACTATATCACTGGGTAAATATAATAATATAACCAAAAAATAGATCAAGCTGTAAGAGAAATAAATAAAAGGAGAAACATCCACTGCCTCTCAGCAACAACAACAAAACATTGAGAAAACAAATAAGTTAGACAAGGAACAACAGAGCAAATACAAAGAAAGATTAAAATGTAAATAATGATGAAAACAAATAAGACATATGGAGACATATGAAGACATATTAATTAATGAAAACATATTAATTAATAATGGTAAATGTTTCTTTGAGAAAACCAATAAAGAAGATGCATCTCTGGCAAGACTGAAGAAGAAAAATTAAGATAAAGCACTTATGGCTAATTTTAACATGGGTAAAACTCACAAATATAATGTTGAATAGAAAAAAGAAATCACAAAAGAATACAAAGAAGTACAAAAATGGGAAAAACTTAGTACAGTTGATCCTTGAACAACATGGGAGTTAGTGGTGTCAACCTCCTTTGTAGTAGAAAATCCATGTATAACTTTTAACTGGCCCAAAACTTTACTAGTAGGCTTACAGATAACATAAACAGTTGATTAATACATATTTTGTATATACATCGTATGCCATATTTTCAACAAAGCAAGCTAAAGAAAATGTTTTTAAGAAAATAATAAGAGAGAAAATATACTGAGCACTGTACTGTATTTATGGATACTATAAGTTTATGTCATCTGTTTATAAGATATGTAAAAAAAGATAGGTATAAAACTATTAATAGAAATGGTAGTCAAAAATCACAAGCATTCTTGTACACCAATCACAGACAAACAGAGAGCCAAATCATGAGTGAACTCCCATTCACAATTGCTTCAAAGAGAATAAAATACCTAGGAATCCAACTTACAAGGCATGTGAAGGACCTCTTCAAGGAGAACTACAAACCACTGCTCAATGAAATCAAAGAGGATACAAACAAATGGAAGAACATTCCATGCTCATGGGTTGGAAGAATGAATATCGTGAAAATGGCCATACTGCCTAAGGTAATTTATAGATTCAATGCCATCCCCATCAAGCTACCAATGACTTTCTTCACAGAATTGGAAAAAACTACTTTAAAGTTCATATGGAACCAAAAAAGAGCCCACATCGCCAAGTCAATCCTAAGCCAAAAGAACAAAGCTGGGGGCATCACGCTACCTGACTTCAAACTATACTACAAGGCTACAGTAACCAAAACAGCATGGTACTGGTACCACAACAGAGACATAGATCAATGGATCAGAACAGAGCCCTCAGAAATAATGCCACATATCTACAACTATCTGATCTTTGACAAACCTGACAAAAACAGGAAATGGGGAAAGGATTCCCTATTTAATAAATGGGGCTGGGAAAACTGGCTAGCCATATGTAGAAAGCTGAAACTGGATCCCTTCCTTACACCTTATACAAAAATTAATTCAAGATGGATTAAAGACTTACATGTTAGACCTAAAACCATAAAAACCCTAGAAGAAAACCTAGGCAATACCATTCAGGACATAGGCATGGGCAAGGACTTCATGTCTAAAACACCAAAAGCAATGGCAACAAAAGCCAAAATTGAACAAATGGGATCTAATTAAACTCAAGAGCTTCTGCACAGCAAAAGAAACTACCATCAGATTGAACAGGCAACCTACAGAATGGGAGAAAATTTTTGCAATCTACTCATCTGACAAAGGGCTAATATCCAGAATCTACAATGAACTCAAACAAATTTACAAGAAAAAACAAACAACACCATCAAAAAGTGGGCAGAGGACATGAACAGACACTTCTCAAAAGAAGACATTTATGCAGCCAAAAAACACATGAAAAAATGTTCATCATCACTGGCCATCAGAGGAATGCAAATCAAAACCACAATGAGATACTACCTCACACCAGTTAGAATGGCGATCATTAAAAAGTCAGGAAACAACAGGTGCTGGAGAGGATGTGGAGAAATAGGAACACTTTTACATTGTTGGTGGGCCTGTAAACTAGTTTAACCATTGTGGAAGACAGTGTGGCGATTCCTCAGGGATCTAGAACTAGAAATACCATTTGACCCAGCCATCCCATTACTGGGTATATACCCAAAGGACTATAAATCATGGTGCTATAAAGGCACATGCACATGTATGTTTATTGCGGCACTATTCACAATAGCAAAGACTTGGAACCAACCCAAATGTCCAACAACGATAGACTGGATTAAGAAAATAGAAAATGTGGCACATATATGCCATGGAATACTATGCAGCCATAAAAAGTGATGAGTTCATGTCCTTTGTAGGGACATGGATGAAACTGGAAAACATCATTCTCAGTAAACTATCGCAAGGACAAAAAACCAAACACCGCATGTTCTCACTCATAGGTGGGAATTGAGCAATGAGAACTCATGGACACAGGAAGGGGAACATCACACTCCGGGGACTGTTGTGGGGTGGGGGGAGGGGGGAGGGACAGCATTAGGAGATATACCTAATGCTAAAGGACGAGTTAATGGGTGCAGCACACCAACATGGCACATGGAAACATATGTAACAAACCTGCACATTGTGCACATGTACCCTAAAAGTTAAAGTATTAAAAAAAAAAGAAATGGGAGTCATTCAAGAGTCCTTATTTTCCCTTACTTTCCACATGAAATCAAATAAATATGGTATATGTCTCAGAATCATCCTTTAATTTTCTATTTATTTTTACTTTTATGCTTTAGCTCATTGTTAGCCTGGACCACTGCAGTAGTCATCTAATTCATTTCCCTGTCTCTTCCAATCCCCCCTCCTTACTAATGCTTGATTATTCTTTTTTTAAAAAAACAAATCTTATCAAGTGTCTTCCTTTTCTTCCTTGTGTAAAACTCTTCCCAACTTCCAATTGCCTAACCAAGAAATGTTAAAGTCCAAAGTATGCATATCAGGTCCTGCATGATTTGGTTTCTATTTTTTCAGACTTATTTTTCACTCCTTTTCCCTTCCCTTCACCCCCTCACCAACTCTAGCACATTTATTTGTCATTATTTTAAGTATGCTAATATTTATTGAGCATTTATAGTATATTCCAGTCATGGTATATATCATTTTACATGTGCTATCTCCTGTGAATACTAAATTAACTCCATGGGGAAGGAACTCCTATTTTACCCATTTTATGGATGAGGAAACTGAGCCATAATAAGCTAGTAAATGATAAAGTCAGAATTTGAACTCAGATGATTCTACTGTATTAGTTACTGCTTCCCCAATTATCAGACTGTTTTCACTTCAGGAACTCTTTCTCCCTTTACAGAAATTCTTTCCTTCTGAACCCTCAAAAACGTCAGGACTCAGTTTGCATGCCATCTTCTACATAAAGTTTCACATTACCTTTCTAGAAGTTAGCACTAACTTTGGTTCTCCATCTGCATTCCTTAAATTATAGCTTCCATAATATTTAATCACATTTACTTTTTTGTTTTTCTGCCTCTTGAAGATTGTGAAGGTTAGTATTGAAATCATTTGTGTTTGTTTGATGAGGACTGAATACAAGCACCTAGTACTTGACTGAAAATTAATAAATATATATTGAATCAAATTGATGGATTTCTGCAACTGTATTTTCTCCCTTTAGTTAACATCACGTAACTCCTGCTATACTGTAATCTTACAATTATAACTTTAAAAATTTGTGCATACTATTTTCTTCTATCCCATTGCTTATTACAGTGCCTCAACTATAATAAATAGTCAGTAAACATTTGCTAATTTAAGTATTGCATTTCTCCAGCACATGGCTATTTTATCAATCTACTCCTATTTTACCTTTAGCACAAAAAAATGAATAGAATCAACATTACTTTTTACTAAGGACCTATAATAAATTTTTAGCCCTAGTTTGTGGATGTGAGGACATCTGCACAGCTGTTTTACCTTCACCTACTATTGTCTATTCCTGAACCCAAATAGTTAGCGTTCTTGTTGTGAATTTGCCATTTTAGCTAACGTTATATACTACTTAATTTCTTTAGGGAGAGATTCAGCCTGGAGAGACCACTCTTGTGAGATCAATTTAAGAAAAAGAAAATGTAAGCCAAATGTTAGGACTTCCAAGCAATCATGTATATTGGCGTGAGATACAAAATCTCAAAGAAGAAAGCTGATTACTTGAGACATTTTAAATGAAAAGGAGCAAAGCATTAAGCCCACTGGGCTAAAAGAAAATGTCCCAATTTGTTGCATATAGATGTTTTGTCTTTATAGAAGTCAAATGTATATAAATCCAAGCACAAAATGCATGCCACAAACACATTAAGGATAATTATTTGCGTATTAAAAGTCATATGACCCAATTTTCAATAAGATTTTGTATGTTTTCTTAGGGACTTTATCAATGCACTTGAATATTACTTTAAAGTCTTTCTTTATTGGGTAGAGAACAAGTAGAAGCACTGTTTATCATAGCATTGTTTGTGGTGGCAGAAAGATGATGATAACAATCTGGGATCTATCCCAGGAGTATTAACACAAGGTGGATACATACAATTGAGTACTTGGCAGAAATCAGAAGCCACAAACTAGATATATGCATAGTTACAAGATTGTACCTTCAAAGCATATTTCTGGTGAAAAAAAGTTAGAAAGCTGAGATCTATAGCACAATATCAGTAGTGCAAATTAAATGGCATGTACACAATCATTCCCATTCTTCAAGGATATATAGAAATAAAAGGTTTAAAATCAAGCATATGAGGGTAAAAGTGAGAATGGGACTGCAGAATAGGAATGAAAATGGAATAAGTTAATAAATAAACAAGAGGGGTTCCTTGTGTAGACCAATGATGATGATGAGCATGGTTAACTCTCTGTAATTGAGATCTTTGTAAAACTAAAACTAAATTTAAATTAAAAAGAGAAATTACCATCATTTGATAAGATATTCTTGAAATTGCACTGTAAGGGGAACTGTGTTGTACAAAATTTAATTTATACATTGTTTCTGAATATGCCCACGATTAACATGAGGCACACTGCCTCGCATATTAAAGTATTGTCCTCTATCCTTTTGTGAAGCAGAGAATATATGTTCATTAGTCACAGAAGACACACATTGTTTTTCCACTTTATTATGTTGTCTAGACTTGTACTCTAGTGTTAATCTCAACAATGCATAAAATTTTCTATTTAATAGCTAACTGACCATCAGTCAGCTCTATGGAAATTCTTTAGGTTAGGATGCAAAGATGGAACGGAACCAGAGAGGTCCTTCTTGCCCTTGCTTAGCATAGAAGAAGAGTTAAATAACCTCCTGGTACAAATACATATAAACTGTCTTTGTGTGTAAAGGTTCTCTTCCTCAGATCTTTGAACAAGAATACATTAGCTGACAACAGTATCAGTGGTAACTATGTTTATAGTACAGCAATAAAAACAATCATAACCCCAACGACAGATTGGGGAGTCGACTAACCTCAGACCCCCAAGGTCTGACAATCCTACAATAAATCCTCAGGTAGATCTGTCAGCATAATGATGACAGGGGCTTATATAAGACTGAGCTAAGGTTTCTTCTGGGCTTGCTTCCAATAGCCAGGAATTGTGGAGAAACTTTGCCCTTGGTAATTAACTCCTAATTTAATAATTATTTGAGTAAAAAAAGGTTAAAATCTTTGTATATTGCAATTTTATATTTTCAGAATCTATCAACTTGGGTGGAAAAAAAAAGAAGTAACAACACACAATTCTAATGCCCTTAGCAGATGGATCTGTGTTATTGCAGAACGGGGACCTGGAAAGTCTCCATATACCAAGCTATAAATATTCCTCTGACATTTATTATCCTCACTTGAATTCAGGTGCTTAAATACTTGGACTGAAGTCATGTTTGTAGCAGGAAAAAAGTTGATCTTCAAGCATACCTTGTCGCTGGCTAAATTATTAGCAACAGACAAAGATGGAGGGAAAGTACACCGGAGCAAGGGAGTCTCCCACTTAAGAGAGGTCACAGAACCTTTAAGTCAAATTAGTTAAGGTTTAGATTCACTTGTAGTACAAATTCCCAAACACCTCACTTCAGACAATTTGATGGATCACATCCCAGGAACTCCCCACCAAACTCGAAGTATGTATCTACTAGTGTGGTGTTCTGTGGTCTTGAATTTGAGTCCCAGCTCCACCAGCTGCATAGGATTGTAAATTCAAACTTCTCTGAATCTCACTGCATATTGCATCAAGGAACTGTAGCATTATGTAAACCAGAAGATAATAACCCGTATAACATCTTTCCAATAAAATAAAATCAAGCTGAAAGTGTCAGCATAGATTAACAGCCTTTCTTCATTGAGGGGTGTAGATTCCTCAAGTATGGTGTTTCGTGGTTCAGGCTAGGATTTACTAGTGTTGTTCCTAATTAGGGACTATTTAATTCCCTTGGGGATGATTACTTGGAGCCTGGGATAGGTTTCATTCTGACAGGAAAAGAATCCATGCATGACTTTGCCTGGGATATTGCATAACAAAAGTCTTGCAGATATATCCATCCCAAAAGCTGTTCTAACCCTTGCCCAGAGGACCCAGAACAGTGTGAAGCTGAAGAAGACCCATAGGCCTCTTCCTTCATCCTGTCCTTTTCCCCCAGCATGAATAACCCCTTTGTGGCTATCAAAAAAAGTCTGATACAGTGTGATGCTATACCAGTACATTTATGGTGTCTGGAATTGGCAACACATTTTAAAGGAACATTGTCGAACTACATTGTCTAGAGAAGAATGAGGGGCCTGGAGGTTATGAAATATAAATACAGTCAAAGAAGTTAAACTTCTCTCTTGCAAGTTAAATATCAATTAAGTATAGTGCTAAGTGCATAGGCTCAGGGGCCAGATTGTCTATTTTCAAACCTTGGTTCTTCCATTTAGTAGCTATGTGAATTGGATAAGTTATTGAACCCTTTTGTACTTCAGTTTCCTCATTTGGAAAAGGGAAAAAATAGTATCTATCTTACAGTATTGCTATGAGGATTAAATGAGTTAATAATAAACTGCCAAACATGCCATTTGAACATACCAAGGGCTTTATCACTGTTTGAAAAAGAAAAAATATGAAAGCTGTTTTTAAATATTTGAAGGGCTATAAAGTAAAGTATAGGTAGGCCTTTATTAGAGTTGCTACAAGCCAAGGGTTCTTAACTTGGGGATCTATAGAAAGACTCCAGAGAGTCTTCCAAGCCTGTGAAATTGCATGTGAGTTTTTGTATATATGTGTACTATATATTTCCAAAGGATACCATGACCTTCAAAAAGACTAACCACTGAGAATAAAGATAAAACCAATGAATGAAAGTTTCAGGGAGACTCACTTTGACTTAAGATAGGACACTATTCTTAGACTTTAATTATCAAAACTCAGAGCATCAACAGCCTTATCTCAAACACTGTTCCATTTGATACTAGATGAACACATCTTGGGGTTGGAGGGGACTAAATGGGCTGTCATTATTAGAGGTCTAAGAGGGAAGACAGTTCTCAGCTTCCCTGCCTCACACTCCTCTTTTCCTCTTCCTATAGCACCCTGTTCCTATAGTTAAAGAGTATGTGAGTCTCTTGGATCTTGACATTCTCAAGCTGCAAGGTCATACAGTCCAGCCACCACAACACTTACTCAATGGCAAAACCAGTTATATGACCCCCCTTGCTGAAAATTTTCTGGTAACACTCCAATGCCAAGATAACTCATTAACAAATAACATAAGTCCAATTATAATGTGATGTCATCCTACCCTTCCAGGCACATTGTGTCTGGGATTGGTTCCTTCTGGTGGGTTCTTGGTCTCGCTGACTACAAGAATGAGCTGCAAACCTTGAGGTGAGTGTTAAGCTCTTAAAGCTGGAGTGTCCGGATTTTGTTCCTTCTGGTGGGTTCGTGGTCTCACTGACTTCAAGAACGAAGCGGCAGACCTTCGCAGTGAGTGTTACAGCTCTTAAAGGTGGTGCAGACTCAAAGAGTGATCAGCAGCTAGATTTATTGTGAAGAGCAAAAGAACAAAGCTCCCACAGTGTGGAAGGGGAGCCTAGCAGGTTGCCGCTGCTGGCTCAGATGGCCAGCTCTTATTCCCTTATTTGGCCCTGCCCACATCCTGCTGATTGGTCCCCTTTACAGAGTGCTGATTGGCCCATTTTACAGAGTGCTCTTTGGTCCATTTACAATCCTTTAGCTAGACACAGAGCGCTGATTGGTGCATTTATGATCCTCTAGCTAGACAGAAAAGTTCTCCAAGCTCCCACTTGACCTAGGAAGTCCAGTTGGCTTCACCTCGCAACGTTTCTTACCTAACACGCTCCAAATCTTTCATTAATATCCAACTGAAATGTTATATTCTCTGTGATGCCCTCTTTAAATTCTTTAGAAAGAGTGAGCTGCTCTGTGTTGTGAAATCCTATAGTATTTTATTGAAATCTCTGCTATAACACTCACAATGTAGCATTTCTGTCACACTGTAATATAAGCACATAGAAGGCTGAAACTATACATTGTTCAGCATTATATCCCTGAGGTAAATATTGCTAGTTACCTACCAAATTATCTTTTTGCCCTAACTAGAAGAGTACTTTCTGGATTCCCTTCAGCTCAGAGTAATAATGTGACCAATTAGATGTGAAAGACCATGTGATTGGGTTCTGACTAAAGGTATATGGGTGCAAGTGTTGTACCATGCTTCTACTCTTGGTCCTAAAACCTCCATATGTGATTTCCCACGTGGTCTTTTCCTCTTCTATGATGATCTTGGCTGTATATTAAGGATAAGATGTAAGGAACCTTGTTTCCTGCTTGACTACACCATCCCTACTGACCACGTTTTTTTTGTGTTAAGATTCTAAGATGTTGGAATTTACTTGTACATCAGTGTAGCCTAGCATATGCTAATTAATATACTAAGGTTGGCAAAGTGTAAAGCTGAAGAATGCTGGACCCTTGATAGGAATCTGGAGCTCAAACAACTATACATGGCTATCTCTGGACTTCTTTTTGTAAAATAAACTCCTATTTATAATAGTTTTTCGGTCACTACAGTTGGTAAGACATCTTAAATATTCACAGAATGGTAAGCACTCAGAAATGCTCATTGAAGAAATCAGATTCTAAGAAGCTGATAGAAATGTTTATAGTAATTTCATTTCTAAATGTTAAAAAGTATAGATTTAATTGAGAAAGAGTAATATTTTAAGTTCTTTCAAATAAATTCTACCAAAGAAATTGGACCTGAAGCTATATCTGTGTTATCCTGTTAGCTAGCTAGCTATTTATCTATTATCTATCTACAAAATTGGCAAAAAGAAGAATAAACATATAGTAGGAAAACTGAAATATAAGTTTGGTACAAAATGGATTGCGGAAAAGGAGTAATCAAAGGGAAAGAAAGCAGGGTGGGTATCACCACATTAAGTTTCAAAAGTTGGACTAAGTTCCAAGATGAATTTTCATTGAATGGAGAAAAGAAAAGCTGTTCAGAGAGATGATTCTCTTCTGAATATTTCAAATCTTCACACTTAAAGCAGGCCATTTCCAATGTAGCATCACTGCAAGTGATAATTGCAAGATCTAATGTCTAAAATGGGTATACTAGGGCTTTCAGTTTTCTTCTACAGAAGTTCAGGGATTTTTGCACAGAACTTCAAAGGTCACTGGTAAAAGTCCTTGCAAGACTTTAAGCATCAAAGCAACCATAAATCTGCTATAAATAAAGTTAAATATGATTTCTTTAGACAATGAAACCCTGAGTCCTGAAATACAAACTGTGAGGCTTTTTCTCTGAAAGCAGATGAGTATATAGCATTCATTTAAGTTTGGGAGTCTTCAGAAGACACTGAAGCAGAGAAGAGGCTCTATTTTGGGCTTAAAGCTTATTGTTCCCAAATTTGCTAAATTACATCTTATTTCCTGTGAATTTATTATAAAGTATAAGTAGATAAAACATGCACTTATGTTACAAAGTTTATCTCATAATTTTGGTTTACTTTAAAGCTCCAACACATTTATGAAGTCTGACCTCTTTGCATCATAAATAGTAACATCTGTTGAGAGAGATGATTGCTTCCTCAATTGGAGAAGTCAGACCTTATGGACAATCCAAGTCTAATTTAAAGAAGGATGTTCCTGTTTTCTACATGTTGTCAATGGTGAAAAATCCCACAAGTGATATTAGTTACTTATGGTGCCACTTAATAACTCAGGTTTCCACAAGCAACTACTTAAATTCGTGTTCTCCAGGTAAACTGGTCTCAATCCTGCTAAACTAAAAAGCACCTGGAGGAGCACAACTCTTCATTGACTCATCTTCTCCCTCCCCACTGAGGAATGATGGGCAGCATGCATGCGAATTGCAAGGTGCAGCTATACATCCCGTCAAAAACCTGACAGCAGTAAAATGAGAGTCCTGTGATGCTAGTATGTAGTGTCATCTAGTATTCTGAAATTAAAAACATGGCAAAGTGCTGTTTACTTGGAATATATGATTTATTATATTTATTTTACTTGAGGAAATTTAAACATCTTTATATGTCTACCAAAGAGTTGTCTGATTATGACTAGTGCAGAAAGATTGAACAGATCACAAAAACTGAAAAAAAGTAAAAACCAAGATTTTTTAAAAAGTCAGAATGTGTAGCTTGCTTTGACAAGTAGAAGTGAATTAGTGAATATATTTCTATTTCTCCTATTTTGTTAGAAATTTTTTTGAATTTGAAGTGAAAAATTAAAAAAAATCCAATCTTTGCTATGTCATAAAATTGCTTTAGATTTTGTTACTGAAAGTTGATTAATTGAAATAATTCTTTTTATAGAACTAAACTATGGTATCTACCAGCAAAATAATATTTGACTAATTGCTGACATTACTATAATCTTGCTAGGTGGCCTGTTCCACTTAATTTGGCAATATGAAACCAAATTATATTGCAAGATATATATATATATATATATATATACATAAAATGAACAGTGAGTTTGTCCTCAAGATTCTAATTATAACTGATTATTTGTTTCAAATGTTATAGGAAAAGTGCTAAGTAATTTTGTTTGTAAATCTGGTTTGTAGTTAAAGGACCGTTTTGCATAGCTCATTAAGAAGAATTTACCTACAATCTTGAACAGATTCTAGATGGATAGAACAAGCATTGCCATTTAAATAAATTTCCATAGCAATTTTGTTTTACCTTAAAACTCTATCACATATGTGAAGAAAGATTCTAACTACTGGATCCAGAAACATCTATGCCAAATAACATGTGATTTATTTGGCACTATCTATTAAAAATGTTATTCAAAAAGTGGTCACAAAATATTCTGCGGACATATAAATCAGAAAAATAATCCTTTAAGCGATTTTTAAAAGTCTAAGCATATCCATGGACATGAAACTTTATCTTGAATAGCTCATTTATTTATGAGCAATGGAGTAACTAAAAGAAAGACGATTCCAAAAATATCAAAATTTTACATTGTATTAGGGATGTACTATTTTTATGATAATGATGTAAGTATACAATGCTTATTATATCAATTTCCCCCAACATATCTAATTAAATGTTAAATCACTAATTAAAAAATATCAGTTTGAAGGTGGCTCTGAATATTAGCTTTACCAGTGTTGATTAGATTGGGAGAAGTCAGTTTTCAGAGAAAGCTAAATCCAGTTTCAGATATGGTAAGTTAGAGGTACCCCAGGGACACTGAAATGAAGAATTAAGCAAAATGGTTGAGAGTATGGACTATGGAGCCTGACAGTCTCAATTCAAATGCTGGCTCTACCAGTTATAAGTTCTGAATCCTGGGGCAAGTTATACAACCTATAAAATCATTTTTTAAAAATCTATGTCAATTTATTTATTTAGAGTTGATTACCACCACCAGAGAGTGTTTCTTGAAACCAAGAAACTGTTGCCTATCATCATAGCTGATTTCTGTGCCCAGAAAAATCTTTTTTTTCCTTTTAATTACATTTATTTTAATGCTGAATTTACTCCCGTGCCGTAAGTTTTTGTTTCTTCAGTTTCTTCTGTGATATCTTTTTCTTCTGGGCAACCTCCTCTTCTGGTTTAGGAACAATCTGTTTCTTTTCCGTAAGGATCATCTCAATGTGGCAGGGAGAGCTCATGTATGGGTTAATCCGACCATGAGCTCTGTAGGTCCAGCGGCACATCTTAGGTGCTTTGTTCACTTGGATATTATCAATGACCAGAGAATCTACGTCTAAACCCTTAAGTTCAGCATTACTCTCTGCATTTTTAAGCATGTGCAGCAAAAATTCAGCACTCTTTTTGGGCCACCGACCTTGTGTCTAGCCCCACTGCTTGGCCTGCGCACAGGTGCCAACTCCACCATTGTAACGTCAGAATGGTACGCACTATTTCTGTAAAGTGACATCTTTCAGATACTTCGTGGCTTTTCGTATATGCATACCCTTGATGGCCTGAGCAGTTTCACGAGTGTTCTTAAAGTGAACATGAAGATTGGAACCTCTTGATTTGCATGATTTCGTGGGGTTCTCCGGGTCAAGTGAATAGCGAACCATGTTCACAGATTACCTCAGGCTGCTCAGGGAAAGAGTCAGAAAAATCTTTTTAATAAGAAGTTATTAAATGTATGAATGGCTACTGGGACTTTAACTCTTCTTCTATATAGAATATTCACTAAACTTAGTGGTAGAAACCTTTTTTTTATTATACTTTAAGTTTTAGGGTACATGTGCACAATGTGCAGGTTTGTTACATACATATACATGTGCCATGTTGGTGTGCTGAACCCACTAACTTGTCATTTAGCATTAGGTATATCTCCTAATGCTATCTCTCCCCCTTCCTCCCACCACACAACAGGCCCCAGTGTGTGATGTTCCCCTTCCTGTGTCCATGTGTTCTCATTCTTCAATTCCCACCTATGAGTGAGAACATGCAGTGTTTGGTTTTTTGTCCTTGTGATAGTTTGCTGTGAATGATGGTTTCCAGCTTCATCCATGTCCCTACAAAGGACATGAACTCATCATTTTTTATGGCTGCATAATATTCCATGGTGTATATGTGCCATATTTTCTCAATCCAGTCTATCATTGTTGGACATTTGGGTTGGTTTCAAGTCTTTGCTATTGTGAATAGTGCCGCAATAAACATATGTGTGCATGTGTCTCTATAGCAGCATGATTTATAATCCTTTGGGTATATACCCAGTAATGGGATGGCTGGGTCAAAAGGTATTTCCAGTTCTAGATCCCTGAGGAATCACCACACCGACTTCCACAATGGTTGAACTAGTTTACAGTCCCACCAACAGTGTAAAAGTGTTCCTATTTCTCCACATCCTCTCCAGCACCTGTTTTTTCCTGACTTTTTAATGATGGCCATTCTAACTGGTATGAGATGGTATCTCATTGTGGTTTTGATTTGCATTTCTCTGATGGCCAGTGATGATGAGCATTTTTTCACGTGTTTTTTGGCTGCATAAATGTCTTCTGAGAAGTGTCTGTTCATATCCTTCCCCCACTTTTTGATGGGGTTGTTTGTTTTTTTTCTTGCAAATTTGTTGGAGTTCATTGTGGTCTCCAACTGGCCCTTTGTCAGATGAGTAGGTTGTATATATATATATATATATATATATATATATATATATATATATGGATGCTACTTGGCCGTAAGAAGGAGTGAAATAATGGCATTTGCAGCAACCGGATGGAGACCATTATTCTAAGTGAAGTAACTCAGGAATGGAAAACCAAGCATCGTATGTTCTCACTTATAAGTGAGAGCTAAGCTATGAGGACGCAAAAGCCTACGGATGATCCAATGGACTCTGAGGACTCCGGGGAAAGGGTGGGAGTGGGGCAAGGGATAAAAGACTACACATTAGGTACAGTGTATACTGCTTAGGTGATGGGTGCACCCAAATCTCAGAAATCACCACTAAAGAACTTTTCCACGTAACCAAACACCACCTGTTCCCCAAAAACCTATTGAAATTAAAAAAAAAAAAAACTGAAGGAAGAAGGGAGAATGGATGCAGCTAAAATTAGGGATAGAAAACTGAGAGATTTCCTAGCTCATTGATAACTATTTCCTCTGTGCTAGAAAAAACAATTGGTATTTTACCATGGGTTGCTGAACTAGAACACAGATAAATGCTGTTGTTGTTGAGAAAGTAAACACTTTGAGGCTAGACTGTCTGATGGGTCATCCATATACACAGTGAAGTAGCCAAGGATGATGGCAGGGGTTGTAGTGGAAAGTGAGACAGGTCAATGACAACGCTGAAGACTGGTAGAGGGTGGCATGGTCAGATAACATGAGCTTGAAAAGAAGGAGGAAGAAACATCTGATCTTCAGGAATGTGCAGGTTATTGTTTGCTCCTTCCCCTGCAAAACCAGTCTTCACTCCCATCCACCCAGTCTGAGGTCCTAGAAGGCTATTTCTTAAGGCCTACATCACGCAGCCACTCTTTCAATTTGCTTATACGTGGATTTAGCCAAAGCGAGTCATGAGCAGAAGATTGCAAGGCAAGAGAAAAGACAGCTTGCTGTGTTCCTCTCAGGCTCCCTCCTTTATGCCAGCACCTCTTCCAGTAGCACCTGAATTCTTCTAAGACTAGAGCTCCTGGGGAGTAGCCCTTCCCCAACATCTCACACTCTCACAGGATTCTGTAAACATATTTCTTCTCCGTGCCTTTTTAGCCCTAGAGGTGGTAATGCCTCCCCATTTTTGCTAATGTCTGCATGTCTTAATATCCCTTATTTTACCCCATAACCCACCTACTTTTCTGTAAGCAGTTATTAAAAGGCTTTCATTTAGACAATACAAGTTCTTTCTCTTGCTTGCTGTGCCCCTCAGTGATACAAGAGGCAGTAGGGAATTGTGAGAAAGCTTACATTACCTAGAAGCTACAAGTAGGTGAACTATGGGAGAACGAGCATTTTCTACTCCTGGGGTCTGCGGGGGTAGCGAAGTCAATAAACTGCTTCAGGAAGAGTCAAGGGAAAATGTTGCACTAAGCTGGCCATAATTTGCTAAGGAGTAACAAGACCGAAGTTTTAGATTTGTCTCTAAATTTTGGACGGGAGAAGCAGAGATAAGTTAGAAGTAACGACTCTAAAAGTAGAAAGCCAAGGAAAAGTGAATCGTGCTGCATGGGTTAAAATTAAAAGAATAACGACATAACTGAGAAACATAAAGGAACAAGGAACTATCAAATATTTGGACATAATTAAAAACAGGTGGTCTTAATCTGCTATGGGGTGGGAACTGGAAATTGTCTATTTTGTTTATCATAGGCAAATTATTTTGGCCAGCGACCAGAGTTAATTTTCTCCTTTTTTTGTTTGCTCAGGTTTCCCAGCCAGCCGCTTATTGTGAAAAGCTGTTCTGATGTTTGCAGCCCTCTCACACTCAATAATGACAACAGTCAGGCTTTTGGATACTGGATGACAAGATACAGCACAACAATGGAATGGCCTCCTTTACTGTGAAAAACTGGTTACAGATCAGTAGAAGTTAGTGAACTCAGTAGAAGTTAGGAAGACACAAGATATTTGATAGTTGCTAGCTTGTCTTTTTTTTTTTTTTTTTTTTGATGTTTTCTTAAGCTGCAGGCAAAGTTTTATTTTAATTTCTGGATGTTTTTTGAAAAGTTAAATAAATATGGAAGTGCTATCAAATATCTGTGTTTCCAATATCCACAATTAATTAATGTTAATATTTTGGCATCATTGCTTCAGATATACTTTATATATGAAAGAAATAAAATATTACTTAGTTGAAGTCTTTCTCATTCTTATTCCCTCTTTACTTCTCCCCAAATAAACTTTCATTAGCTTAGTTTATATCATTCCAGTTTGTTTTTATATTTTTACTACATACTTTAAAAACATCTAAGAAAAACATATAATGTTATATTATGTTTTTCAATTTTATATGAATGCTTTCATATTTTATGTATGTTATTGCATCTTGGTTTTAATATTTATTCTTATTTGGGGGGATCTTTTCATATTGATACATGCTATTCAAGATCATTTAATTTAATTGCTATATGGCAGCCTGTCTCACAGAGTTCTTCAGCTTAACCACTGAACCTAAGACAATGATTTGAATGACCTCTTTCTTAATTCTTCCAACGATGATACATAACTAGGACCATTCTAGATATGTTGCAATTAGTTGATTCATTACATTTAATGGATGCCTTAGGCCACTGAAATTTCCTCCCTAAACTGCACTTGAGAAAGTCGGCTCTGTTGTATCACTACACTACATTTTATTTCTTTATTCCCCATGCTGACAACATTTAAATGCTTCCAAAATATTACTTGAACAAATTCATTTCCCTCTAAAGATATTCTGCTTTACAAGTACAAGAGTTTTTCTGGGCCATGAATCTAGACACTAAATTTCTGAATTGTAGGATGGGAACATTTTAAATTTTACTAGAGATTGCAAAATTATTCTCCAAAGTAATTGTACTCCTTTAACAGTGTGGAGAACTCACACCCCCACATTCCTATCAACATTTGATATTGTCAGACTTCAATTTTTGCCAATTTTGTGTGAGTGAAATAGCATGTTATATTAGTTTTCTTTGATTATGCATAAATATATGCATTTTGTATGTTTGTTAACTATCCAGGTTTCCTCTTCTATGAATTTTCTGCTCAAATCCTTTGCCCTTTTTCCCATTTGGTTTTTATCTTTTAGTTTTTCTTTTGGCTGGGGTGCAGTTTGGTAGAACTTTCATAAACACATTTTTAAATTAATACTAATTCTTTATACAAGTTTCAAATATCTTCTCTCAGTTTGTGTCTCATGTTTTCTCCATGTTTATTATATTCTTTTATAGAACAGAAGGTTTACATATTTATATAAACAAATTTATTAATCTTTATAAGACGAGCCTTTTGTGTTGTCTGAAACATTTTTTTCTACAATAGGGCCATAAAGATATTCTCATATAATTGTTGCTAAAAGCTCTTCTTAGGCTGCTTAGATCAGTAAACCACATAGAATTTATTGTGTACATAATTTTCCTAAAAGGAAAGCAATTGTCTGAGCGGTATTTGTTAACTAATTCCATCCTTTTATAACTGATTTGTAATGGTATTTCTATAATATGTTAACCAAATTTTGTATACAATAAGAGCTACTTCTGGCTTCCGTGTTTTGTTCCACTGATCTTTTTGTGTATCCATGCAATAATACACAAATGGTCTTAATTGCTATTGCCTTCTACCATCTTGATATATGCTAAACCAAATTCCCAGTCTTCTTTTTCAGAATTGTCTTTGGCATGCAGTTTTTGTTTAATTAATAATTATTTAGTGTATATGTGTTAGACAGTAGAGATATAACAGTGAACTTATGTATCTTATATACAAGATACATAACCTGCTCTTCTATATCTTACATTCTAGTTAGGGTTAAAGACAGAAAAAAATGCTTAAAGACAATACATCAAGGGGTAATAAGAACTATGAATGAGAGTAAGTAGTGTAAGATGATAAAGCATGACAGGGTAATGGGAATTCTGTTCTAGTCTTAGCCACTTAGTCTTACATATAGATTTAAGAATCAGAGTTTCTAGTTTCATAAAAAATTTGTAAATTTCATTGAAATTTTGTTAACTTATAGATTGATTTGGGGAGACTTGATATCTTGACACTGTTAAATCTTACAATTAATAAACAGTGTATGATCAATGCTACTATTGGAAAATACAGAGCAATAGTAACTATATATCTTTCTACCTAAAACAATTTTAAAATTGAAAATGTATGAAAGAATTAAAGACAGTAGACATCAGATAATGAAGTAAATGTCCTTAAGAGACAGGAAATAAGTGAAGTAGCTTATATGGGGGGCAATAAGCCCAAGCTTATTGCTTTGAAACAATTTCTGGGCCACAGGGCAGAAAGGGCAAGATCGATGTACTGTTATGTTGCAATGACAGAGTTAAGCCAATGTGCCAGAGCTAAGTGTTCTGGGAAATAAAGGCAGCTCAAGTTTGTAGGGAAGAGTACTGGAGAGTAGAGAGCTACACAGAAAAAGAACTCCAGAGATGTGCAGAGGGTTCCACTTGGGTATTTGGCAGAATACTGATCAATGGATGTGTGAGGAAACTACCTGAAGCTGGAGAAACAACCACTTAACAACAGGATCAGAGAGATAGTACCAGCATTTACAAAGGACCAAGAATAGAGTCTGCTTCAACTAGCAAAAATGGAAGATTTCTTCATTCACAGAACACTGGGAAGAGTACCCAGAAAGATCTTGTTTCAGTAATGAGGAACTACTGGCCTCAAGCAAAAATTCTATTCTTTTCTTACCTAAAAGATCTTTAACACAAGATCTGAAAGTATGAAATTTTCCCAAGTAACTACACTGTGCCCTCCATTAAAAGCTCCTCTTTTATATCTTGTGGGAATACAAACATATTGAGCCTCCAATAAGGTAAAACTCACCACATCTACATTCAGTAAGAAAATTACTCATCATGGGGGGTGGAGCCAAGATGGCCGAATAGGAACAGCTCCATTCTACAGCTCCCAACATGAGCGATGCAGAAGATGGGTGATTTCTGCATTTCCAACTGAGATACTGGGTTAATCTCACTGGGGAGTGCCAGAAAGTGGGTGCAGGACAGTGGGTGCAGCACACTGTGCATGAGCCAATTTCCTAGTCAAAGAAAGGGGTGACAGATGGCACCTGGAAAATCAGGTGACTCTCACCCTAATACTGCGCTATTACAACGGGCTTATCAAAAGGCACACCAGGAGACTATATCCTGCACCTGGCTCAGAGGGTCCTACACCTATGGAGCCTCACTCATTGCTGGCACAGCAGTCTGAGATCAAACTGCAAGGCAGCAGCGAGGCTGGGGGAGGGGCGCTGGCCATTGCTCAGCCTTGAGTAAGTAAACAAAGCAGCTGGGAAGCTTGAACTGGGTGAAGCCCACAACAGCTCAAGGAGGCCCGCCTGCCTCTATAAGCTCCACCTCTGGGGGCAGGGCACAGACAAACAAAAGGTAGCAGTAACCCTGCAGACTTAAATGACCCTGTCTGACAGCTTTGAAGAGAGTAGTGGTTCTCCCAGCACGCAGCTTGAGATCTGAGAATGGGCAGACTGCCTCCTCGAGTGGGTCCCTGACCCCCGAGTAGCCTAACTGGGAGGCACCCCCCCAGTAGGGGCGGACTGACACCTCACACGGCCGGGTACTCACTCCTCTGAGACAAAACTTCCAGAGGAACGATCAGGCAGCAGCATTTGCGGTTCACCAATATCCGCTGTTCTGCAGCCACCATTGCTGATACCCAGGCAAAGAGGGTCTGGAGTGGACCTCCAGTAAATTCCAACAGACCTGCAGCTGAGGGTCATGAGTGTTAGAAGGAAAACTAACAAACAGGACATCCACACCAAAAGCCCATCTGTACGTCACCATCATCAAAGACCAAAGGTAGATAAAACCATAAAGATAGGGAAAAAACAGAGCAGAAAAACTGGAAACTCTAAAAATCAGAGTGCCTCTCCTCCACCAAAGGAATGCAGCTCCACACCAGCAACAGAACAAAGCTCGACAGAGAATGACTTTGATGAGTTGAGAGAGGAAGGCTTCAGAAGATCAAACCACTCCAAGCTAATGGAGGAAGTTCAAACCAATGGCAAAGAAGTTAAAAACTTTGAAAAGAAATTAGACAAATGGATAACTAGAATAATCAATGCAGAGAAGTCTTTAAAGGACCTGATGGAGCTGAAAACCATGGCACAAGAACTACTTAATGAATACACAAGCCTCAGTAACCAATGCGATCAACCGGAAGAAAGAGTATCAGCGATGGAAGATGAAATGAATGAAATGAAGCGTGAAGAGAAGTTTAGAGAAAAAAGAATAAAAAGAAACAAACAAAACCGCCAAGAAATATGGGACTACTTGAAAAGACCAAATCTACATCTGATTGGTGTACCTGAAAGTGACGGGGAGAATGGAACTAAGTTGGAAAACACTCTGTAGGATATTATCCAGGAGACCTTCTCCAATCTAGCAAGGCAGGCCAACATTCAAATTCAAGAAATACAGAGAACACCACAAAGATACTCCTCGAGAAGAGCAACTCCAAGACACATAATTGTCAGATTCACCAAAGTTGAAATGAAGGAAAAAATGTTAAGAGCAGCCAGAGAGAAAGGTTGGGTTACCCACAAAGGGAAGCACATCAGACTAACAGCAGATCTCTTGGCAGAAACTCTACAAGCCAGAAGAGAGTGGGGGCCAATATTCAACATTCTTAAAGAAAAGAATTTTCAACCTAGAATTTCATGTCCAGCCAAACTAAGCTTCATAAGTGAAGGAGAAATAAAATACTTTACAGACAAGCAAATGCTGAGAGAGTTTGTCACCACCAGGCCTGCCCTAAAAGAGCTCCTGAAGGAAGAACTAAACATGGAAAGCAACAACCAGTACCAGCCACTGGAAAAACATGCCAAATTGTAAAGACCCTCAAGGCTAGGAAGAAACTGCATAAACTAACGAGCAAAATACCCAGCTAACATCATAATGACAGGATCAAATTCACACATAACAATACTAACCTTAAATGTAAGTGGGCTAAATGCTCCAATTAAAAGACACAGACTAGCAAATTGGATAAAGAGTCAAGACCCATCAGTGTGCTGTATTCAGGAAACTTATGTCATGTGCAGAGACACACATAGGCACAAAATAAAGGGATAGAAAAAGATCTACCAAGCAAATGGAAAACAAAAAAAGGCAGGGGTTGCAATCCTAGTCTCGGATAAAAGACTTTAAACCAACAAAGATCAAAAGAGACAAAGAAGGCCATTACCTAATGGTAAAGGGATCAATTCAACAAGAAGAACTAACTATCCTAAGTATAAATGCACCCAATACACGAGAACCCAGATTGATAAAGTAAGTCCTTAGTGACCTACGAAAAGACTTAGACTCCCACACAATACTAATGGGAGACTTTAACACCCCACTGTCAACATTAGACAGATCAATGGACAGAAAGTTAACAATAATATCCAGGAATTGAACTCAGCTCTGCATGAAGCAGACCTAATAGACATCTACAGAACTCTTCACCCCAAATCGACAGAATATACATTCTTTTCAGCACCATACCACACCTATTCCAAAATTGACCACATAGTTGGAAGTAAAGCACTCCTCAGCAAATGTAAAAGAATAGAAATTATAACAAACGGTCTCTCAGACCACAGTGCAATCAAACTAGAACTCAGGATTAAGAAACTCACTCAAAACCACTCAACTACATGGAAACTGAACAACCTGCTCCTGAATGACTACCGGGTACATAATGAAATGAAGGCACAAAAAAAGATGTTCTTTGAAACCAATGAGAACAAAGACATAACATACCAGAATCTCTGGGACACATTCAAAGCAGTGTGTAGAGGGAAATTTATAGCACTAAATGCCCACAATAGAAAGTAGGAAAGATCTAAAATTGACACCATAACATCACAATTAAAAGAACTAGAGAAGCAAGAGCAAACACATTCAAAAGCTAGCAGAAGGCAAGAAATAACTAAAATCAGAGCAGAACTGAAGGACACAGAGACACAAAAATCCCTTCAAAAAATCAATGAATCCAAGAGCTGGTTTTTTGAAAAAATCAACAAAATTGATAGACTGCTAGCAAGACTACTAAAGAAGAAAAGAGAGAAGAATCAAATAGATGTAATAAAAAATGATAAGGGGGATATCACTACTGATCCCACAGAAATACAAACTATCATCAGAGAATACTATAAACACCTCTATGCAAACAAACTAGAATACCTAGAAGATATGGATAAATTCCTCGACAAATAAACTCTCCCAAGACTAAACCAGGAAGAAGTTGAATCTCTGAATACACCAGTAATTAACAGGCTATGAAATTGAGGCAATAATTAATAGTTTACCAATCAAAAAAAATCCAGGACCAGATGGATTCACAGCCGAATTCTACCAGAGGTACAAGGAGGAGCTGGTACCATTCCTTCTGAAACTATTCCAATCAATAGAAAAAGAGGGAATCCTCCCTAACTCATTTTATGAGGCCAGCATCATCCTGACACCAAAGCCTTGCAGAGACACCCCCAAAAAAGAGAATTTTAGACCAATATCCTTGATGAACATTGATGCAAAAATCCTCAATAAAATACTGGCAAACCGAATCCAGCAACACATCAAAAATCTTATCCACCTTGACCAAGTGGGCTTCATCCCTGGGATGCAAGGCTGGTTCAACATACGCAA
>NW_026652280.1:109097680-109110164 GCF_009828535.3 Hylobates moloch
CACAACAGAGATATAGATCAATGGAACAGAACAGAGCCCTCAGAAATAATGCCGCATATCTACAACTATCTGATCTTTGACAAACCTGACAAAAACAAGCAATGGGGAAAGGATTCCCTATTTAATAAATGGGGCTGGGAAAACTGGCTAGCCATATGTAGAAAGCTGAAACTGGATCCCTTCCTTACACCTTATACAAAAATTAATTCAAGATGGATTAAAGACTTACATGTTAGACCTAAAACCATAAAAACCCTAGAAGAAAGCCTAGGCAATACCATTCAGGACATAGGCATGGGCAAGGACTTCATGTCTAAAACACCAAAAGCAATGGCAACAAAAGCCAAAATTGACAAATGGAATCTAATTAAACTCAAGATCTTCTGCACAGCAAAAGAAACTACCATCAGATTGAACAGGCAACCTACAGAATGGGAGAAAATTTTTGCAACCTACTCATCTGACAAAGGGCTAATATCCAGAATCTACAATGAACTCAAACAAATTTACAAGAAAAAAACAAACAACCCCATCAAAAAGTGGGCAAAGGACATGAACAGACAATTCTCAAAAGAAGACATTTATGCAGCCAAAAAACACATGAAAAAATGCTCATCATCACTGGCCACCAGAGAAATGCAAATCAAAACCACAGTGAGATACCATCTCACACCAGTTAGAATGGCCATCATTAAAATGTCAGGAAAGAACAGGTGCTGGAGAGGATGTGGAGAAATAGGAACACTTTTACACTGTTGGTGGGACTGTAAACTAGTTCAACCATTGTGAAAGTCAGTGAGGCGATTCCTCAGGGATCTAGAACTAGAAATACCATTTGACCCAGCCATCCCATTACTGGGTATATACCCAAAGGACTATAAATGATGCTGCTATAAAGACACATGCACACGTATGTTTGTTGTGGCACTATTCACAATAGCAAAGACTTGGAACCAACCCAAATGTCCAACAACGATAGACTGGATTAAGAAAACGTGGCACATATACACCATGGAATACTATGCAGCCATAAAAAATGATGAGTTCGTGTCCTTTGTAGGGACATGGATGAAACTGGAAAACATCATTCTCAGTAAACTATCACAAGGACAAAAAACCAAACCCTGCATGTTCTCACTCATAGGTGGGAATTGAAAAATGAGAACTCATGGACACAGGAAGGGAATATCACACTCCGGGGGCTATTGTGGGTTGGGGGGAGAGGGGAGGGAGAGCATTAAGAGATATACCTAATGCTAAATGACGAATTAATGGGTGCAGCAAACCAACACAGCACATGGATACATATGTAACAAACCTGCACATTGCGCACATGTACCCTAAAACCTAAAGTATAATAATAATAAAAAAAAAAAGAGAAAATTTTAAAAGTAACCAGACATGTTACCTACAGAGAAAAAAAAAAAAAAAGGATGGCAGCAGAAAGATGAGGATATTAATTGTCAACTATGTTTTCTGGCCAGTATAAAATTAAAGTAGAAATTAATAACAGAAAGAACTGCAAAAAATCCCTATATTTAAAAACCAAATTTATTTTAGTATAATCTATTGGGTAAAGAAGAAATCTATAGGAAAATTAAAATATTTTGAACTGAATGCAAATGAGAACAAAAAATACAGATACTTGTAATTCATGGCTAAAGTGGCAATTAAAGAAAATTAATAGAAATAATGCTTGTATTAAGAAATGCAGGAAATCCCAAATCAAAGACTCTATCTTCCATCATAAGAGACTAGAAAAAGTAAGGCAAATATAACACAAAACAAGCAGAAGAAAGAAAATAATAAAGATGAGAGTGGAAATTTATAAAATCAGAACAAAAGCTGTTTCATTGAGAAAAACAAAAATATTGATAAATACGTAGCCAGGCTAATTAGAAAAAAATGGAAAAATATCTTATGTTACCAATACGGTGATGTGACTTTATATTCTATAGGTATTGCAAAGATAATAAAGATAATAATACTAAAAATATTTTGCCAATAAATCCAACATATTAGAGGAAATGGATTAATTTATTGAAAGACAGAAACTATAAAAGCTTAGTCAAGGAGAAATAGATAACTTGAATAACTTTATAACTACTAAAGATATTGAATTTGTAGTTTAAACTTTTCTATAAAGAAAACTATAGATTTGGATGGCATCAGTGAGCAATTTCATCAACATTAAAAATAATACCAATATTATACAAATTCTTCCAAAATATTGAAGCAGAGAAAATGCTTCCCAGTCATTATGTTAGGCCAGCATTACTCTGATTCTAAAATAGGACAATGAGATCACAAGAAAAGAAAGCTACTTTTCAATATTCCACATGGATACAGAGGTAAAAATTCTTAACACAATTTTATCAATTTGAATCGAACAAATATAAACAGAAATATTATCACCAAGTGTAGTTTTCCCAGGAATGCAAGGTTGTTTTAACCTTAAAAAAATCAATCAACATAATTCCTGATATTAACAAACTGAAGAAGGAAAAGCCTATGATGCTGTTAATAGATGCAGGAAAAACATTTGGTAAAAATCTAACCTATTTTCCTGATAAAAACTCTCACCAACCTAGGGATAAAAGGAAACTTTTAGAACTTTATTTATAGTTAATTTCACCCTTAATAATGCAAAGATTTAATATTTTTCCCCTAAGATAAGAAACAAGGCAATAACATTTTCTCACAATATTTATTTTTAACATTGTAATAGAGGTTCTAGCCAGTATAATTGGGAAAAGAAAAAGCTATACAGATTAGAGATCAATAAGTAAAAGTTGTCTTTATTAGCAGGTTGTATAATTGTTTATGAGAAAATCTGATAGAGTCCATAAAAAAGCTACTGGAATTAATAAGCAAATTTAACAATGTTATAGGACACAAGATCATTACACAAAAATAAATTTCATTTCTCTACACTAATAATAATCAGATATTGAAAATAAAAAAACACAACTATTAATATTTATAATAACATCAGAAATAATAAGTACTTAAGTATAAATCCTACTAAAGATATACAGGAACTGTACACTGAAAACTACAAAATATTTCTAGGAAATTAATGAAAACTTAAGTCAATGAAGAGATATACCACGTTAATAGATGGGAAGTCTCAATATTGTTAAAATGTCAGTTCTCTCCAAATTTATCTACATATTTAAAGCATTCCTAATCAAATTCCATTAAGCTTTTTAAAGTGAAAATTGGCAAGCAGATTCTAAAAGTCACATGGAAATGCGAAGGACCTAGAATAGCCAAAATGACTTCAAACAAAGAACAAAATCAAAGCATTAACAGTACCTGATCTCAAGAAGTACTATAAAACTACAATAATCAAGATAGTGTGGCATTGGCAAAAAGATAAACAACTAGATCAATAAAACAGAATAGACAATCCAGAAAAAGACCTCACATATAGCAGCAAATGATTTTCAACAAAGATGCAAAGAAAATTCAGCAGAGATGTGCTCGTGCTGAAACACTTGAATAGCCATAAGCAACAAATATAAATTTTGATCTATACCTCATGCCTTATAAAAAATTAATACAAAATATATTATAAACCTAAATATAAAACCTAAAACTATAAGATTTTTAGCAGAAATATGGAAAAATATACTAGTGACACAGAGTTTGATAAAGATTTCTTAGATACATTACCAAAAGCATGATCCTTAAAAAAACTGATAAATCTAACTTTATTAAAATTAAAACAAGTATTCTTTGAAAGACACTTTAAAATTAAAAAACAATAAGTCATAGAGCAAAAAAATTTTGAAAAGCATATATCTAATGAAGGACTTATACAAAATACAAAAAGAATTCTCAAAACTCAAGAATATCCCAATAATCCCATGACTGGGTATAGCTCCAAATAAAAAAAGGAAAGAAATCAATATATCAAAGAGACATCTGCACTCCTATGTTAATTGCAGCACTATTCACAATGGCCAAGATACACAATCAGCCTACATGTCCATTAACATGAGTGGATAAAGAAAATGTGGTATGTATATATAATACAATGTTATTCAGCCATAAAAAATAATAATATCTTGTCATTTGCAACAACATGGAAATAACTGGAGGACATTATGTTAAATGATGTCCTCATTCATATATGGAGTTAAAAAAAAGATCTCATGGAGATAGAGGTTAGACTAATGGTTGCCAGAGGCTAGGAAGGGTAGTGGGAATGGGGGATAAAGAACAGTAGGTAAATGTGTACAACTATACAGTTAATAGAAGGAATAAAATCTAGTGTTTGGTAGCACAATAGGGTGACTATAGTTAACAGTAATTTGTTGTATATCTCAAAACAACTAGAAGAATAGAATTGAAATGTTCCTAACACATAAAAATCATAAATGTTTAAGGTGATAGAGACCCAATCACCATGATGTAATAATTACACATTATATGCTTGTATCAAAATATCACATGTACCCCATAAATATATACAACTATTACACATCCTTCAAAACTAAAAATAATACAACTGTTTCAAAACAACTATAAAAAGAAAACAAACAACTCAATTAAAAATGGGCAAAATATGGCTGGGCACGGAGGCTCAAGCCTGTAATCCCAGCACCTTGGGAGACCGAGGTGGGTGGATCACGAGGTCAGGAGTTCGAGACCAGCCTGACCAACATGGTGAAACCCCGTCTTTACTATAAATACAAAAATTAACTGGGCATGGTGGCCACACCTGTAATCCCAGCTACCTAGGAAGCCAAGGCAGGAGAATCATTTGAACCTGGGAGGCGGAGGTTGAAGTGAGCCAAGATCACGCCATTGCATTCCAGCCTGGGTGACCAGAGTAAAACTCCATCTAAAAAAAAAAAAGGCAAAATATTTGATCAGACATTTCACCAAAGAAAATAAAATAAACACTTGGTAAATAAGCATTTGAAAAGATGCTCAACAATATTGTTCATTAGGGAAATGCAAATTAAAACACCATATTCTACTACTGTACATCTAACACAATGGCTAGAATTAAAACGACTGCTCATTCCAAGTATTAGTTAGAATGCAGAGCTACTCAACTAATACTCTCATACACAGCTGGTGAGAACACAAAATGTTACAACTACTATGGAAAACAATTTGACAGTTTCTTAAAAGCTAAATATTGTATCTACCATATGATCCAACCAAGATCTCTTACTCAAGA
Organism: Hylobates moloch; assembly: GCF_009828535.3. Classification (NCBI taxonomy): domain Eukaryota; kingdom Metazoa; phylum Chordata; class Mammalia; order Primates; family Hylobatidae; genus Hylobates; species Hylobates moloch. The sequence continues at coordinate 109,102,878 of NW_026652280.1, forward strand.
GAAATGAAAACGTGTCTTCACAAAAAATGTACAGAAATTTTTGTACAGATATTATTTATTTAGTTTTGAGATGGAGTCTCGCCCTGTCACCCAGGCTGGAGTGCAATAGGTCGATCTTGGCTCACTGCAACCTCCACCTCTCAGGTTCAAGTGATTCTCCTGCCTCAGTCCCCAGAGTAGCTGGGACTACAGTCCTGCACCACCACACCTGGACGATTTTTATATTTTTAGTAGAGACAAGGCTTTGCCATGTTGGCCAGGCTGGTCTTGAACTCCCCGAAATCAGGTGATCCTCTTGCCTCGGCCTCCCAAAGTGCTGGGATTACAGATGTAAACCACTGTGCCTGGCAGGGAGATTTATTTTTGAAAGTACATTAGGGAAAAGAGCTAATGTATGCTGGGCTTAATACCGACATGATAGTTGATAGGTACAGCAAACCACCATGGCACACGTTTACCTATGTAACAAACCTGCACATGTACTCTGAAAGTTAAAAAATAAAATAAAATATTAAAAAAACAAAAACAACAAAATATCCATTAACAGACATAAAAATAAATTATCATATAGTCATACAATAGAATACTATTTAGCAATAAAATGGCATGACCGCATTGCTAAATTTGCTTGTTAGTTCTAGCAGCTTTTTAAAATAGATTCTAACAGATTTTCTCATACGCCATTACGGAGACTGTGAATAAAGACCACTTTACTCCTTCACTTCTAATCTGGACGTCTTTTATTTATTTTTTTCTTCCTAATTAGCAAAATAATTATGCTAATGAAATAAACTAGACAAAAATGACCATATATTATGTGATTCCATTTATAAAATTTATAGAAAATTCAAATAAATCCAAAGTGAAAGAAAGTAGATCAGTTGTTGTCTGAAAAATAGGAGGTGGCAGAAGCAAGAGGAAGTGGGAAGTAGGGATTAAAAAGGAATGTGAAGGCAGGATGCAGTATCTCACACCTGTAATCTCAGCACTTTGGGAAGCCAAAGCAGAAAAATTGCTTGAGCCCAGGAATTTGAGAGCAGCCTGGGCAACATGGCAAGACCCCATCTCTACAAAAAGTACAAAAATTAGCCAGGCATGGTGGCACATGCCTGTAGTCCAAGCTACTTTGGAGGCTGAGGTGGAAGGATTGATTGAGCTTGGGAGGTTGAAGCTGCAGTGAGCCATTTTCACACCACTTCACTCCAGCCTGGGTGCAGAGTAAGATCCTATCTCAAAAAAAGACAAACATACATAGATTAAGAGTAAATATATACCAAAAAAATGTTCCATGCAGGCTTGGTGGGAAGCAAGAAGGTGGAATAGAAGGCTCCACCAATTATCCCCTCTGAAAGGACACCAATCTGATAACTATCTACACAAAAAAAGAATCTTCAAAAGAACCAAAAAATGAGGTAAGCATTAATAGTACCTGGTTTTAACTTCATATCACTGGAAGAGGCACTGAAGAAGTAGGAAAAGCAGTCTTTAATTATCAACACCACCCCCGCCCCCTGTCCCCTGGCAGTGGCAGCATGGGGCGGAGAATGATTCCGTGTGCTGGAGAATGGCAGAGCACAATTGTGAGGCATTAAACTCAGTGCTGGTTTCTTAAAGCAGAAAGCAAAAACAGACCAAACTCATCTGATGCCCAACAATGAAGGTAGAATTTAAATCAGTCCTAGCCAGAGGGAAATCACTGATCCCAGTGGTAGGACCTTGAGTTCCCACCAACCTCACCCCTGCAGGCTAAAGTGCTCTGAGTCTCTAAGTAAAGAAAGGCAGACTAGGTCACAAGAACTGCAACTGTTGAATGAGTCCTAGTGCTGAACTGGGCCCAAAGCCAGTGGACTTGGAAGGCATGTGATCTACTGAGAAACCAGCTGGAGCACTGGCATTTCTCCTCCCCTAAACCCAGGCTGCACAGCTCACAGCTCCAAAAGAGACCCTTTCCTCTCATTTGAGGAGAGGAGAGGGAAGAGTGGGAGGACTTTGTCTTGTACCTTAGATACCGGATCAGCCACAGCAGGATCTGGCACTAGTCAAAGTTGTGATGCCCCCTTTTCCAGTCCCTAGCTTCTGGATGGCATTTCTAGACACAACCTGGGCCAGAAGGGAACTCATCGCTTTGACAGGAATAACCCAGTCTTGGCAGGATTCATTACCCGCTAACTGAAGAGCCCTTGGGCACTGAATAACCCACAGTGATACCCAGGTACTATATCATAGGTCTTTGATGTGACTCTGAGACTTGCTGGCTTCAGTTGAGACTCAGTGCCTTCCCAGCTGTAGTGATTACAGGGCAAGAATACTTCTGTTTGAGTAAAGTACAGGGAAAAGTAAAGAGAACTTTGTCTTATGCCTTAGGTAAAAGCTTGACCACAGGGGGATATACGATCAAAGGGGCTCATGTGGTCCCTGATTCCAGGACTTGACTCTTGAACATCATTTCTAGACCTTCCCTGGGCTGGAGGGCATCCCACTGCCCTTAAGGGTAAATCCTAGGCCAGGCAGAATTCACTATAAGCTGACTAAGTAGCCCTTGGGCCTTAAGGGAACATTAGCGGTAGTCTGGCAGTACTCCCTGTGACCTGTGGTGGTGGCGGTCATGAGGTGACCTCTGCCTTGGAAAAGGGGAAGGAAGAGTGGGAAGGGCTGTATAATCTGGTTTGAGTACAGTATTTTGTACTCAGCCACAGGATAATAGAACATCAGGTAGACTTCTAAGGTTTAATTCTAGTTCCTGGCTCCTGTAATGGCAACTCTGGACCCACCTGGGGCCTGAAGGAACTTACTGACTTGAAGGGAAAGATATAAGCCTGACTAGTTTCATCACTTGCTGATTGTAGAGCTGATTATACAGCCCCATAGCCTTGAGCAAACATAGGCAGTAGCCAAGGAATGGTTACAGTAGGCCTTGGATGGGACCCAGTGTTGTGCTGGCTTCAGGTCCGACACAGCATAGTCCTAGTGGTGGTAGCCACAGGGGTGCTTTGCTCACTCCACATCCAGCTTCAGTTTGCTCAGAACAGAAAGAGAGACTACATTTGTTTGGGAGAAAGTAAGGGAAGGTAATAAGAGTCTCTGCCTGATAATCTGGAGAATTCTTCTAGATTTTGTTCCAGACAATCAAGGTGGTACCTCTACAAGTCTGAAAGAACCACAGCACTACTGAGCTTGGGGCACTCCCTAAAGCAGAAACTTAGATGACAACACCCAAGTCCTTTATAACATCTTGAAAGCCTTCCAAAGAAGAATGGGTACAAATAAGCTCAGACTACAAAGGCTGCAGTAAATAACTAACTCTTTAATGCCCAAACACAGATGAACACCTACAAGTATCAATACCATGCAGGAAAACATGACCTCACCAAATGAACTAAATAAAGCACCAAGGACCAATCCTGAAGAAACAGAGATATGTGACCTTTGAAAGAATTCAGAATAGCTGTGTTGAGGAAACTCAAACAGATTCAAGATAACACAGAGAAGGAATTCAGAATTCTATCAGATGTAACAGAGAAGTTAAAATAATTAAAAAGAATCAAGCAGAAATTCTGGAGTGAAAAGTAAAATTGATATACTGAAGAGTGCATCAGAGTCTCTTAATAGCAGAATTATCAAGAATAACTAGTCTTAATTATCAAGAATAACTAATACCTGATACCAAAAGCAGAAGGAAGAATTAGTGAGCTTGAAGACAGCCTATCTGAAAATACACAGTCAGAAGAGACTAAAGAAAAAAGAATATAAAAAACAATGAAGCATGCCTACAGGCTCTAGAAAATAGCCTCATAAGGACAAACCTGAGTTATTGGCCTTAAGGAGGAGGTAGAGAAAGAGATAGGGGTATAAAGTTTATTCAAAAGGATTATAAGAAAGGACTTCCCAAATGTAGAGAAAGATATCAATATCCAAGTACCAGAAGGTTATAAAATACCCAGCAGATTTAACCCAAAGAAGATTACCTCAAGGCATTTAATAATCAAACTCCCAAAGGTCAAGGATAAAGAAAGAATCAAAAAAAAAAAAAAAGAAAAGAAAAAAAACAACTAACATACAATGAGGCTCCAATATGTCTTGCATCTTGCAGCAGACATTTTAGTGGAAACCTTACAGGCCAGAAGAGACTGGCATAACATACTTAAAGTGCTGAAGGAAAAAAAACACTTTTACCTTAGAATAATATGCCTGGTAAAAAATGTCCTTAAAACATGAAGAAGAAAGAAAGACTTTCCCAGACAAACAAAAGCTGAGAGATTTCAACACCAGACCTGCCCTACATGAAATGCTAAAGAGAATACTTTAATCAGAAAGAAAAGAACCATTAATGAGCCAAAAGAAAACATCTGAGGGTAACAAAACTCACTGGTAATAGCACACAGAAAAGCACAGAATATTATAACACCTAACTGTGCTGTGTAAGCTACTCTTAAGTAGAAAGAATAAATGATGAACTAATCAAAAATAATAACTATAACTGTTTAAGACATAGTACAATAAGATATATATAGAAACAACAAAAAGTTTGAAAGCTGGGGGATGAAGTTAAGGTGTAGAGTTTTTATTAGTTTACTTTTTGCTTATTTCTTTTTTATGCAAACAGTGTTATCAGCTTAAAATAATAGGTTGTAAGATAGTATTCGCAAGCCTTGTGGTAACCTCAGAACAGAAAACAAACAACAACTACACAAAAAATAAAAAGCAAGAAACTAAATCACATCACCACAGAAAATCACCTTTACTAAAAGAAAAATGGAGAGGAGAGGAGAGGAGGAAAAAGAAAAGAAGACCACAAAACAACCAGTAAACAAATAACAAAATGGCAGGAGTTAGTTCTTACTTATCAATAATAATATTGAAGGTAAATAAAATAAACTCTTTAATCAAAAGAAACAGAGTGGCTGAATGGATGAAGAAACAAGACCAAATAGTCTGTTGCCTACAAGAAACACACTTCATCTATAAAGACACACATGGACTGAAAACAAAGGCATGAAAAAAGATATTCCATCACAATGGAAATAAAAAAAAGCAGGACTACCTATACTTATATCAGAAAAAATAGATTTCAACACAAATACTATAAGAAGAGACAAAGAAGGTCATTATATAATGATAAAGGGATCAAATCAATGAGAGGATTTAACTATTTGAAATATATCTATGAATGTGTGTGTATATATGTATATATATTTACACACACACATATATATACACACACACATATATGTGTATATATATGTATATGTGTGTATATATGTATATGTGTATATATATGTATATGTGTGTGTATATCTATCTATATATATATAGATAGATATGCACACACACACACACACATTTGCTTGATATATTTGGGTGCACCAATGTTGGGTGAACTCATCCTATGAGGCCAGTATTATCTTGATACCAAAACCAGACAAAGAAACATTTAAAAAAGAAAACTACAGGTCAATATCTCTGATGACTATTGATGAAAAAATCCTCAGCTCAAGTGGCCAAGGCAAGATGGGTCAAAGTCAGAGTGTGGTCATGTTCCTGGAGGTGGCAAGAAAGATGACAAGGACAAGAAAAAGAAATATGAACCTCCTGTACCAACTAGAGTGGGCAAAAAGAAAAAGAAAATAAAGGAACCAGATGCTGCCAGCAAACTGCCACTGTTGACACCTAACACTCAGTGCCCATTAAAATTACTGAAGTTAAAGAGAATGAAAGACTATCTTCTCATGGAGGGATAATTAATTAGAAACCAGAAACTAATAAAACCATTAGAAGAAAAGCAAGAGGAGGAAAGATCAAAAGTGGATGATCTGAGGGGGACCCCAATGTCAGTAGGAACTTTGGAAGAGATCATCAATGACCATCATGTCTACATCTGTGGGCTTAGAACACTACGTCAGCATTTTTTTCATTTGTAGACAAGGATCTGCTGAAACCTGGATGCTTGGTCTTGCTCAGCCACAAGGTGCATGCTGTGATGGGGTGCTGATGGATGACATGGATCCCCTCGTCACAGTGATGGGAAAAGTCCCCCCAGGAGATCTGTGCCAATACTGGGGTGTTGGACAACCAAATTTAGGAAATTAAGGAATCTGTGGAGCTTCCTCTAAACCATCCTGAATATTATGAAGAGATGGGTATAAAGCCTCCTAAGGGGGTCATTCTCTATGGTCCACCTGCCACAGGTAAAACCTTGTTAGCCATGGCAGTAGGAAACCAAACGTCGGCCACTTTCTTGAGAGTCATTGGCTCTGAACTTATTCAGAAGTACCTAGGTGATGGGCCCAAATTCGTATAGAAATTGTTTTGAGTGTGAAGAACATGCACCGTCTATTGTGTTTATTGATGAAATTGATGCCATTGGAACAAAAATATATGACTCAAATTCTGGTGGTGAGAAAGAAATTCATTCACTGAACAATGTTGAAACTGTTGAACCAGTTGGGTGAATTTGATTCTAGGAGAGATGTGAAAGTTATCAGCACTTATCAGACCAGGCCACATTGACAGAAAGATCGAGTTCCCCCTGCCTGATGAAAAGACTAAGAAGCACATCTTTCAGATTCACACAAGCAGGATGATGCTGGCTGATTATGTAACACTGTACGATTTGATTATGGCTAAAGATGACCTCTCCGGTGCTGACATCAAGGCAACATGTAGAGAAGCTGGTCTGTGGCCTTAAGAGAATGTAAAATGAAAGTAACAAATGAAGACTTCAAAAAAATCTAAAGAAAATCCTCTTTATAAGAAACAGGAAGGCTCCCCCAAGGGGCTCTATCTCTAGTGAACCACAGCTGCCATTAGGAAAGTGGTTGGGAGATATCCTGACCCCTGAAAGGGATGAGGTTGGGGAAGTTGCCCAGAGGAATCTCTGTTTCTGTTGATTTTTATTAGCAAAAAATCCTACGTGTCTTTTGGAGTATGATGTGTAAGTGCCCTTTGGGCAACCATCACCTGTTGGTCACTGTGCAGCACTCTGCTTCCCAATAAAGTGTGCTCTTTCATAAACAAACAAAAAAAAAGGAAAAGAAAAAAGAAAAATTCCTCAACAAAATACCAGCAAACCATACTCAACAATACATTAAAAAAATTATTCATCATACCAAGTGGGATTTCTTCCTGGGATGCAAGGTTGGTTCAACATACACATCAATTAAGATTATACATCATATCAGGTTTGTCAAAGATCAAATAGTTGCAGATATGCGGCATCATTTCTGAGGGCTCTGTTCTGTTCCATTGATCTATATCTCTGTTGTGGTACCAGTACCATGCTGTTTTGGT
>NW_026652280.1:109110540-109275177 GCF_009828535.3 Hylobates moloch
AACACATGAAGAAATGCTCATCATCACTGGCCATCAGAGAAATGCAAATCAAAACCACAGTGAGATACCATCTCACACCAGTTAGAATGGCCATCATTAAAAAATCAGGAAACAACAGGTGCTGGAGAGGATGTGGAGAAATAGGAACACTTTTACACTGTTGGTGGGACTGTAAACTAGTTCAACCATTGTGGAAGTCAGTGTGGCGATTCCTCAGGGATCTAGAACTAGAAATACCATTTGACCCAGCCATCCCATTACTGGGTATATACCCAAAGGAGTATAAATCATGCTGCTATAAAGACACATGCACACGTATGTTTATTGCGGCACTATTCACAATATCAAAGACTTGGAACCAACCCAAATGTCCAACAATGATAGACTGGATTAAGAAAATGTGGCACATATACACCATGGAATACTATGCAGCCATAAAAAATGATGAGTTCGTGTCCTTTGTAGGGACATGGATGAAACTGGAAAACATCATTCTCAGTAAACTATCGCAAGGACAAAAAACCAAACACCGCATGTTCTCACTCATAGGTGGGAATTGAACAATGAGAACTCATGGACACAGGAAGGGGAACATCACATTCCGGGTACTGTTGTGGGGTGGGGGGTGGGGGGGGGCGGGGACAGCATTAGGAGATATACCTAATGCTAAATGACGAGCTAATGGGTGCAGGAACTCAACATGGCACATGGATACATATGTAACAAACCTGCACATTGTGCACATGTACCCTAAAACCTAAAGTATAATAAAAAAAATATATTAAAAAAAAGATTATACATCATATCAATGGAATGAAGGATAAAAAGATGATCATTTCTATTGATGCTGAGAAAATATTTGATAATATTCAACATCCCTTCATGATAACAACCCTTGAAAAACTGGGTACAGAAAGAATGTACCTCAACATAATAAATGCCATATACAACAGACTGATAGCTAGAATCATACTAAGTGTGGAAAAACTAAAAGACTTCTCTGAGATCTGAAACATGACAAGAATGCCCACTTTAACCACTGTTATTCAGCACAGTAGTGGGAGTCCTAGCTAGAGTAATCAGATAAGAGAAAGAAATAAAGGGCATCCAAATTGGAAAAGAAGGCAAATTATCCTTGTTTGCAGATGATGTGATCTTATACTTGGAAAACTCTAAAGATGCCACCAAAAACTGTTAAAATTGATAAATTCAGTAAAGTAGCAGGATACAAAATCAATATACAAAAATCTGTAGCATTTCTGTATGACAACAGTGAACAATCTGAAAATGAAATAAAGTATTCTTAATTACAATAATGACAAATAAAATTAAATATCTAGGGATTAACCAAGCAAGTGAAAGATCTTTACAATGAAAGCTACACAACACTGATGAAAGAAATTGAAAAGGACACCAAAAAATGGAAAGATATTCCATGTTCATGGATTGGAAAAATCAATATCGTTAAAATGTCCATACTACCCAAAGCAACCTACAGGTTCAATGTAATCCATATCAGAATACCAATGACATTTTTTCACAGCAAAAGAAAAAACAACCCTAGATTGTATATAGAATCACAAAAGACCCAGAATAGTCAAAGCTATCCTAAGCAAAAAGAACAAAACTGGTGGAATCATATTACCTGACTTCAAATTATACAGAGCTATAATAACCAAAACAGCATGGTACTGGCATAGAAACAGATACATTACAAACTAAACACAATAGATAACCCAGAAACAAATCTATACACCTACAGTGAACTCATTTTTGACAAAGTTGTCAAGAACATCCACTGGGGAAAAGTGTATATCCAAATGGTGCTAGGAAAACTGGATATTCATATGCAGAAGAATGAAACTAGACCTCTATCTCTTGCCATATACAAAAATCAAATCAAAATGGATTAAAGACTTAAATCTAAGACCTCAAACCATGAAGCAGCTAAAAGAAAACAATGGGGACACTCTCCAGGACATTGGTATACAAAACAATTTCTTGAGTAGTACCCCAAAGGTACAGGCAACCAAAGCAGAAATGGACAAATGTGATCATATCAAGTTAAAAAGCTTCTGCACAGCAAAGAAAACAATCAACAAAGTGAAGAGACAACCCACAGCATTGGAGAAAATATTTGCAAACTCTCCACTTGACAAGGGATTAATAACCAGAATATACAAGGAGCTTAAACAACTCTATAGGAAAAAACTTAATAATCCAATTTAAAAATGGGCAAAAGGTTTGAACAGACATTTCTTAAAAAAAGACATACAAATGACAAACAGACATATGAAAAAGTGCTCAACATCATTGATTATCAGAGAAATGCAAATCAAAATTACAATGAGATATCATCTCACCTCAATTACAATGACTTATTTCCAAAAGACAGGCAAAAGCAAATGCTGGTAAGGATGTGGAGAAAAGTGAACCCTCATACATTGCTGGTGGGAATGTAAATGGGTACAACCACTATGGAGAACAGTTTCTAAAAAAGAGAAAGGTTTCTCAAAAAACTAAAAATAGAGCTAGCATATTATCTGGCAATCCCACTGCTGGGTATGTACCCAAAAGAAAGGAAATCAGGATGTTGAGGAGATATCTGCACTGCCATGTTTGTTGCAGCACTGTTCACAATAGCCAAGATTTTGGAGCAACCTAAGTGTCCATTAACTGATGAATGGATAAAGAAATGTGGTACCTATAAACCACATTTCAGCCACAAAAGAATGAGATTCAGTCATTTGCAACAACATGGATGAAACTGATAGGGACAGGAGACAGGGAAACACTGTGTAGAACACGGTGGTTTCCCAGATAAAGCCTCACCCTCAAGCCTGAAGACTCTTGGCCCTAAATGAAAACAAGCATTTCTTATTTCATGCCCCAAAAGTTGCCATTTGCTCTGCCACACCCTCTATTCTGCACCCATATAAACCCCGAGTCCCAGGGTCCAGAAGCAGACCAGGATACCAACAGACCAGCAAGCCAGCAGACCAACAGCAGAATGACACAGCAGAGAGGGAGAGAAGAGAACATCTGAGTGCAGAGAGCAGTTAGGCTGGGGGCAGACCCTGGGCAACTTGACTCCTAATAATAACAGGAGATGTTAATACTTCAATAACAAATACACCAACCAGACAGATTAATAAAGAGAAAACAAAAATATAAGTGTCAGTGAGGATGTGGTGAAAAGGAACCATGTAGACTGCTGGCAAAAATTAATATAAATTAGGACAGTCTTGTAGAAAACTGTATGGAGGTTCCTCAAAACACTAAAAATAGAATTACCATATGATCCAGCAACCACACTTCTGGGTATTTACCCAAAGGATTTGAAATCAATATGTCAAAAAGATGTTTTCACTCCCATGTTCACTGCAGCACTATTCATAACAGACAAGATACGGAGTCAATCTAAGTGTCTATCAAAAGATGAATGGATAAAGAAAATGTGGTATATATACAAAATTGAATATTATTGAGCCTTAAAAAAGTAAGAAGGCCGAGTGTGGCTTGCACCTGTAGTTCTAGCACTTTGGGAGGCCAAGGCAGGAGGGTCATTTGAGGCCAGGAGTTAGAGATGAGCCTGGGCCAACATAGGAAGATCGGGCCTCTACCAAAAATTTAAAAATTAGCCAGGTTTGGAAGCATGCATCCGTAGTCCCAGCTACTGAGGCAGGAGGATCACTTGAGGCAGAAGTTTGAGGCTACATTGAGCTAAGAAGGTGCGTCTGAACTTCAGCCTGAGTGACAGTGAGACCCTGTGTCTAAACAAAAAAGGAAAGAAAGATTTTGTCTTTTGCAACAACATGGACTAATTTGAGAACCCTATGCTAAGTAAAATAAGCAATAATCCAAGGACAAAGAAAGATAAACAGCACATGTTCTCACTTATATGTGGAATATAAAACAATAGAACACAAAGAAGCAAAGAATAGAATGGTGGTCATCAGAGGCTGGGGGTGTTAGTAAGCAAATAAGGAGGTAATGTCAAAGGGTACAAAGCCTCGTTAGACATGAGGTTTTTCTCTTTGAGACTTATTGCATGGTATGGTGCATTTACAGTAAATATTAATGTATCATAGATTTCCAAATCACTAAGAGTAAATTTCATCAGATGTTCTCAACACACACACACAAAATGATAAGTATTTGAGGTGATGGATATCCTAATTCACTTGATATAATTATTTCATATGGTGTTTATAAATCATAATGTCACTTTGTAATCCATAAATATATACAACTATAATTTGTTAATTTATAATTAAAAATGAAATTTAAGTAATCCCAGCACTTTGGGAGGCCGAGGCGGGCGGATCACGAGGTCAGGAGATCGAGACCACGGTGAAACCCCGTCTCTACTAAAAATACAAAAAATTAGCCGGGCGCAGTGGCGGGCGCCTGTAGTCCCAGCTACTCGGAGAGGCTGAGGCAGGAGAATGGCGTGAACCCGGGAGGCGGAGCTTGCAGTGAGCCGAGATTGTGCCACTGCACTCTAGCCTGGGCGACAGAGCGAGACTCCGTCTCAAAAAAAAAAAAATGAAATTTAAAAATATATTTACACATAAAAAAGAAACAGAAGACTTAAACAAAACTGTAGAACAATTAAGCCCATGCAGCACACTCCCCCCCACAACAGCAGAATACACACTCTCCTCAGATGGATGTGGCACATTCTCAATGATAGACTATATGTTGGGCCATTAAATGAATTTCAATTCCTTAACAAATTTAAGAAGATTGAAATTATACCAAGTATATTTCATGACCCCAGGGGAGTAAAACTAGAAATTGATAGCAAAAGAAAAATGGAAAAAAAGAAAAATATGTGGAAATTAAACAACACTTCTTGAAAAACCAATGAGTCAAAGAAAAAAATCAGAAAAAAAAATTAGAAAACAGCTTGAGACAAACAAAATTGAAAACATACAGGAATTTATGAGATGCACTAAAAGCAGAACTATGAGAAAAGTTTATAGCGGTAAATGTGCACATTAAAAAAGAAGGAAGATCTCAAATCAATAGCTTGACTTAAACCTCAAGGAACAAGGGAAAGAACAAACTAAGCTCAAAGTTAGCAGAAGAAAGGAAATAGAAAAGAATTCAAGAGAAATAAAAAATAAAGAATAGAAAAAATCAATGAAACTAAGAATTAATTTTTGAAAGGATCAATAAAATTGACAAACTTTTAGCTTGACTAAGAAAAAAGAAAGAAGGCTCAAATTACAAAAATTAGAAATCAGACAGTATAACTGATGCTGCAGAAATAAAAAGGATCAAAACAAACTACTATGAACAATTATACACCAACAAGTTGAATAAGCTGGAAGAAATGGAAAAATTTCTAGAAACATACTATCTACCAAGACTGAATCATGAAGAAATTTTAAAATCTGGGATGGGCGCGGTGGCTCACACCTGTAATCCCAGCACTTTTGGAGGCCGAGGTGGGCAGATCATGAGGTCAGGAGTTTGAGACCAGCCTGGCCAATATAGCGAAACCCCATCTCTACTAAAAAATACAAAAATTAGCTGGGCATGGTGGTATGTGCCTGTAGTCCCGGCTACTTGGGAGGCTGAGGCAGGAGAATAGCTTGAATCCAGGAGGTGGAGATTGCAGTGAGCCAAGACCACACCATTACACTCTAGCCTGGGTGACAGAACGAGACTCCATTTAAAAAAAAAAAACAAAAATAAAAACTGACCAGATCTACAATGAATAAGGAGATTTAATCAGCAGTCAAAAACCTTAGAACAAATAGAAGCCTAGAATGATATGACATTTTTGAAGAAGTTTAAAAAACATTTAAAAAATAATTAACACAAATCCTTCTCAAATTGTCTCCCAAAAATTCAAGAGAAGACTTCCAAACTCATTTTATGAGGCCAGCATTATTCTAATAACAAAGTCAGGTAAATATATTACAAAAAAGAAAACTACAGACTAATATTCCTGATAAATATTGATGCAAACATTCTCAGCAAAATACTAGTAAAAAAACTGAATTCAACATATTAAAAAAGTATACATTGTAACTAAATGTTATCCATTCCTGGAATTCAAGGATGGTTAAACATATAAAAATCAATCAATATAATATACCACATTAACACAATGAAGGACAAAAGCAACATAATCATATCAATTGATGCAGAAAAAGCATTTGAAAAAATTCCACAGCCTTTCATGATAAAAATTCTCATTTAACTAGGAATAGAAGGAAACTACTTTAACATAATAAAGGCTATGTATTAAAAGCTCACAGCTAACATCATGGCAAACTGAAAGCTTTCCCTCTAATATCAGGAACAAGGCAATGATACATCTCTTGCCACTTCTATTAAATGTAGTAGTGGAAGTCTAAGCTAGAGCAGTTAGAAAAGAAAAAAATAAGAAAAGAAAAAATAAAAATATCCAAGTTAGAGAGGAAGAAATAAATTACCTCTACAGAAGATATGACCTTATATGTAGAAAATCCTAACAATTCCACACACAAAACTGTTAGAACTACTAGATTAATTTAGCAAAGTTGCAGGATACAAAACTAACACAAAAAAATCACCATATTTCTGTACATTAACAATGAAAAATATGAAAAGAAAAAAATTTAATCCTATTCACAATAGCATAAGAAAAAATAACATAATTAGGAAGAAACTTAACCAAGGAGGTGAGAGACTTACACACTGAAAACAACAAAATATTGCTGTAAAAATACAAAGAAATAGAAAGACATCCCATCATGGATTGGAAGACCTAATATTGCTGAAATGTCAATGTTATACAAAGCTATCTGCAGATTTAATGCAATCCTTAATAAAATCCAAGTGGCTTTTTTTTTGTAGAAATAGAAAGAAAAGACATTTAAAATTCGTGTGAAATCTGAAAAGATCCCTGATAACCATAACAAACTTGAGAAAGAAAAATAAAGCTGTAGGTCTCATACTTCCTGCTCTCAAAACATATTACAAAGTTATAGTTATCAAAACAGTGCAATACTGGTATAAAAACAAACATATAGTCCAATTGAAAAGAATAGAGAACTTGGAAATAAATTGACAAATACACAGTCAACTGATCTTTCATAAGGGTGTCAAGAACACACAATGAGAAGAAAATTGTCTCTCTGTCATATGGTATTGAGGAAAACTGAATATCCACATGCAAAAAAAAATAAGAGTCTTACCTTACACCATATTTAAAAATTTAATTAAAATTGAACTGAAGTTGCAAGTATAATACACAAAACTATGAAAACCCAAAAAGTAAACATAGGGGAAAAGTTTTCTGACATTGGATTTGGCACTGATTTATTGGATATGACACTGAAAGCAAAAATACACAAATGGGACTACATCTAACTTAAAAACTTCTGCACAGCAAAGGAAACAACAGAGTAGAAAAGCAATCTACAGAATGGGAGAAAATAATTTAAACCATTAATCTGATAAAGGGTTAACATCCAGAATTTATAAAGAACACCTACAACTCAATAGCCAAAACCCAAATAACCCAATTAAAAAATTGGCAAAGGAATTAAATAGACATTTCTCCAAAGAAGACATACAAATGATCAACAGGTGTATGAAAAGGTGTTCAGCATTTCTAATCACCAGGAAATTTCAAATCACACCCATTAGAATGGCAACTATTTTTAAAAAACAAAAAAGTGTTAGGAAGGAGGTGGAGAAATTGGAACTCTTGTGCACTGCTAGTGTGAATGTAAAATGCTACAGCCACTATGGGAAGCAATATGGCAATTCTTCAAAAAATTGAAAATAGAATTAACATATAATCCAGAAACCCCACTTCTGGGTATATATCCCAAAGGATTGAAAATAGGATCTCAAAGAGATATTTGCACACTTATGTTCACTAAAGCATTATTTACAATAGGCAATAAATTGAAGCAATCTAAATGTCCATTGATAGATGAATGGACAAAGAGAATATAATATATACTCGCAATGTAATATTATTCAGCCTTTAAAAAGAAAATCCTCTCATATGCTACAAAATCAATGAACATCAAGGACATTATGCTAAGTGAAATAAACAGTCACAAAGAGACAAATACCGCATGATTCCACTTATATGACGTATCTAAAGTAGTCAAACTCTTAGAAACAGAGAGTAGAGTAGTGGTTGCTAGGGATTGGGGGAGGGATAAAGGGGAGTTGTTAAATGGGTACACAATTTTAATTTTAATTTTAGTTTCTCAAGATAAAAGTTCTAGAGATTGCATACAAGGTACATATAGTTAACACTGTATTGTGCACTTAAAAATGGTTAATATAGTAAAATTTTTATTGTGGGTAATTTATCACAATAGAAAAAATGCGACATGAGGAAGCTTTTGGGTCATAGGGATATGTTCATGATTTTGATTACAGTGATTATTTCAACTCCCCTCTATCCCTCCCCCAACCCATAGCAACCACTACATCTATTTCATGGATGTAATCATATGTCAAATTTTACCATGTTTTATGCTTTAAATATTCACAGTTTATTTGTATGTCAAGTATGTTTCAATAAAGGTACTTAAAAATCAACATGGCATAACTCAATTTTTTTCAGGTCTAATCTGTTATTTCTTATAGAATGGCTTGATCCATGTTCTTGGTTATTTTAAGGAGTTCCTGGCATTTGAGGTTGCTGTTTCTAAGACAGCAGTGAATATAAATGTCTATAATCTGCACTCATTCCTTCAGCTCTAAAAACACTATACCTTCTAAACTGAGGCAAGGCACTATCAGAAAAAGGTGGGTAGGTTTAGGTTTACAGGAGCTAGTAGCATTTTTTTTCAAACACACTCTCTCACAATTGTCACTCCCTTATCCTCACTCCATAGTTTCTAGGAACCGGTGCAATAAGTGGTGCCTACTGGTGGCACCAAACCTAAATATGGTTTATGTAGTGGGGTCGTGGTGCTAAGACATAGGTTTCTGGGGGAGCCTTACAGCTGACCAAGATGTAATCATAATTCTGATTATAAAAGTCCTTCACAGTTAATGCTGTGCTAACCAAGGGCATTCAAAACATACCTTAGGATTTCCACTATAGAGCTGGGGCATCTTCTCATAGGGAGGCATTCATGGAAGACAAGACAATGTTCAAACCTACTAAAGGCCTACATTGTCACTGAAGTTTTGGGGATAGGTGCTTGGTGTTACTGTTTGCCATCTCTGCCTCCAATTTGCTAGAGAAGTATTTTTTCTGAGTACGTCAATACACTGTCACTCCAGGATACTGGGGTTGCTTCAAACTTTGATGGACTGTATTCCATGGCTGATTAATTCCTATAAAGAGAAAATCTCTTTAAGACTATGTTTTTGACCATCATTCCTAGGATTTGTCAAGGCAATTAAGATTATTTCAAAGCATTCTACTGTTAGTTAACGTTAATGTGAACTTCCTTTCATCTTGAGGTGTCAACAACCTATGGTATTACATATGTATGGGGTCCTTTTGGACCTCAGAGATAGTAGAATGTGAGACCATCTGTGTTCATCTACCCAGGGAGATGAGACACACTGTGTTTAGATGAAGCTAAACATTTGAGTAGATTGAAATAACCTCCACAAACACCAGGTGTTTTTAATAGCCATATATTGACCTTTTTAAAGACTCGAACATCTGGTAGATTACATTTTTCTGTGGCTTTGGGTAGATATAGCCTTAGGCATGACAAACGTAAATAATGACAATTATAATCGTATTTTTAGTTTGTAACATTGACAAAGTTAAGAATGCATATGGCTGATTTGTACATATTTAAATGCATTTATAATTTTAAAGATGGAATAGGATTATGGGTGATTTCTGTGATTGATTAATTGATTTTGCTAAAATATATTTTTTGAAAAATGTTGAAAAACACAGTCATTTAAGAAATAAAAAGCACAACATAAACAATTGAAAATGCAATACAGGTAAGTAGAAAGGAATTAGAAAATATAAGAAAATAGGAGGAATAAAACAGGAAAAAGTTGGAATGTGCAGAATTGCCCAGGAAACCTTTCCAATGTATACAATATGAACACTAGTATTTTTGAGGCTGAACATGCAGGAAATTTGACATTTAGATAGTATATATTTTGTTGCAATTTTTCTAATATAACATAAGCCTAAACTATCCCCCTGAAGAAGTATTTACAGATTGTAACTTTTGAAGGTTTAAAGTTTAACCGCCTTTCTGTTAATTTAATGCACAGGTAAAACAAAGGTGAATGCATAGAAGTAGGGCATTTTTTTTTTAAGAGACAGGGTCTTGCTATGTTGCCCAGCTGGACTCCAGCTCCTGGACTCAAGCCATCCTCCCGCCTCAGCCTCCCAAGTAGCTGGGACTAGAGGCATGTGCCATCGTGCCCTGGTATTTTTTAATTTCAAAATTAATTTGAAATCATTTCAGACTTATAAAAATGTTCAGAATAGTACTTTTGCACCAACCTGATAGAATTCTCAAATACCCAAAACCTAATTTCTTAAATGTTAACATTATACATAACCACAGTACAATTATCAAATTAGGAAACTGAATTAATATAATATTATCATCTAATCTATAGTTCTTATTCATATTTTACCAATTAATGTTTTTTTCTGGTCTAGGATCGTACATTACCATTAGTTTTCATGTCACCTTTAATCTGGAATAATCTCCTATTCTTTCTTTGTCTTTTACGATTTTGGCACTTTTGAAGAGGATTGGCCAGTTACTTATTTTTGTACAATGTTCCTCAATTTAGGCATGTCAGATATTTCTTCATGATTCAGATTATGATGGAATGATGTGTTTGTTTCAGTGAAGCATCAGGAACCACATGATTAAGATTTGTCCCATTACTAGTTGACGTTAATTTTTATGACATGATTAAGGTTGTGTTTGCCTGTTTTCTCCACTCTAAAGTTATTATTTTTCCTTTTGTAATGAATAAGTATCTTGTTGGAAGATCTCATTTATACTTTTGCCCACTAATATTTTTAACCAATTGGTGAATCTTGCCTAAAATATTTATTGTTTGCCAAATAATAATTTTCTATTTCCATCATTTCTTCTACATTTATTAGTTGGAATACTAATGTAAGAAAAAGCTGTTCTTTCTCATATGTTTATTTGTTTATGTCAGTATGGACTGATAGAGCCTTATCTTATTCTATGGATTATAATCCATTACTATCTTTATTATTTTGCTGTTCAAATTATCTCAAATTTGACTGTCAGGAGCCCCTTCAAGATGGCTCCTGTGTCCTTTGGACAAATGCCCATCAGTTCTTTTTTAAAGCCCTGCTTTCCCTCCTGGCATTATAAGATGTTCCAGGCTCCTCTGATATTTTCACTCTATGAGTCTTCGAATTAGCCTTTTCTCTAGGAATCCTGTTGTTTTTTTATTGGAGAATGATATTTTGAATCTAACATCTAGGTGTTAGGGGTACTCATGGCTATTGAAGGACCATTGCCTTTACAGCCTCTCAGCAGACAGATATTTCCTAAACCTCTTTCTATATGTATTTTATGTCAGTGCTTTCCAGCCAGGAATATATCTGTTGTTGAATGAATTATTATTACTCATTGCAATGAAGGCAGCTGCACACTGTGGAGAATCATGAGGTATTTCAGTGAGTTGACACAAAAGAACTTATTACAGTGTTTGGATTCATGTTAGGTAATTTGGGAAGAATCTAAGGAAGTGGGGCTTTGCTCTGGAATGGATGCTGTCAGGAAAGGTAATTCTCTGGGAATCTTACTGAATTTTATCTAGAAGGAGAAAAGACTAGAAGGAAGTTAAAGCTGCAGTTTGAAAAGAAGCAGTCATTTATTTCCTTAGCTTGGGCTGCTATGACAAAATGCCAAGGCTTAGACAATGGAAATTTATTTCCCATGATTCTGGAGGCTGGAAGTCCTAATCAGGGTGCCAGCATGGTCAGGTTATGGTGAGGGCTCTCTTCCTGGCTGGTAGACAGCTGCCTTTTTACTATGTCCTCACATGGTGGAGAGAGGAAGCTCATGTCTCTTTCGAAGGACAGTAGTCCCACTATGGAGACCCCACTCCCATGACCTCATCTAAACCTAATTACCTCCCACAGGCCCCACCTCCTATTACCATGATATTGGAGGTCAGGGCTTCAACATATGAATTTTGGGAGAGAGCAAACATATATAGTTCTTAACACTTATATAAGCCAAAATGGAGGGATGTTTGGTTATTTATGTGGTTTGCAGTGTTCTTGTTTTTGTCTGTGCTTAAACAAGGCTATAAAGTGTCTTGTTTTTTGTGTGTGTGTATCACTTCAGAATCCTTAGGTGCTATAGGACAGTAACAGAGTGGTCTTGTCTGATATTGGTGCTCTGTGGACTCATTTGTATTTAACAGAACATCAAGGCCTAGCTATGAATGACATCCAGTTCCTGCATGTATTCACACACAGTATTACATCCAGTTCCTGGATGTACTCCTAATAGTATTCTTTGAGATGAACTATTCTTTGCAGTTGAGACACATCAGCAAACATCTTATGTCTATGATGTGAACGAGAGAAAAGGAAGAGGCCAATTTATACAGAGAATGAAGAATAAAGCAGATATCTGGAAAAAGCAGAGGCCAAGTCTCCACAACTTTCTAGACCTTGGTTCAATCACCTTGCTGAGTCTCTGAAATGTTTCAATTATTGAATGCCATGAAATAGCTCTGTACCTTCATGATGGGTTCTGTAGTTTGTGTTTAGTTGGGTTTCTGGTACTTGCAACCAAAAGTTTCTTAATAAATAAAATAGAGAAAATAATATCACAATAGTTGTAGTGTACCAGAGATAAAACTATAAAGCATACAACTTGGAGGTTATTTAGATCGCATACCTTCAGACTCAGTGACTTCCTCTCTGAAAACAATGTTCTTGTGTGTATATCCCAAGTCCATTCTGAAGCCTGAAGGCAGTCCTGTCTCTTCACCCAGGACTGACAGTCCTAGGACCTTATCTTCTGCTTTGTGTGGTAATTTCTAAATAGAATCTTTTGTTTTATAAAATTATAAAATACATTCTAATTCCAGAAAATATATTATTTATAGAACATAAATAAGGAAAGCAAAAGTCTCTCAAATATAACCAGTCTTATATTGTAGTGTTTTAAATTCTAGTCATATATCTGTTTTAAACAAAGCTGACATGATTCTTAATTCAGAAGTTTGAATCATTCTTTTCCCTCTCCTAACATTGCATCATGAACATTTTCCCACAGCTTCAAAATAGTATTCTATTGACTGCATAATATTCCACTGTGTGGTTGTTTCATAAATTATTTTATGATTCTCTTTTTGTGGAACATTTCTTTCTCTATTACTTTTCTCTATCTTAATCTCTGATTATTTTGTAAGACTAGATTTCTTGAGATGAGATTATTGAATCAGAGTGAAAACACTTAAAAACCTTTTGCTATGCATGGCCAAATTGCTTTCTAGAAAGGTAATAACTATTTACACTTCTTATCAGCAATGCTTGAAAATGGTCATTTTATTATAGTCTCATCAGCAATGATTGTCATTTGTGGAAATCTTTACGAATTTGGTAGACCAAAAATGGCCATTGTACTGTTTTAGTTTACATTTATTTAGTCTTTTATATTTATATGTTCATATCCTTTTCTGAACCTTTCTTTCTAGAAGAGCCCTCGTTCTACCCTCAAAAATCTATTCTCCCTTTGTCTTGGGCATGTAAGATCCCAATTAGAGAATAAGTTTCCAGGTTCTCTTGCAGCAAGTAAGGCTATATGGCCAGATTTTCACAAATGGAAATGGAGTTGAAGATATGTCTTCAATACTCTCTTTTCTTGTTTAAAAGGAAATCCCTTGCTTGGATTGTCTCTCCTCATTGCCACTGCATGGGAACCAGGTGAAGCAGCAACCAGCTTAAATATGCAGAAACGAACAATGCTCCAGAGAAAACAGAGCAATTAGATGAAGGAAACCTCAAGGACTACATGGAGCAGAGCTACCTGGAGGGAGCTGTTACTCTCTTTGTTCTTACATGAGAAATAAATGAAATTCTATCTTAGTGAAACCATTTATTTTGTCATCTTCAAGACAGCAGGCTAATCACTATCCTAATCTCTATTTGATGGCCTGATGTTTTTCTCAGTGATTTTTAGTCTTTTTTTAAAGTTTTAACCCTATTTTGTATGTTACAAACATTTCTCCTAATTTGTCACTTGCTCTTTAATGTGGTTTGAGATATTTGGATAAATAACAAATAAAATCATTATATGTACAAATCAACCATTTCTTTTCTGCCTTATTTTATTGTATTTATACTGAGATAGTTTTGTCCTGGCCCAATAATATATTTTATTCTAGTGTGCCTAGTAAATTGCACTCAACCACACACACACACACACACACACACACACACACACACACACGAGAAAATACATCTGCTAGTATTTTTGTGTGACTTTGGCTAGTGTAATTATGAGTGATTTTATTTATCTTTTCCAAATTGTCTATAAATTTGTATGCATTATTAAAATTAGAAGGAAAACTATTTTAAATGATGCTTTTGTGTGGAGTGGGTTATGCACAGAGGAGAAAATGCTCCTATGGAAAAATGTCTAAGGAAGCTAACCAAGAGCAAAAGAGAATACAGAAGGGAGGTTTGTCATTCCAGGTATATTTTTGTATATTGCCTGTGGGAAGAATAATCTGGACAAAAGAAACTAAAAGACATTTTATTAAATGGTGAGATTGATTATGAGCTGAGATTTGGCACATTAATTTCCAACTATTTTAAATTAAGTTTAACTCAGAAATGCTGTTCAGGAAGAGATTTCTTTTTCTCTAATTCGTATTTGTTACACATTAATAAATATTAATTTAGAAAAAGTCAGAAAAAAAAAACACTGAATAGAAAAAGGAAAATTTGGATTCATCCACATTTGTACTCTTGAGAAAATCATTACTGAAATTTAAGTGAATATGCTTTTAGAGTTTTTTCTAAACAAAGAGAACAAATTAAATATCGGCTATTTTTAAAAGAAAGAACATACAACATTATTTTGTAACTTATCTTTTTTATTGAACTATAAATGTTTTATTAAACAGAAATTGCTCTATTTAAATAAAATTAAACTGAAATTAAATTAGTTTTGAGAACTTCATGATAGCCCTGGAGATAACTGACAACTTGCAGGAATTTGAGAGCAGGTCTGGGACTCTCTCAGCCAGAATATTCCAGACAATGGCTCAATAGTCAAGTGGCTTTGCTGACACTACCATTTTAGCTCCAGCATTCTGAATTCAAAACACATGAATCAATGCAGTTTAAAAAGCAATTGGGTCTTTAGATGCTCTTCTGTTTCTTGGCTTAATATTTTTAAGTATTTTTTTTAACCATTACAAATATAAAACTAAGTACCCTGATATGAATAGTTTTGTTTTCTGATTTATCTTTCCGGTTATAATTGCTTTCTCTTACCCCCAGCCTCAGTCATTTTAGCCAGACCTAATTTTAAGTCATATGACATGCTAAATAAAATGAAACCCAGGAATTTATGCTGGAACTAGATAAAAATTAAAAAATGTACAGACACTGGAAGTAAAAAGAATGAGGCTAAGACTCTAAAAGTTAAGTCTGGGTTCTGAAAGGTGGTCTAGGACCACTTGATCATCATCATTTAGCTCATTAAATGCAAGTTCTCAGGCACTCCACCCAGCTACCTGCTAAGGCTTAGTGAATCAGATTATCTGAAGGTGAAGTCAAGTAATTTAATCTCCAGGTGATTCTTAGTGCACAAGGTTTTAGAGCCAGAAGTTTAGATTAGATGTGTAGTTTTGTCTATTTACATGACATCAAGTTACATTTAGTATTGGCCCCTTCTCTGGTAGCTCAGCTAAAGAAGGTCTCATGAGTAATCATCAAGAACTTAGCAGGAACACCTTAGATGGATATACAGCTGTGAAAGCAGTATCATGAAGTGGAGCTGAGACCAGGACAGGTACGGTCAGTAGTGGTGTCCGGGACACAAGCCAGCTCAGATGATGAGACCTTTACTATAGCTATAGTCCTAAGTTACCGTTAATGCCAGAATCAGTTCAAGGACGGCAACCTAGAGGAATCTAGATGTAAACAGGGGGCACTGCCTATTATATGCAGCCATGGGAAAAGCCAAGCTAGGAGACAGATAGGTCAACTACGTTTATCAATGAATAGAAATCATGCCCTGAGACATCCCAGGCCTGGCATGACCAAGATAGACAGCATCCTTGCTGTCAAGGAGCCAACCCTCTGGTGGAGAGACAGTGGGCAATTTAGTTCTCAGTATCTGAAGTGACACCTGGCAGCCAGATCCCAGCGAAGCGACATGGAGGGCAGGTGCACATGATTGGATGTAGAACAAGATTAAAGGAAGGACAAGTTACATTCATTTTCTATCACTCTTCGACATTGTGTTTCAGCTTCATTTAATACAAAACCACAGGAGGGAACTGAATTTGTTTTGAGAATGAAGAACGCAGCCAGACCTCAATCATTTGGATTTTATTAGTTGGAATTTGTGATAATTGGAAAGTGGTTTAGCTGAAGTTTATCTAAGTTCATCTATGGAAGAAAAACCAAAAAAATTCCCAAACAAATGGATTTTATAAACTTGACTCAACCTGCTTTCAGACATGTTCAAAGTTCTCTATTAGATATAAGCAAATAAAAAGCTAATTACAAATCATTTTAGAGCTGTCCCTAAATTTGCTACTAGTAACTCTAGTTCATGGAAGTAATTATTTAACCTAATTCACAATAGTTCAGGTATCTGAGAGTAATAGAACTGCATTTCTTTCTGAAGTCCCATATACTTCTTTTTCCTAGTTTTTTCAGGTTAAGGCCTTTTCTCCTCTTTCTCCCTCTCCTTCCTCCCCACTCTACCCCTTTTCATCTTCTTTCTCCTGTCTCCTTATTCCTCCTTCTCTTTTTGTTTGTCTCCTCTCTCTTTCCCTCTCTCCCTCAATCTCTCTCTCTCTTTCTCTCCATTCCCTCTTCTCTGCTTCTCTCACTTCTGTTTTTAACCAGCAGTTGAGAGGTTTATAACTGATGTATGCTTACCATATGAGAAACTGAGCAATCAAAATATTTCGAAGGTGCGAAGTCTTCCTTTCTCCATTGCTTTAGGGTGAGGCTGGCAGACATCAAAAATGTCTGTCTTCTAAGCAGCAGCCTTGGGACTAGCCACCCACGATGCCTGGAAATAGGTTTAGAAGCTCAGAAGCCCAGGGGAAGTCTCTGCCTTGGCTTTTTCAACCCTTTTACTAAGCCATTTTATAATTTAAATGACACACATTGATTACTGTGGAAACAACCAGAATACATTTTCTTAGAGAAATAAAGATTTCTGGTGGCAATTTATTAATGCTAAATTAATCCAGAAGGAAAAAAATAATTTGCACACACATTCTTCTTGAATGAAAGAATCTTTACCATCATGAAGCTATTTTAGCTGTCTCATCCCTAATTGCCATTTGGTATCTCTCTCTCCCTCTCTCTCTTACAGTTTCCTAGTGTTCTCTTTGTTTTTAATTGGTGATTCCAACCATCTGGATCCACTAGCTTATGAAGGCATGAGAGAGAAATAGAACATAAAAGAAAACAAACTTCACCTATTTCAATCAAGTCCACATCTGAAAGCTTCCATATTCCACAGCATTTCCTATGCTATAGGAAATATGGTGTCAGAATAAGCCAAGCTGAAAGGAGATCTGGGGATGAATGAAAAGAAAAATGCTAATGTCATGTCAGTGTTAGGGCCTGCGCTCCGAGCTATTTTTGGGAGAGGCTGTCCAGATGCACGTGAGTTTTCCATATGGTGGAGGAAAGTACCTAGAGGGTTTTATGATGAGAAGTCTGGGCCTTGCAGTCAAACCCATCTGGGTTTGAACACTGGCTCAGCCATTTTGAATCCTGCAATTTGGGACAGGACTTTATTTCTACCTGAAAATTTGGGAAAAACATAATTGCAATTATTAAGTGAAGTAAAATATGAAAATTGTTACACTCTGGTTTGAATGTGTCCCCCAAATCTTATGTGTTGGAAACTTAATCCCCAGAATGATATGTTGATAAAATTTGAAGGTAAGCCATTGGGAGATAATTAGAATTTGACAAGGTCATCAGGATGGGGCCTCCATGATGGGACTGGTGACTTTATAAGAGAAAAACACACTGGCAAAGTTTCTGTACATCACCATGTGATGCTTTCCACCATGTCTTGACACAGTAGGAAGGCCCCCACCAGATACATTCTCTGGACCTTGGACTTCCCAGCTTCCAGAACTATAAGAAATTTCATTTCTTTAAATGTGATCCAGTTTCAGTTATTCTGTTATAGCAGTAGAAAATGGACTAAGCCACTCACTGCTATTTTAAAATGCTGGTTTAAAACTTGTACAGATTGAGCATCCCTAATCAAACAATCAGAAATTGAAAATGCTTCAAAATCTGAAACTTTGAGTGCTGACATGATGCCACACATGGAAAGTTCCACACCTGACCTCATGCGATGGGTCACAGTCAGAACACAGGCCTGCAATACACAGTTTATTCAGCTTTTTTAAACAGCATGCCTGCAGCAATAAACAGAGGCATGGGTGTGGAAGGTTTTCAAAAGTTTAGCATTAAGGATACCATATATGCTATTGCCAACACATGGAACACAGTAATTATAGACAAATTGTGCATGCCTCCTACAACTTCTGGCCTGCAGTTATGTTTAGCGATAATGATGAGCAAAATGGTGACTTTGAATGATTCCATATTTCAAGTGAGAAAAAAAATGATGTCTGACACCATTACATATGCAAAAAGCAGACTTTTCAAGGCCATCAATAAGCTGGAAGAAGATATTAAGAAGTTTTTAACATCAGTAAGTTGATAATGATGTTCCAGTTGTTCATTGACCGATGGTGAAATAGCCAATCAGTTCTGAATCAAGGTGATCATGATAATAGTGGCAATAAAGATGACATTGTTAACACTGCAGAAAAAGTGTCTGTAAATGGCATGAAGAAATGTGTGATGGGTTCATTGAAGGACCAGAGTACACATTCATAACAAAACAAGAAATCATGTCAGTTTCTAAAACCAAAGAGAGACTTCTGAGACAAAAATTTTGTTAATGAGGCACATGAAGAAACATTTCAAAAAGCCATCCTGCAGGATGCCTCTTCATCCCTAGAGGACCCACTTTCTGGTCCCTCAACTGCTTTTGATGTTTCTCCTTACCTCAAAAAATAAAACAGTGTACAATTAACCTTTTCGTTAAAACACAGCATTGTAGGTGGAGACTGAAAGCCTGCTCTTGTTTGTTGTTGCTGCTGTTTAACATCAGATACAGGTATTCTGATGATGCTATTGTGCTATTTAGTTACCCTGAAAATATTATTTTTCACTGTATTAATGTTATGCCATATTTTTTATTGTTGAGTACTTATGTGTGAATAAGTTTAAGAAAATGATTGCTTATTGGTTAGCACAATGCTAACAGAAATCCTTAACAGGGAGGTCTGATCTGGCCAATGAGTGAGGGAGGATTTCTCCAAGGAAGTGATACTTGAGCCGAGATCCTGAGAATCAACTGGAGTTGACTAAGAGATGAGTGGGTCAGATTACGACAGCATAGGTAAGACCTGTGGCAGCAGAGCACATGTCAAGTTTGAGGAAATGAAGAGGCCAGTGTGGCAGGAAAATGATGAGGTTGGAGATGTAGGCAGTTAGCAGATGATGAAAGGACCTGTATGCAAAATGGAGGACTTTGCACTTTATCTTATGCATTCCTCTAAGTCACGAGTGGATTGGAGAGACAACAGAGCGGATGTGGAATATCAGTAAGGAGACCGTTGCTGTGCCCCAGAAGACAGTGACTAAAACCAGGCTGGGACTATGGAGATGAAAAAAAAGTGAATGGATTTAAAATATATTTAAGAGGCAAAATGGACAAGACTTTTATGATGCATTAGATGTGGAGGTAATGAGAAAAAGTTGTTAATGATGAATCTTAGGATTATAGAATTTACTACAAAAGAAAAACTACAATAAGCTGAGAGGGATGTATGATTTCAATTATATAGCTTTTGGAATTCAGTTTTGTACACCTTGACTTGAAGTGCCTCTGAAACATGAAAGCACTAATTCTTTCTCCTCTCCTAGAATGTAAGGCCCACAAAGTCAGAGATTGTTTGTCTTTTTTTTCTTTTTTAATCACTACATAACTGGAAACTACATCACTTGGCACATAAAAGGTGTATAATAGATTTGTTGACTGATGCAAAGAGCTTGAATTCTTGCTTGGGGGGTGAATTTACTGAAGAACCTTAAACAGTCAATATCAGCAGCTGGTGCCTCCCATGATGTGACCTCAGGTGTTGCCTCCTCTCTGAATTCAGAAGTTGACCTCAACGTCAGCTCGGTTCCTTTTAATTCAAACACTAAGTCAGTCTTGCTGATATAAATAGGTTTCCCAACCAATGCAACAGCTTCTTGCCAGACCTTGCTTCACCCCATGTGGTCTTCCTCTAAATTTTTGTACTGAGGCACCCATTTTGAAGTAATGACTTCTCTGCAGCCAGAGTTATTGCCATATATTCATGAGAAATTTGGGCATGTGAAAGTTCCCCAGGTCACCTGAGGACACCTTTAAAAGTCATCATCCTAATAATATTCTTCTCTCTTTCAAAGACCATCATCCTGACAATATTCCTCTCTTATCTATTTCCATTTAGTGTTCTCTTACTCATGCCCCAATAAATTTCCAAAGCTTATTTGTCCAACATTTAACATTCCATTTAAAAATGCAATCTCCTAAGTTCAGTGTACCACTGACTTCACACAAAGTATTTCTTCACTCACAACATAGAATAGTAACCCAGCAGGTCTGATTCTTGCCACTATGTCCATTATTTTCCAAACACACATTTCTTTATTCTTCAATAAATAGCAGCTAACATGTATTAAGCACTTATTCTGCTTTATGTGTTATTCTAAGCACTTTACTTGTATTAATTTATTTAATCCTCACAACAATTCTATGAGGCAAGTATTGCTTTTATTTTACAGATGATGAAACTGAGGTAAGAAGAAGTTCAGTAACCTTCCCAAGTTCACTGGACTTGAGTATGGCAGAGCTGGGATTCACATTCAGGTGATGTGGCTTCAGAATCCTTACGCTTAAACACACTGCTGTGCGCCCTCTCTACAGCTTTCATCTTATGCTCTGATACCACCACAGAAAGGTAGAATTCCAATAATATAGCTTGTTTACTCCAAAACCTTTACAGACCATTTCTCTGAATCCAAATAACGTTTGAACATCTATACCCTGTTATTAAAGTTCTTCCTTGGTATATTTCTGACCCACATTTTCAGCCTTGGATCCCCATCCCCTGCATGGGCCTAATTCTCCTGCCAACAACTCCTCCACAAGTTCTTGTCTCCATATCTTTGCAGGAAGCTCTCCTGCTATCTCCATGGAGAACTTTTCGTGTCCTCCAGAACTGCTGCAAATGCCTCCTTCTTCATGAAGCTTTCCTTTATGTCCACAACTCTTCATTTGAACACTCAGAGCACCTTCTTTATGTTTCCCTTGGAATTTATTACACTTTAAAAATATACTTATTTCATGGAATCATCTATACACAATTTTAGAGCTGAAATGGCCCTCAGTGATCATCTAGCCCAACAGTTCTCATTCCATTAAAAAAAACCTAATCAGGCAAAATTAATCATTTTAATTTGAACAATTCATTGACATTTATTACATTTATGATATTATGTAACCACCATTTCTACCTACTTCCAAAACATTTCCACTGCTCCAGAGTAAAACTCTGTACTCATTCAGCAGTTTCTCCCTATTCTCTGATCTCCTAACCTCTATCAGTCACCAACCTGTGTTTGGTCCCTATGGATTTCTCTCTCCTAGGTATCACTGCTATGGTTTGGATATGGTTTGTTTGATCCCACCAAAGCTCATATTGAAATCTGATTGCCAGAATGGTAGTATTGGGACTCCTCTGCAACCAGAATTATTGCCATATATTCATGAGGGGCCTAGTGGGAGGCATCTGTGTTACGGTGCCAGACTGCTTATGATGGCTTGGTGCTGTTCTCGCAGTACTGAGTTCTCAACTTTTGCAAGACTCATGGATTAGTCCCCAACAGGAGGGGTTTTTATAAGCAAGGATGTCCCCAGGTTTCCCCTCTTTGCATGTGTCTGCTTCCCCTTTGACCCTCTCCGCCATGTCGTGGGGCAACACAAAAGCTCTTGCCAGAAGCAGAACCATGACTTAAGCTTCTCAGCCTGTAACTGTGGGCTTAAAAAAACCTCTTTTCTTTATGTTACCCAGTTTCAGGTATTATTTGAGCAAAAATTAGACTAAGACAGTCACACAATAGAATCATGCAACATGTGGTCTTTTGTGTCTGGCTTCTGTCCCTTTGCATAATGTTTTGGAGGTTCATCTACATTGTACCATGTATCAGTTCATTTCTTTTTTATGGCTGAATAATCTACTGCATGTATACACCACAATTTGTTTATGCTTTCATCTACTGATGGACATTTGGGCTATTTCCACTTTTTAGCTATTGTGAATAGTGCTCTTGTGGAACAAATATTTGGAGCTGCCTGCTCTGCCATTTTGCTGACATACAGCCTCATTCCTTTTTAAGATGAATTTTCTTAGAGGCCAGATGTATAAAATAGACAGAAATAGAGCTTCTCTGGTCGAAGCTGACATGTGATCCTTGTTCCTCAAGTCGGACCACAGGGCTCTTCCATGGAATTCTCTGTGGAGCCCAATTTGAAGAATTCTGAATTAGTTCATCTCCTCCATATAATAAATCGATGAGGAAACTGAAGCCTAGACCCTACACTAAAACCAAACACCTGGTTGGTGTCAAAATGTACCTTCATCCCAACATTTTTACATAACAAGAACATGATGTAGCAGGAATTAACGAAATTGGGAGTAGATGACACCTTTTCAAGATACATAATTTATAATAAATATCACAAACCTTTGTTCAGGAAGACTTACAGAAAACCCAAGAAATAAAACCTGACCTCCTAAACTAACTCTCACAAATATGCTTTGCTTTTATCATGAGAGATTTACATACTTTATTCTGTGGAAGTGGTTAAATCTACAATATAGTACAATATAATACCTAGATTCATATTGGAATCACTAAGAGAAACTTTAAAAGTTCTGATGTCTGGCTCCAACCTGAGCCCCGTTAAAGGAGAATTTCTGGGGGCAGGGACCAGGCATCGAAGTTGAAAAAGATCTCCCCAGGCAATTTTAATGTGCAGGCAGGGTTGAGGATCTATGGCTTTGGCTGTTGCTGCAAGCACATTATACTTGCTCACCCTCCCTGGGTATTCAGCTTACCCTTTTTGTAAGGCCAAGCTTATGTGCCACAGGACATTCTGTGCTATTTCAGTTCATGCTGCTCTCACCCTTCTCGAAAGAAGTGGGAAATTTGTGAGTTTCACTTATTCTTCTTTTAATCACATGCTGGCAAGCATTTTTTCTTGGCTCTTGAACATGTTCGCCTTGTGTCCCAACTAGAATACAAGGTCTTGGTGATCAGTAATAGAATATGTTCTCTTTCTCTCTCTTTTTCCCCTCTCTTCCTTGCTCCCCTTCTCACTTCTAAGCTACTAGTCCCAAGACCTGTGTTTCTTTGTTATTAAATCACAGTTATCCTGCTATTGACCTAAAGCTGAAGCAGAATGTATTTACGGGATAGTTCTGAAGACTAAATGTGATACAAAGTGAATGTGAATGTTCTTTGGAAAGCATGACATACTATGTACACATGAGAGATCATATTGCTATTGTAGCTAGGAAGAAAAACAACCATCTCTATTTTTGCTTCTTAGGAATTACGCTATAGGGAATTATTGAAGAAAGAAGGATTTCAACTCTCTTTTTGGTTTAACTCAAGTTGGCTTCAGCAAAAAAGGGCACTGATATTTTACGATTATCAGGGGATTCATGTATCTCATTTAATCCTTGCCACAGTTTATTAGGGGTTACCTACATTTTATAACTGAAAAAATATATAAATGTTTAATGCCCCAGTTCTAAGTGATATCGTTTGAACCCGGGTTTGTCCCATTCTAAAATCCATACCATTTTATCCTACCCGTATGTTTCTTTAATATTAAGATTTAGAGTGCATAACAGTGACAATTGTGTGGGTAGGATTTCTTATTCCAAGTTGTATAAAATCGATATGATAGAAAAGGGTACATTTTCATGGAATAGGAAAAAAGGAATTTCCTGCAAAATAAATATAAATGAGACTGAAAGATGGAGTGGTCTTGGTGGCGAATTATCTTCTCTTGACACAGGTTCACCATCCACAACTCAGATCTCCCTTATAGAGTGGTCCTTGGGGCATGAGCCTTCCACCTTTTCCCACTCTTCCTATGGGTCCACTTATTGCATCCAGTATTCAGTGCAAGATTCTCAGAGGGGAAAAGCAAGGAATAGGAAGAGAAAAACAAGTTGTATTTGTAGTTCTGACTATCTCTGTTTGCTTTAAGTCTAGAGATTCTGGCCAGTCTTTGAACAGGAAGCATAATATCTACCCATCTATAGTGACTGAGAGACTCCAGGATGACCTCCTTATCCAAAAATATTTCACCAAAATCCCTAGAATTCCCAAACTAGGCACATATCTATAGCTCTTAGAAGGTTTGGAGGGATCCAAAAAGTGTCTAATAGAAATAAAATGGCTTTGACAGGGCTGGCAACTCAAGCTGATCATGATAGGAACCAGGAAGGGGCAGGAAGAGCATCAAGCAAAGCCTTCATTAAAGAACAGAAGCAAAAAGTGACTAGGACTGAAGACTCACTCCTCCATGTCCACCCCAATGAATCCTTGACATTACATCCTCCGATAAGACTGGCTGAGAGCCACATGCAATGAACAGCTCACTCCAGACACTCCTTGAATGGGCCACTCTTGAACAACCAAGGCCAGATCAAAACACTCCTTCTTAGGTCCAGACTCCTCAAACAATCCTTCTTAGCAGGGTAATGAATGGGAGGCTTCTGGCAAGCACCTGAGGGCCAACTCTTGTCTTTCAGACTTGGGTTTCAGGAAACAGCTTGGGAGGATGCTATCCAGGCCTAAGTAACTCCTGGGACTTGTCTTGGAATCCGTGGGAGAGTGGAGGCTAAGAGGGATTAAAGCTGCCCTGAAACCCTGTAGCCTGAGGGGAATTTGGGAGTGGAAGAGGAGGGGGTAGATCAGCTCAGCTGCTTCACCTTCCCAGATAATCCATCACTTGCCACCGTAGCTGCAGGAAAGCAATCCCACAAACTGTCTGCCTGGAAGGAAGGATAACCTGCCGCGGGCTTTTATTTTCAGTTGAATTATAACACTTACCTTCTCATATGGCCTTTCATCAAGAGGTTTAAATGTTTTTCTTTCTGTGAGTCTTACTGGCCACGTTTCCCCCATTCATTATCAGCATAGAGGCCTGCCATGCTGAACCTGTGTGCAGCCCTCCCCTCCCCCAATTCCCCATCCCCCGGGGGCTCCTTAGCAGCA
Source organism: Hylobates moloch (assembly GCF_009828535.3). Lineage (NCBI taxonomy): Eukaryota > Metazoa > Chordata > Mammalia > Primates > Hylobatidae > Hylobates > Hylobates moloch. Next base: position 109,136,153 of record NW_026652280.1, read on the forward strand.
ACAATTTTCTAATTCAGAACAGACTCTTCTCTGAGCAATTGATCTTACAAGTACATTACAACTGGCTTTAACAAGAGTTACCAAAGGCAGGGATTTCAGAAACAAGATGTGAACTCTCCCAAAAAATGGGGACAATAAATACCTCCAATATCTTTGCATTTACCTGTAGTATTTGACTATATGTCTTGGGAATTTTCTGTGTGGCTGGGGCTAGGGGGAAGGGTAGCCTGGGAGTTTGGAGTCATTTGAAGATGATCATTAATAAGCTTTTTACCTTTAGGAGAGAACTGTGGCTTGTTTTGGACCAGTAGAGTATGGGCTTCTGAAATCAGAATTCCTATATTCTAGTCCTGGCTTATCGTCGAATTATTATTTATTTTTTATAAAATTTTAATTGACAAATAATAATTGTATATATTTATGGGGTACAATGTGATGTTCTCATGTATGTATACATTGTAGAAAGATTAAATAAAACGAATTAATATATTTATCACCTCATCTATGTAAACCAAAAATAAGTCTAAGACCCCCCGGCCATCTAAATGGACCTTCCTCTCAGCCAAGAGCATTCCAGAGTTAACTTGAAAAACTAGCTCAGGCCATGATGGGAGAAGGGGTTGGACATGCCTTGTCATACCACTCCAGTGCTAATATCAACACAGACCTTAAGTCTGATAAGAAGCATTTACATCTGTTCTCTCTGAATTTTCTCTGAAGCCTGTTACTTGGAGGCTTCATATACATGATAAAACCTTGGTCTCCATAACCCCTTATTGTAACCCAGATATTCCCTTTTATGAATAATGACTCTTTCAACCAATTGCTAATCAGAAAATGTTTAAATCTACCTCTATGATCTAGAAGTTCCCCATTCAAGTTGCCCTGCCCTTCTGGATTGAACCAATGTAAATCTTACATGTATTGATTGATATTTTATGTCTTCCTGAAATGTATAAAACCAGCTGTACCATGACCACCTTGGGTACATGTCCTCAGGATCTCCTGAGGCTGTGTCACAGGTGCATCCTTAATCTTGGCAAAAAAGTTTTATAAATTGACTAAGACCTGTCTCAGATACTTTTGGGTTCACACCTACTTGTCATTTGTTTACAGTGAGAATGTTTAAAATACACTCTTATAGCAATTTTAAAATATACATTATTATTAACTATGGCCACCATGCTGTGCACTAGATGACTAAAATTTATTCCTCCTATGTAACTGAAACTTTGTACCCTTCGTCAATATCTTCCCTTTTCCCATCCCCCTACCCCGGCCTCTGATAACCACCATTCTACCTTCTGCTTGTATGAGTTTGACTTTTTCAGATTTCACATGTAAGTGGGATTATACAATATTTGTCTTTCTGTGCCTGACTTATTTCTCTTAGCATAACGACCTCCGGGTTCATCCATGTTGTCACAAATGACAGGATTGCCTGTTGCTGGGGATGTAAATTAATGCAGCCATTTTGGAAAACAGTACAGATGTTCCGTGAAAAACTAAAAATAGAATTATCATATAATCCAGCAATTCTACATCTGGGTATATATCTAGAGGAATTGAAATCAGTAATTCAAAGAGATATCTTCACTCCCATGTTCATTTCAGCATTATCCACAATAGCCATAATATGGAATCCTAAGTGTCCATCAATGAATGAACAGATAAATAAAATATGGTATCTATACACAGTGAAATACTATACAGCCTTAGAAAAAAATTCCGGTCCCTAATTATTTATATAACCACAAGCAGGTGGTTTTAACCTTCTGAATCTCAATTTCCTCGTCTGAAAAGTAGAGACAATAATAGTACCCACTTTATAAGACTGTTGTAAGGATTAAATGGTCTAATCCATGTAAAAGCTCCTACCACAGAGTCTGATGCAGGATGTGTTTGATAAATGTTTAGCATTATTGTTTATTCATTAATTAATTCATTTATTCACAAAATGGTTATTGATCATCTATATGCTTGTTGGCTTTACCTCCAAAATAGATCTCAAATCCAATCACTCCTCTCCTCCTCCGCTGTCAATATCCTTCAGCAAACTGCAGTTATCTTTGAGGTCAGCTTTTCTAGTAATCATTTAACCTTCCACTCTTGCCCCTGTAAAGTTCATTCCACAGCAGAGAGGTATTTTAAAAAGGTAAAGCTACCTACATTGTTTTCATGCTTACAACAGGCGAAAAGGCCTTGCCTGATTTTTCTACTGCATACTTCTACAATTATTCTATTCTCCTCTCTCTCTCTCTCCTTCCATCCCTCCTTCCTCTTTTTTTTTTCCTGTTTCTCCTCCACCTTCTCCTTTACCTTACTTACCCTTCCTCACCCCTTTCTTACTCCCTCACTGATTAAAGTCTAGTCACACTGACCTCTCATGTCAGAGGTTGGCTAGTGTCTCAACAAACTGGTTCTCTGGATGCTCAGTTAGGCTGAAATCCCAAGATGATGTTTTTCTTTACCTCTTGCTGTTAGGTGTAGCCACTGTCCACACCTGCCAGTGAAATGAGAATAGAAGAGGCAGGCACTACCTCCAGGCCTAAATCATAAAGGCCCTCCATGCATAGTTTTTTCTTCATCTGTTAGCTGGATGCTGATGCTGATGAAAACCTTAGCCATCTACTCTCTTGGCAAATTACCAGTATATATTACAATGTTGTTTACTATAGTCCTCATGCTGTACATTAAATCTCTATACTTATTCATTCTGCATAACCGTAAGTCTATACCTTCCTCTTATCACACACACACACACACACACACACACACACAATGAAAGGCAACTACATAAAGTGATAGTTATAGTAATTTGCTTGACTGTAGTAGTCCGTTTACTATGTATATGCATATCAAGATAAACACAGCAAAACATCATGTTGTATACCTTAAATATACACAATATAAAAAGAAAAAACCCTCAGTCATCAATTATACTTTAAGTAAATAAAGAATAAATTCTTACTCTGTTAAGTCACAGAGATATTAGAGTTTATTATAAGAACTAGCATTATCTTAACTGTATGTCCTTCTTCTGTTTCTCAAATTCTTCAAGCTTTCAGTCACTTCAGCTGCTATTCCCTCTGCCTGGAGAATATTTATTCCCCAGCTCTTTATATGGCTGGGTCATGGCTTCTTCACATCTCAGCTCAAATATTAACTCCTCCGACAGGTTTTCCGTAATACCCCAAACCAAAATGTCTGTCCTCTGTCTCTTATGACCTTCAGAAAATTTCTCTCAGGTTATATTTCCTTTTTTATTGTCTGTCTCATTAACCAGAATGTAAGAAACAGGTTCCCAATACCTGTCTTGTTCACTATGGAATCCTCAGGGACTAGAATATTGCCTGGAAATAAATAAATAGATTGAATGAACAAGCGAAAAAATAAAGTATTTAATAGGTGCTAAGTATTACCTTATGAAGAAAGATATGTTTCATCTATTTCATGATAAAAAAATGAAAATTTTTAATAACAAATTCCCAAGAATGTACACACTTATAAACAACAGCTTATGAGAAACATGGAATCAAATGAGATGGAAAACATTTAAGAGCTGAAACAACAGAGAAAACTTGCAAGAATCTACAGGGCAGTTAATTATTATCTCCATTTTATAGATGAGAATATAGGCTCAGAGAATTTTCTCCACTTTGTCAAAAATTACACACCTAGTAAATGGTTGAGTTAGGACTATAGGCTAGTCTTTTGACTCCAAGTGCTATGTTCCTAGCATAAATATATAACTTCATTTCCCGCTCAACTCCTGTCCATCTTTCAAGATATAGTTTAAATATCACTTCTTCCTGAGATTTTTCTCTGATGTGTATAATACATACCTCTACTCATGAGGTACTAATCAATAAATGTATTGCTATATTGTGCAATAATTATACTCTCACTAGATTCCATTTATTTTTTGTTCATTCTTTCATTTATCCATTTATTCGTTCAACAAATACTGTCTACAGTCAATATACACTAGATGCTATGGCTAGAAGAGTAAATAAGAAATAATTCTTGCCCTTGAGAAAATTACTAAAACTAACGAGTGATAGGTAACCAAGCTTCTTGGATCATAGAGACAGAAGTGGAGCCTGGTTCTCAAATGAAACTAAGCTTACCAGCTTGGACTTCCCATTCCTGGACTTATTTTACAGAAGGGAGACAGTAACTTCTATATTATTTAAGTTACTTTAGATTGGTCTATTTTACTGGTAACCAAATACTATTCCTAATTTATACCTGGACCTAATATGAAATATTTAATTAGAAAAAAGTTTGTTCATTTAACCATAGTTTTTATATGTCTGCAGAAAATATGTAAATGAAATAATTTATAGAACCAGACAGGGAAAATGACTACATATCTGTTTCAATTTAATTGAATTGCATAAACTAAATAGCTGCTGCTCATGTCAAGAACATCAAGTTCCTATGCATTATTCTTTACTGTTGTGTCCAAATGATGTGGTAAATAGCATGGGAGCTTTTAGCATACAGTCTATCCCCTTCACTTGGATACACCAGAAGGGCTCCAGTGGCAGAATCATGATGACTGGGTGCCCGTCCCGTGATTTATCAACATAAATTTGATACACGCTTTAGTTCATACAGTTCATCTCTGCTCTGGAGAAGGTGTAAGTTTCTTGCTAGTTCATTCATATCTTCATTGAAAATTGGCATCTAATGGGGGAAAAGTCAGAATTCTTGGATGTCTCTTGATGTTGAACAGACCCCATACTTTAAAAGGTAGAGGCTTCTGGCATCTGGAGTCTGTAAGGGGAGAGCAAGTGCAATGGCATTTTTCCTTTCAATAAGTATTTGGTGGTAGGAAAAATGGAGTTAGAAAAGGGGATTCCCGTTTGTTCTTAGAACAATTGTACATCAGTCTTCTGTGAAGAATTTTTGTCTTGTCCCTTCTAAGTGCATCCAGCAACAAGTTCTTCCCCACTCCCACTCCTTAATTTCTAAGCACTTATTTATCTTAAGGTATTTAGGGAGCATAGAAAGTTGAATACATGTGTTTCTGTTTAATTTATAATTAACTTTTCAAACATGTTATTTGTAAGAACCATTGGATCTTATTTGTAGCCTTATTTTCTTAAAAACAGGAAGTCCCATTTTGTCTGAAGTGAATTAAAATTCCCTGGCATTCCAGTTGGTTTTGAACTTACAGCACAGTTGAACAGAGTGATTTGGAAATTGGGTATAGGTCTCAGAAATAGAGTTGGATTCAGACTGCTAGACTCAGCAAATATTTCTCATTTCTTTTAAGAAAATAAAATGGTATCTTGATTCCCAAATTCACTTTTATAGGAAGCTTCAAATGAAAAAACCAGCGACCAAGCTAAATTGCAAAACTGAAAAGATGGTAGTTTGAACTACTTTGAACAAACAATGCTGTTTTAAATTAAAGCTGCCTTGAAAGTTTGTATGAACCGCAGAACTTCTCGGTATCTTAGTTTACCAGCTGGCTCAGAAACCTAAAAGAAAAAAAATTGGGAAAAAACACAATGCAGTTTAAACTACCATTTGGAATAAATATTTCTTTTGCTTTGTAAAATTCAAGAGAGATCTCTTCTTGAGCTGAAATGCTCTTCTCCACGTATGGAGGTATGAGCACCAGAGACATAGCTTAGGGTACAACCGGGTTGCTATATCATGGCACTCGTCTTTTGTCTGGGCATCAACCTTGCTGATGGAGAGATAAAGCATGGGGTTGCGGAAGGCCTGGTGGGACAGAGGCAGTATTTCCTCCTCTGAGCAAACCAACCATTCTAGGATGGGAAAAGGAAAGTGAATGCATCATCCTCTCTTAAAATCCATTTGATTCCTGAAGGCAAGGAACTGAATGATTAGCAGTAAGCAACTAAGAGGGTAATTGTCTCCATGTTTTGATGTGCATTATAATAGTTGCAAATCAGTGTCCTTATAAGTTTAGCCACAGAGGAACTTTCCACCTGGGTCAGTGGAAGACTGAATATTTCAATTATAGTCATATATATATATATATATGTATATGTATATAACTATATATATGTATATAACTATATATAAATATATAATTGAAATATATTATATATTTCAAAAATAGAGTCATATATATATATATATATGCAGTCATATAGTCTTTATGTAATGTGGCATTGACACTCCTTTACTGAGAAGTAAAGTTCATATTCCCTCCCCTTAAACCTGGGTGGACCTTTGTAACTGCCTTGATCAAGTATGTGACAGAAGTAATGTTGCATGACTTCTAATATCAAGGTGCAAAAGGCAATGTTGCTTCTGCCTTGGCTTTCTCTCACTTTGGATGCTCAATCTTCAAACAAGCCAATGAATCTAAAGGCAGCACAAATATGCTCACACATAGATACACATGGGCTGGGCATGGTGGCTCACACCTGTAATACCAGTGCTTTGGGAGGCAGAGGCAGGAGAACAGCTTGAGGCCAGAAGTTCAAGACCAGCTTGGGCATGGTGAGACCCCATCTCTACAAAACAAAAACAAAGATAACACATGGAAAGGCCCATGTGGATAGAAACTGAGACTCCCAGTCAACAGCCAAAATCAGCCACCAGATATGTGGTCAGAGAGCCATGAGATGTCTCAGCTCTCCACCCTAAGAGCCAGTTCAGTGACAATAATAGGAGCAAAGATTAACTATTTCTACTGAGCCCTATACAAACTGTGGATTTTGTAGCAAAATAAATGATGTAACAATTATAGAATTAGATAACAGGAATAGGGATCATTAAATTTAAGTCTACAGAGAACTTCTAATATAGTTAGTATCCCCAGGGGATTGATGTAGGATTCCCCAAAATACCAAAATTCATGGATGCTCAAGTTCTTTACATAAACTCTGTAAATATAAACACTTATAACCTACACACATCTTCTTGTATACTTTAAATAATCTCTAGATTGCTTAAAATACCTAATACAATGATAATTCAATGTAATAGCTGCTATGCTTGTTTTTTTATTTGTGTGGTTATTTTTTATTTTTTATTTTTTTGAATATTTTTGATGTGTGATTGGTTGAACCAATGAATTCAGAACCTGTGGATATGAAGGGCTGACTCCCTAGTGTTTATACCAACCTCTCTTATTACTATAGGCCTCAAACTCAAGCTAAAGAAAAAGTAGTATTAAATAATATATTTTTAGTAACCTCAAATTGTGTATGTTTGCCTGAATGTGTCAGCCTCATTTATTTTGTCCATAAAAGCCAAGGAGAAAGTAAAAGTAATTATCCTTTGTGTGACTTTTAAAAGAACCTGTTTAAAATGAGCTACCAGGTAGAGGAACAGAAAAGAAAGAACTCTTTGGTAATGGTATTTACATTTCCAGTAGCTACTAGCCCGCTGTTTGAGTAACTGTTCTAATTTTTCAATCATAAGCCAAATTTACCTTTGCAGCAAAACAACTTGGTCAGTTTTTGCCTAACGGCAATTCTGTAAAATTTTAAATAAAAGGGAAAAAAAGCCCACTAATTCCAACTTTACCAGGTGCTTTTTACACAGTGAAAAAACTTTATCCCTAAATTAATAAAATCCACAGGCTCCAACAGAAATCCAGTTAATAAAACTATTCCTAAAAAGAAAACCTGAAAAATAAAACTTTAAAACTATTTAATGTGTGAGGTGTGGGGATAACAAGAGTGGCAGAAAGTGCACAAGAGAGAAGGTGACAGAAATCTCAGCCCAGTGGTTTGGATGTGGTATAAAGTCAATGAAAGAACATCTGTGGTGATGATGAACCATAATAATGGTGAGGAATATAGCTAGATCACTTAGAAGATTATGTATTATCCTGAAATTACTTTCATTAAGCCTTACCATGCACTTAATGTTATGGAATTTCTAGATCCGTTCCTTGAAGGAACCTAGTCAGAGCCAACTCTGCCCTACCGTCTTGATGTAGCTGCCATGTTTCCAGCAGTCACAGGCCCTTGTCACCTTGTTCACCTACATGGCTTATGTATGTCTTGAACTTCATTTTTACAATCTGCTTTCCAGCTTCTCCCTGATCTTCTTGGTGACTAATTACTATTTTTATTTTCCTTATTCAATTTACACTAAGATAGTGGACTTGGGAATTAATATTTCTCCTTTGGCTCTGATCTGTGGCTTCCCTCTGAAACTATACTTTGATCTCACCCATTTAATAATGCTGTTACCAGTCTCCCTAGTCCAGGGCTGCCCTTCTCTCCTATTCTTGGCATCACTCCATGTAGCTAGCACCCCTGGCTCTACAAATGGGATGTAGTCAGGGACCAATTTAACAATCATTAAGACAGATTCTTACTGCATAGATATGAAACCAAGACCCCAAAAAGATGGAAGCCCTGTATTGGGTCACATACTCAGCATCAAAAGGATTAAACTTACCCCTGATCTCTTGAATCTACTCATTTTCTAATTTTATCTTTATATATCACTGTGTTTTCTTCCTTACAGTTTAAACTTGGTCTGTCTTGGACTATTCAAAGGACTCAATAGCCAGTTCTTTGTAGGAAGATGCAATAAGAATTCACACAATGTTCTCAGACTTACACATTTTAAATATTATTTCCTACAGGTGTGCACATGGTTAGAACTGATAACCTGCCTGCCTGGCCTGTAGTTCAATCTAGAGTTTGATATCACATTAACACTACACTCCCCTAAAGTCAAACTGATCTCGATTGTTCTTTTTCAGTTTTCCATATGAAAAACTGGTTAAAGACAAAAACTTACTGCATACTGCAACCAAGTAGGATATTTGATTCTAATAGAAAGTTGGCATAGATAACTTCACCATGGTTTAAGTTTATATCCACTAAAATTAAGGTTTCTTTATAATTTTTCTGACCACTGTACCTAAGCCCAGAGAAGAGACTGACTGGGAGGAGGAGAGATGCCACTTCTGGGCAGCTAGCACTGCAGGGCCCTTCCCCAGGAGCTTAATGATAAAATGTGCTCTACTGGAGCTCTGGGATTTAACAAACCTGTATGGATCACAATGGAGATTTTATACTTAAGCCTGCAAGTTGAACATGACAGCTAAAAAATGTGTCCAATTGGAATAAAATACCTTGACATTAAAAAATTGCTATTCCAAGAGAGTACTATTCCAAGCAAAAGAGAATTATCAAGCCAGATGAGATGTAGAAAGTTTAGAAGTCATCACTTCATCTTAAAAAGTAACTGTATAGTTGAACTGACAGTTCAACTCTTCTTAAATCTGTCAGAGAAGTGAGGTCACAGGGCAAATTGCTGTTCCCAAAATTGGAGAGACAGATAAGCAGAAACAGAGAATTGTAAGTTAGAAAAGCAGAAACCTCCAAGAGAACCAATACTGGGGAAGGAAAATCTAAACTGTAATCGACAAATTTCTAGAGGCTCAGTGTGGACAACTCTGAAAGTTAGAAACTCCAGGAGGACCTAGTTATAGCAGGGGTCCCCATAATTATGTGAGTTTTCCTTACAATATCTCTACTAGGTCCTCACAGTGAATTTTAAAGAAAAATTCCCTTGCAATTCCTGCAGGGGTAGGGTAAAAGGACCAATTTTGAAATACACCAGAGTATTCTGTTTTCTTAACAAAACCTGTCCTCTGGGGAATCTATTTAATCAGAGCCTCACCTGCTGAGGTTTTATTTGAGCTTAACCTACCGGGGCCAGGGTGAGGGGAATGCATATATGTTTATAAATATTACATCTTTATTTTGATTTGATCCCTTTCTTTATTATATAATGAACTTCTTTGTCTTGTGTAACAATTTTTGAGTTAAATTCTATTTTGTCTAAGTATATATAGACCATTTCTTTCTTTAGTTACTATTTGTATAGGATACCTTTTTCACTTTCGGTATGTCCATAAATCTAAAGTGGGTGTCTTGTAGATAGAATATAGTTGGATCTTGTTTTTATCCATTTAGTCACTCTGTGTCTTTTGATGGATTATTTTGATCCATTTACATTTACAGCTAAAGTAATTATTGATAAGTAATGACTAACCTTTGCCATTTTCTTAATTGCTTACTGTCTCCTTTGTAGTTCTTTTGTTCATCTCTTCTTCTCCTGCTGTCTTCATTTGATATTTGATAAATTTTTGTAATACCTACTTTGATTCTTTTCTCTTTGTCTTTTTTCTATCAACTGTGTTTTTTTCTTTGTGGTTACTACAAGGCTTGAATAAAACTTCATATTGTTATGAGTCTATTTTGAGCTAGTAACAATTTAACCTTGTTTGCACACAAAAACTCTATACATTTACTTCCTCTACCTCCTCCACATTATGTTCCCAGTATTGAAATTCACTTATTTATATTTTGTATCCATTAACCAATATTTTTGGTTATATTTTTCTTAATACTTTTGTATTTCAACTTTTATATTAGGGTTAAAAATATTTACACACCAACATTACATTATTGTATAATTCTTCATTTGTCTGTACTTTTTACCAGTGAAATTTATACTTTTACGTGTGTTCATGTTGCTATTTAGGATCCTTTCTCTTCACCTTGAAGAGTTCCCTTCATCATTTCTTGTAAATCAGGTCTAATGGTGATGAACTCTTTCAGTTTTATTGTTTGTCTGGGAAAGTATAGATCACTCCTTCATTTTGAAAGTATACTTTTGCTGATTACAGAAATCTTGGTTGACAAGGTTTCTTTTTTTTCTTTAAGCTTTAACTATATCATCTCACTCCTTTCCGGCATGCATTTTTTTCTGCTGAGATATCCATTTATTGAGAGTCTTCTGGAGATTCCCCTGTGTGCAACAAGTCATTTTCTCTTGTGCTTTCAAAATTTTTTTGTCTATGACTTTTGACTATTTAATTATAATATCTTGATGTAGGCCACTTTAGGTTTAATCTACTTGGGGTTTTGGGCTTCATCCATTTGGATTTTCATTTCTTTCTACAGATTTGGAAATTTTTCAGTCACTGTATCTTTAAATAAGCTTATAAGCTATTTTCTCCTTTCTCTCACTCTTTTCTTTCTGGTAGTATTATAATACATATGCTAGCTCACTTGATGGTGTCCCATAATCTCAGTTGATGGTGTTCCATAATTCCCAAATGCTTTCTTCACTCACCTTTTATTCTTTTATTTATTTTTGTTCTTCTGACTGCATAACTGCAAATGACTTCTCTTCAAGCTCATTGATTGTTTCTTCAGTTTGATTGAATCTGCTGTTGAAGCTCTTTATTGAATTTTTCATTTCAGTCATTGTGTTCTTCATCTCCAGAATTTCTGTTTGCTTCTTTTTAATGATGTCTATCATTTTGATGAACTTCTAATTTTGTTCAGGCATTTTTTTTATTTAATTTTGTTGTCTATCTTTATTTCCTTGCAGCTCAGTGAGCTTCCTTTAGGTTACTATTTTGAATTACTTGTTGGGTAGTTTGTAGATCTCTATTTCTTTAGGGCTGTTTCCAGAGCTTTATTTTGTTTCTTTCATCATGTCGTGTTTCTCCCATTCTTCATAATCCTTGTGGACTTGCACTGGGATCTGTTTATTTGAAGAAGTCATCATCCTTCCCAGTCTTCACAGACTAACTTATGTATGGAAAGCTCTTCACCAGTCATCCCAGTTAAGGGTTTTGGACAAGCCTGCCTGCTGCCAAGTGGACCTGATGCCAAGATTCATGGCTAGCAGGCCTGGTGCCAGTGTCCACAATTGAAAGTTGAATACTCACTTCACTCTCACTTTCCTGGCTTTGTGCCTAGGATTGCAGCAAAGCTGAACACTAACTTTACTCTCACTTTTCCCCCATGGGAGAACTCTTAGGCTGAGGGATCTCTCTCAGTGATGCACTGTGTGAGTTATATTCTGGAGCTCTTGTGAAGATATTTTCATCTGTGGATGATTGTCAAATGGGTAAGGGGATAGATGGGGACTAGAAACTTGTACTTCTATGCTGCCATCTTGCTGATTTTGCAAATAAGTTTTTATTTTAAGCAGATCCAATTTACAATTGTTTCTTTTGTATTTAGTCCTTGGTATGGCCTAGCTAAGAAATCTTTGCTTGCTCAATGACAACAAAGACACTCTCCTATGTTTATCTTAACATTGTTATGATTTTATATTTTATGACTGGAATTCACCTTCAGTTAATTCTGTGTATGCTGTAGCTTTATATAAAATTTTGAAATCAGGTAGTATAAAACTCCAAGCTGCTTTTTACTTTTAAAGATTCTTCTGGCTATTTCTTTGCATTTTTGTATAAATTTTAGAATCAGTTTCAATTTCTTCAGAAAAAACCTTTTGGCATTTTGATTGAGATTGTGTTGTAGATCAGCTGAGGACAACTGACACCTTAAAAATGAATCTTTGACTTCATGAAATGTCAAATATATTAATCGCCTTCACTGTCTCCGCAATGCTTTGAAATTTTCTGTGTATTGTATTTCCAATCTTTTATTATGTTATTCCTATTTCATGTTTTTGGATGCTTTATACACGTTAATGTTAAAATTCATTTTTCTAATTATTTGTGGCTAGTTTCACAAAAATATAATTGATCTTATATATTGACCTTGCATCTTGCAAATAAGCTAAATTCATTTATTAATTCTCATAGTTTATTTGTAGAGTTTTTAGGATGTTTCATATAAACAATAATAATTTTTGTGAAAATGATCATTTTATTTCTTTTTAAACTCTACGTATTGTAGTTTTCTCTCTTGCTTTACTGTACTTGCTAGGGATAGCTGCACAACATTAAATGCAAGTATTAAAGGTGGACCTTCTTGCCTTATTCCTAACCTTCAGGGATAATCATCATCTTTCTTAATTATGATGTCAGTCATGACTTTTGAAGTTCTCTTACATTACTGGTTCTCTCAGGGATTTTTAAAAATCATAAATTGACATTAAATCTTGTCAAATGTTTTTTCTAATCTGTTGAGGTGATCATATGCTTTTTGTTTTAGTCTACTAATGTGGTAAATACATAGATTTATTTTTGAAAGATAAACCAAACTTGCATCCCTGAAATAAATCCCACATGGTATGGTATGTTATCCTTTTGGTAATTATTTTGTTCACTTTCTCAGGAATTTGTGAATCTGTGTTCATGTGTACTATTGGTCTGTAACGCTAATTTTTGTTATGTCTTTATCAGGTTTTAATGTCAGCATTGTGTTGGCCTCATAAAATCGGTTGGAAGTATTGTTTACTCCTTTTTCTACAGTGAGGCTGTTCGGTAAGTGTAGAATGAATGACACAGTACAGGCAGAATCAGGTTTCTTTTTCTGCATTGCTGTCCATTTCATTCATGTCAACTTTTACTAGTTTCTCCAACAAATAGACAATCAAAAACCAGGAACTACAACTCACACAAAATATTTGTGAACATACAAAATATTATTTAAAAGTTTGGACAGTGATAGTCTCACAAGAAAGGGTCACACAATAAAGAAAATAACCCAAACACCATTCTAAGTATTCTATTCTCAATTATCCTTGGTGTTCACGCTTGCTTCCAATAAGGTCCTTTTTTCCTTGTTTTTTTCCTCTACATGACACCTATTTTCTTCTTCCTCCTTTGTTTATATTTTAACCTTCCATCTTGGTCTCTTAAAAAAAAAAACAAATTTCCTATTTTCATCCAGTGCAGAGTAATTGTATCATTTCCTATTAAATTTTGAACCCTAAAGTACATAGGCTCTTAATAGCTTGCCTTCATTTCTAAGCACAGAGCAAAGTACTTTTTCCAAATAGAGTGTTCCCTTTTTAAAAAGATTTTAAAAAGAATTTTGATGCCAGATAATAAGATAGTTTTATTACATAATCACATGAAAAATATATGCATGTGGCATGTTGGTCTTTAAGGAAATGTTGCTAGAATTTCCCTATCAGGCCTGGTAGTCCTCTGTAACATGCCCCTGATACCCCTAGAAGAGGAAAATATCCTCACACTGCTCTCAAAACTTTCTACACTTTTTGATGTCACCTGGACAATGTTAAAAAATTCTTGGCATTTTAGCTGCGCACAGGCAGAAATTTTGATGACCAGTTTACACACTGGCTTGAAAGATTGCTTTTATAATTGCCAGAGCAGAGTGGCTGGGGTAGAGCTAGCATCCGAAGACTTATATGTCTTGTTAAGATAGTGACAAGATCTCTTAACTATGGGATGCAACCACTGGTTTCTGTGCTACTTCTGCCATTAACCTGCTGTAAAATCTAGCATGTTACTCCTCCTTCTGGACCAGGTTTTCTTGGACATGAAGTGAAACAGATGGCTTAGATGTAAGTATAGAGTCTAAACTTAAGACTCTGAATGGTATTCAGTTCTAAACTCTTGCATGCTTGTATTATTAGCAAGCTATATACCTCAACCTTGCCCAGTGTTCTACCACAAATACTTGCATATGTAAGGTTCAGTGGTGAAGGAATAAAAACAGGAGCATTTTCTTCCTGTTTGACTACAAAATGTTTACAGAGTCACTTTTGATCATTTCTTTTATGTTAATTTTCATTCTGACTTGGTTTTTGGTTGAAGAACCAAAGTTGACATGGTTCATCCTTAATCTAAGTAGAGAATGGTTCTCCCTGTAAGCTATCCTTTCCCACTACATACACCACACTTTAGTAACTTAGGCTCTTTAGAACTTGCTTTCAGTTCAGTGAAAGTTATAGAAGCTCAGACAATCAGTGAAAGTTAAAGAAATGGTGAGAAAGTTATAACAAATCCAACTTTATGTATCCCTAAAAGCATCCACTGTCTACTATACTGTTATAGTGGATTCATTTATAATGCGTACTGAGTTAGGATTCACATTTTCGGCCCCCTTCTTCCCACATGTAGCTTACTTTTTCTCTCTGCCTTATATCTGAGGTGGGGAAGAATGAGGAGTGGTCATTTTCTGAGAAAGGCATGCTATACTAGTGGGAATTGCTTTGGAATTATTCAGATCTGAGCTTGAGTGCTGCCTGCGCTTGAAGCCCATACTTGGGCACATGATTTACTTTCTCTAAGCTTCAGGTTTTTCCTCTGTAAAGTGGGGTTAGTAAGTTCTACTTCGAACAATAGCAACAAGGAAAATGTATGCAAATGGTCTATTATGATGTGTAACACATATGAAACACCAAATAAAATATAGTTCCTTTCTTTCTTTCTCCTGATTCTTGCTTCTATGGCCTTTAATAATGTAGCTCCATTGTAGAACTCCATTCTTTTAACATTATGTAATAGACATTGTGTTTGGTTCCAAGGTTACAGAGGTAAGTAAGGCAGGGACTCTAATCTCAAACAGCAGGGACACTGCTTTTAAGGAAAACACGTCTAGCATTTTTCTCCTCCTTTTGGACCAGGTTTTCTTGGACATGAAGTGAAACAGATGGCTTAGATATAAGTATAGAGTCTAAACTTAAGACTCTGAATGGTATTCAGTTCTAAAATCTTACATGCTTGTGTTAGCAAGCTATATACCTCAACCTTGCCCAAAGTTCTACCACAAACACTTGCTTATGTAAGGTTCAGTGGTGAAGGAATAAAACATTATGTAATTGACATTGTGTTTGGTTCGAAGGTTACAGAGGTAAGTAAGGCAGGGACTCTGATCTTAAATAGCAGAGACACTGATCTCAAATCTAGTCTGCTAGGAGCGTCACACATACAGACAAAGAGCTGTCCTCTGGTATGCTAAGCACCCTTTGACAAGACACAGAGGCAGTATGAAGACGAAAGGTTTAGTTCTCAACTCCCTTTGTCCTTTTGCTTTTTTCTCTCTTCCCACCTAATCCCTTCCCTTCCTGTAGCCCTTCCTTTCCCTGCAGCCCAAAGTGACAGATGGGCCAGGCTGTGTGGAGCAGGAAAGTTTCAGTTCCTTTTTCTCCCACCTCAAGCCTAGTGTATGGTAACATTACACAGAGAGCCATAAAAAAGTTCTTTCTTGTAGCACATTTCAGGGTTTTTTCCAGTGACATCATGGGCCATCTGGATTTGAAGACAGCAGCCCCATCCAGAAAACACACACACACACGCAGTCTCCCCTGCCAGGCCCTGCAGGCCTGCCCTCTAGGATCAGGAGCACTATAAATGTCCTGTAAAGCTGTCTTTTTAATAGCCTCCTCAGAAGCAGCCTAAGGAAGATGGCCTTTTCCTCCTGCAGTCTCATGGATGGCAGATAAAGTGGATTCTCAGCACAGAGGCCTCAGAGGAGAAGGTGAGAAGTGAGGTTTCCAGATTTTTGCCAAACTATCACACTGCCTCCTGCTGGGAAAAAGGAAGCCATTTTCCAACAGGAAACTGAATTTAACCCTTATGACATAAGGGATTTAGGTTAGATGTAAGTACATGCTTTTAATACAGGAATGTTTTAGGTATTATTTCTGAAATTGTTTCAGAGGATTTTAAAAGAGAAAAAAAAACAACTGTATCTAACAACCACAGAGCTGGAGCTTGTAACATTTTCCTAAGAAGGAGAAGATTCAGAAGTCCTTTCAGGGAAGGTTTCTGTGCTGTCTTTGAATGATCACAATTCCTATGCATGATTGGAAGAAATTATTCCCATTAGTTGATTGTCTTCTGTGAACTAGAAAACATGAATCCCTCTTCTTACCTGAGGCATATACTCAATCTATAGAACTGATTGGTTCTATCACCAAAATATAACTTGACTCATCTACTTCTCCCCATCTCCAGGGTCCCCCTCCAAACTCAGGCCTATCTCATCTCCCACTTGCACAGTGGATACATCTTCCTAATTAGTCTCCACGTTTCCACCCTTGCTCCATTCCATTTGTCCTCCACACAGAAGCCAGAAGGATCATTAAAAAAAAAAAATCTAAACCAAGCTATAGTATTTTCCTGCTTAAAACCTTATAATGGCTTCCAGTATACTTAACATAAAATTCAGTCATAAATAATCTGCAAAGACCTGTAGGACTCCCTCACCCCTCACCCCCGCTCCACCTTAGAGCTTCAGCTCCTCTCACTGTCACCTGACTCAAGATTGATACCCTCACTGCCCCTGTTTCTGCTATTCTAAGCACATGCTCCTGCCTTATGACTTACTCCTACCTGGAGGGCTTTTCTCTCTAGTCTTCTCTTCATCTTTCAGCTTAGATAGCACTTCCTCTGTTGCCCTTGCTGATTACCTTCCTAGCTTAAACTGGCTCTTCCCCTCCCATATTATTCTGTCTCACAGACACTATTATTTCCCATCGTAGCATATACCATTTATAATTGTATATTTGGGATTGTGTTTATTTGTTGACTATTGAGTTTTCACTAAACTTTATAAGATTTCACTAAGATTCATGTCTGTTTTATTGGCCACTGAATCTTCAGTGCCTTCTACAGTGTAGGTGTACAGCAAGCATGGAATGAATATTGCAATTGAGTAGAGGCAGAACTAAAAAAGGAATAAGGCCTGGAGCTCACTCTGCCTGTGCCCGAGAACACCTTGAAATGTGCTTTACATGGATTTCACTCATATTACACATCCTCCCTTCGGAGGGACAGCATGTTGCCATGATAGGTATGTAGTGGTACATCACTGTAGTTTTAATTTGCTTTTTCAAGATGACTAGTGAGGTTGAGACCTTTTTAATATATTAAATTATCCTAGTATGCTAGATTTTTTCTTTTATGCCTAGTATATTTTGTAATATGTAGTACGTTTAAGAAATCTTTGCCTACTCAAAATTATGAAGATGTTTTCTGTTTTATTATAAAAGCTTTGTCGTTTTGTATTTCACATTTAGATCAGCAATCCATTTAGAGAACTAATTTAGGAGCATAATGTGAAACAGGTTAAAATTCCTTCCCCCTCCCCCTTATTCATATGCAGTTGACCAGAACCATTTACTGAAAAGGCATGCTTTTCCCAAGGCATGGTCATGTTTTGTCAACAGGTCTGGGTTTGTTTCTGAATTGTTATTCTATTCATTATTTACTTGGTTGTGTTTATTCATTTTCTGTATTATTATTCCTCCTTCTTCCTTCCTACAACTTTCACCCCCAGCCTGAAATAAGGCAACTTGCATTCACCACTGTGTCCTGAGGGCCTTGAACATTGCCTGACATATAATAGATATTTAATTTAAGAGTATTTGTTCATGAACATGTCATGCAAACCAAGGTGAATAGCCAGACAGCATACACACTGGGGCTGAATTTACTATGAAAATCACAGAGACAGGAGCAGAATGGCATACAAGGATATAGCAGGACCAGAGTCAGATATGGGGATAGAATCTGAATGAAGTTCCCGTGGCTACTATAACAAATTACCACAATATATGGTGGCTTCAAACAATAATTCTGGAGACCAGGCATATGAAATCAGTATCACTGGCCAAAATTGTGTTGACAGTAGGGCAGCACCCTGTCCAGAGGCTGTAGGGGGAATTTGTTCCCTGCCTCCTCCAGCCTCTGGTAGCTGCCCAGATTCCTCAATTTCTGGCTGCGTCACTCCAATCTCTGTCTCCATGGTCACACTGTCTTCTCCTTCTCTGTGTGTCTTTTCTTCTCTCAAATCTCCTTCTACACTTGTTCTATAAAGACAGCTGTGGTTCCATTTAGGTCTCACCTGGATAATCTAAGAAAAATCTCTCATCTCAAAAATCATTAATTTAATTTAATCAGATTTGCAAAGACCCCTCTTCCTTACAAGGTAACATAGGCACTGATATCTTTGGGGGACCATTGTCCTGCCTACCACAGAATCTTTGAGTTGGTTGTGGGGCTTTTAAACTGTGTGACTGGGGAAGCACAGCCTGTGTCCTGGTATAATCAGAGTTGAGAACCCAAGAGCAGCATTATATGCAGCACTTGGCCACAGCCTTATTCCATCAGCTCAGCACTTTTGGTTTGGAGTTTACCTCATGCAGTGATTTTTAACCAAGGGTGATTTTGAGTCCTGGGAGGACGTTTGGCCACATCTTGAGACATTTTTGATTGTCCTGCTAGGGAGAGATGGTTGCAACTGGCATCTACTAGTTAGAGATCAGAATTGTCCAGTTCAAGATGCCAATAGTGTGAAGTTGAGAAGCCCTTCCCTAATGTCATGAGGAATCCAAACTGTTTAACTGCAACTGTATGACTTGGTGTGCAGGTGGCATCATTTATCACCTCAGCATTCATGGATGTAGAAGCTCAAGCCCCTTTCCATGGCATCGTGAGGACTGAGATCAAGGACTTGGGGCTGCAGCTTTTATCCCTCAGCAGTCTGGAACTTGATTTGCCCCCTCAATGTTCTGCCAGGATTGATCACCTTAGCGATTTGGGCTGTATGTTGCTGGGTTCCATTGAACTTTTCAAGGAGTCAGGCCTTGGGGAGTAAGTTTCAGACAAATTAACCTTAATGCTCAAGATGCCTCTTTACCTTCACCCTATGTGGGGGATTCTCTTATTACTTTCATGAGGAAGTGAGTCTTGGGAAAATTAAGTCTCTTGTTCAAGGTTACATAGTAGTGGAGACAGAATTCAACCAAAGAACATTCTGATTCCAGAGCCCTAGCTTTAAATATCTGCAGCACATTGCCTCTCATGGATCCAAAGAAGGTCAGACCGAGGCCCTGCAGATTAATTAGCTTCGACTTTTTCACACTCATTTTGAAGAATTGAAAAGAACTGAACCCTTTTCCACAGAATTCTTATACAAACATTCTGAAATGTTGAAGAGATAAATAAAAGTGATAAACCAATGGGTCCCTCAGGAAACAGAAATCTTTATTGTTTGGAAGAAAACATCTTTTTGTTTGCTGAAATCCTAAAGCACCTCTGTAACACTTTGTAGTTTGGAAAGCATCATTTGAAAACAAGCGATGTACTTCTAGGACATCATCTTATGGATGCAACACTGAGCTGTAGTCAGGTGATGGGTTGGTTTAGACTGCACAGGTAGCTAGCTACATAGTCTCAGCTGGACTCCTGGATTTCTCATTTTTATTTCATACTCTATGGAGTCTCTCTACACCCACTGCATCTCAAGTAGCACTGCTCCTTCAGAATTGGTTATGTTGTGTTACAAATTTGCATCTGAACAGAATTACATGCTGGAAGATAGGTGTCCTCTGAAACTCATTGTTGGGACAATTCCTTAATATGGATATTAAAAAAGCATGCTCCAGTATAATAAAGGCAATGTCACCAGGGGTCATTAGGTCAAAAAGAGAGTGCTTTTTCATCACCTTAATAACTGTGTAACTGGAAGAGTGGGGCTGCCTACAGTGGCTATCATGAGTTGCTCATCAGAAGAACAGTTCTTTGAACAAAATAAATAATCTTCCCAGCAACTGTTTTTGCCAAATGAATGACATATATCCTCACCTACCTTTCTTTCCTGTGGTGAATATACCCTAAGGTGACCCCCCGCAATGAGCCATGCTCTTATATAATCCTATTCCTTTGAATGTAGACAGAACCTACATTGCTTATAGCCAATAGAAAAATCACAAAGGTGATGGGAAAGTTTCTCTTCTGATTACATTAGGTTTGGTGAGATTTCATCTTAGTAGACTGGATGACAGAGTGAGACCTCATCTCCTAAATAAATAGAGGAC
Source organism: Hylobates moloch (assembly GCF_009828535.3). Lineage (NCBI taxonomy): Eukaryota > Metazoa > Chordata > Mammalia > Primates > Hylobatidae > Hylobates > Hylobates moloch. Next base: position 109,156,682 of record NW_026652280.1, read on the forward strand.
AATTCCTTTATTTGTTGTCAGACATACTTTTGAACTATTTATGTACATTATTTTTCAATACTCACAACTTTGGGAATTAAGGCTTTATGGTTGTTCACCATTTTATAGATGAGGGACTGAGCCATAGGATGTTAATTTGTGTGAGTTTATGCAGCAAATAAGCATTATACATAACAATATAAAGGGCTTTATAAACTGCAAATTACTCTACCAATGTGAGTTGTTATCATCATTGTATTTTGCTTTTGTCTTTGAGCCTTTTGTCTTCCCAGCTTTCTCCCAATTCACTCATGCTTCATATGTAGACAGGAGGAAGCACAATTCCAAGAAAAGGAGAGAAAGTAATAATATTAAATGGCTGCCAAGGGATCTGAGCAATGGATTCAATAGGCTGGATCAGTTCAGCTCACCAGGCGGCCCTTCCCTAACTGGGATCCTGGGCCCACCACATGCTACTTTACTGCCTGAGAGGTGATGACACAATTTAGTGTTAGAGTGTTAGTGTTCTGCCTCATCGAAGACATGGCATTGTCATTTTTCATTTTGGAGAACAGCTTGCAGTATAGAAAGAAATCATGTCAGACAGAAAAAGGGAGTCTTTCAACATAGCATTCCATCCTGAGGGAGAAAAGAACCAGAACAAGTGGGCAGTACTGACATCTGATTCCATCCTCCAATGGCAACACATATGCTGAGCCCCAGCCATCATCCTCTGCCCAGAGAAGAAGCAGCAATGGGAATGTGACATTTTACATTATTCAGTTATTTCCAATTTGTAAACTTCTTTAATACATCTTATCTCATCATCTCCATAATTAATCATGAAGAAGGCAGGGTAGCTACAGTTATTTTCATTTTACAGATGAGGATTCTGAGACTTAGCAAGTTTGAGATTTATTCAAGTGTCTGGTTAATATGGAATCAAGATGCTTTTGCATATATTTTCTTAGAAGCCGCTCACAGTAAAACTGTTGCATTATTTTATCCTCATTCTGCAGGTATGGGAGTTAGATCCTAAAGAAATAAAGTGTCTTGCTTAAGGTCGTGTTGCCAGTACATGGTAAAACTGGTTTGGAACTTGTCTTTTAACTCTCTATGTCCAACTTTCTTTCCAATAAGCAAATGATATACTTAAAGAGAGTAAGCTTGGAGTTCTATGTCTGGTGACCTTAGAGAAAGAGGAGAAGAAAAGACAGAATGAGAAGTTCAGGAAGGATTACACAGAGGGAAATAGTATGGGGAAAGAAGATGTGAAATAGTATGGGGAAAGAAGATGTGAAATAGTATGGGGAAAGAATCATTTAAGAATGCATTAAAATTCTCAAAAGTCATTTATATTTTGTATTTAAGCTGTTAAGAGTGGATGGGATGGAATGATACCCCCAGATAAAGTATGAAGGAAGTCAAGTGTGCATAGCTCAGGCCCTGAGTGGTGAAATCTCAGAGGAATCTCAGTATCAAAGGGCCTCCATGGAATATGAGGCAATGGGAACAATTCTGCCAAAGAATTTCTAAAATATTCAATACAAAATATGCCTGAGCATGCAGCCAAAGCAATGTAAAGAAATGGCCAATTATATAATGTAAAGTGCCTGTGTTTACCATATAATTTAAGATCTAAGTCTCCCCTTGCTTTTCGTGGTGGTGTTGTTTAAATCCAGACCAAGAAAAGCAGTCAAGGAGAGACTTTGTTTTGTTTTTCAGACTTTTAAATCCCAGGAAAGATATAACTTGTTCAGATGCCTAGGCCCTAAACTCTAACCATGAAAATAAAACAGCAGATCTACATATAATCCTGTGCTCAAAGCTAAGCAAAGGCCAAAATAAAAGCTTTACAGCCAAATTCCTAGGTGTTTTCAGCTCAAAAACATCCTAGTGGGTGAGTCTAGATTCTCGAAAAATATTTACTTGAAATCAAGTCTCAGAAATTGTTGCTTGAGCATATAATGATGTAAATGCTTCAGCTACCCAGCTTGTGTGGCTGAACCTTCAACTCGCTCAGCTCTTCTTTCTTACTAAGGGACCCCAAAGACTCTGCTTTTGCCTTAATTCACTGTCACAGCTCCTGGGAGTGAAAGATGATATTCTATCCTCATTTGCTGATTAGGAAATTGAGCTGTGGGGCCACTAAAACAGCCAAGGCCACACAGCAAGTCCAGGGGAGCGCCAAGGCCAGACCACCCCTTCCCAGCTCACACTCCCAGCCACACTCACAGACCAAAGCTCGGCTTTACTCATCCCAGAAGGGAAAATTTAAACTCGGCTTTCATGCAAACATCTTTCCCTGGACAAATTTACTTATCGTTCCTTTTGCTTTTCTGAACAGTTGTCTGTCCAGTAATAATGTATTTATGTCCTGACTGTTAACAGCATGCTACATGCTGGTAGGACTTGAAGGCAAAGATATAAAAATCCCAGGAGAAAGTATTCCAGGCAAGGGAGCATTGATCAGAAAACCCAGATCACAATTTTTCAGTGTTATTTGGGCTCAAAGTCACTCTTAAGGCAGTAAAGGCTTTGACTAAATATAGTATGTAGAACTCTCCCCTCAACTGACATTTTAATCTTGATATAATAAAGTTAGAAAGGCATATACTGGAAGAAAAAGGGCAGTCACAAAAGAGGGTTGTGGAGTGGGTAAGAAGTAGTTTCTGAGATGATGACCTCAGGGGCTGATGAACTTGATTGTGTCCGAAATGGCCAGTGTGTTTATCTCCTGTCATACTCCTCAGATGAGGACAGATAATTAAGGCTTGCAACTGCTGCTCTTGAGTGGACATTGATTTGGGCCTTTGTGAGTAGGTGCTATTATTAATCTCATTTCATAGATGGGGAGAGATTGAAACACAGAGAGGTCATGAAATCTGCCTAAAGTCACACAATAAGTAGCAAATCAGGAATCAAATTCAGACGGTCTGGCTTCAGAATCAACATGGAAGACTTACTATACTTGTATCTAGGTAAAGTAAGGAGAGTGCCATGGATAAGTTCTAATTTTTCTCATGTTATCAGATGTCTGGGTGTAATGAAAATAAAAAAGTATCACAACTTGGCAGTGAGCTAGAAGGGGCCAGTTTGATGCTTGAAAATTAGGAAGGATATTTAGATGAGTCCTGTGCTATGTACAGCTTTAATATTAACTCTTAGGTTTTTATTGGTAAAATAATATAATGCAGTGATTAAAAGCCTGAGCTCCAAAGTAGACAAATCTACATTATCCTAGATGTAACTAGCTATATATACTTGTTACATTACTCATATTCCATATCCTTATCTGTAAATGGAGATAAAACAGGTATCTATATTAAGGAAAATATGTGTAAAGCATTTCATTTTATGTAAAGTATTATCATTCGGTGAATGTTATTATTACTATTACTGAGCTTTTCACTGGGACCAGCTGGTATCTGAGTCAGTAAAAAAATAAAGTTCATCCATATTTACTACCTCATACCCATGTGTCTATTAAGTTCCTGGGTAGCAATGATGCCTCAAATGGGTGGAAGTGTTCTACAAATAAGCAGGATTATGTTGCTAGCCATCGTAGTAGTTTGGCCACTGTGGTAAAGTAAATGCAGTGTGCTTGTGTGTGTGTGTGTGTGTGTGTGTGTATTTATGTGTGTATGTTGGAGATGGATGGAATACAGAGATGATGGAGAAATGCTATACACTTTAATCGTAAGTTTTTTGGTACATACTCCGATGGCATTCCTGCCTCTTTCTTAGCTGGTTGCCTCCATAAATTATGACCTAGCCTACCCACAACAAGAGAGCCCTAAAGCACCAGAGTAACAGTCCTGATTGATTATGTTCCAGGAAATTTTTTTGTTATGCCTGTTCATGAAGCTGTTTCTAATTATTAAAGTTTAAATACTAAACTTCCCTTCTCTAAGTAATAGTTTTCTTCCTAATTCACTAACAATCTCATTAGACAGGTCTGTTTCTCTGGGATATAAGAAAAGGGCAGAAGGCAGAGCCCAGATTGTTTTCCTTGGTGCGTAGCCCTGGGGCGATAGATCACCAGAGTTGAAGAGTGACCTGCTGAGAAAGTATGGGAGAGCTTCTGGGTAATGCACGAAAGAAACCCAGGATGAGCAGAAGGGAACAAGCACTGAAGAAACCTACACTGTTATCACTTGCGTTAGGTGGGCCTTCTTGATATGGATGGGAGTCCACTCATCAAGGTGATGATCTAGAAGTAGAAGAATCATAGATAAATGGGATACTGAGCGTGCAACAACTTTAAAATAGTTTAATATTTGCTCATACCTCTTCCATTGGCAATACTTGGTAGCAACCTGATTTTATAGAAATTTATTTATTCATTTCTTCCTTACTGAGGTCAAATAAATTACTCATGTCTAAAATGTCATCTTTTTTTCTTCTTTTTTTTTGTTCTTTTTTATATTTTTATTTTAGGTTTGACGGTACATGTGAAGATTTGTTAGGTAGGTAAACACGTGTCATGGGGGGTTATTGTACATGATATTTCATCACCCAGGTATTAAGCCAAGTACTCAATAGTTATTTTATTTTATTAATTTTTTTTGAGACAGAGTCTTGCTGTATGGCCCAGGCTAGAGTGCAGTGGTGCAATCTCAGCTCACTGCAACTTCCACTTCCTGGGTTCAAGCCAATCTCTTGCCTCAGCCTTCCAGGTAGCTGGGATTGCAGGGGTCTGCCAGCACATCCAGCTAGTTTGTGTGTGTGTGTGTGTGTGTGTGTGTGTGTGTATATATATATATATAGTTTTGTTTGTTTGTTTTTAGTAGAGATGGGGTTTCACCATATTGGCCAGGCTGGTCTCGAACTCCTGACCTCAAGTGATCTACCCACCTTGGCCTCCAAAAGTTCTGGGATTACAGGCATAGGCCACCACACCTGACCCCCAGTAGTTACCTCTTCTGCTCCTCTCCTTCCTCTTACCCTTCCTGCTCGAGTTGACCCCAGTGTCTGTTGTTTCCTTCTTTGTGTTTATAAATTATTATCATTTAGCTCTCATTTATAAGTAAAAGTATGCAATATTTGCTTTTCTGTTCCTGTGTTAGTTTGCTAAGGATAATAGCCTTCAACTCCATCCGTGTTCCCACAAACGACCACATTTTCTTTATCCAGTCTGTCATTGATGGGTATTTAGGTTGATTCCATGTCTTTGCTGCTGTGAATAGTGCTGCAATGACCATTCACTTGCATGTGTCTTTATGGTAGAATAATTTATATTCCTCTGGGTATATACCCAGTAATGGGATGCTGAGTCAAATGGTAGCTCTGCTTTTAGCTCTTTGAGAAATTGCTTTCCACAATGGTTAAACTAATTTACACTCCCACCAACAGTGTATAAGTCTTCTACTTTCTCCATAACCTCATCAGCATCTGTTATTTTTAACTTTTAAAAATAATAGCCATTCTGGCCGGACACGGTGGCTCATGCCTGTAATCCCAGCACTTTGGGAGGCCGAGGCGGGCAGATCATGAGGTCAGGAGTTTGAGACCAGCCTGGCCAACATGGTGAAATCCCATCTCTACTGAAGATACAAAAAAAAAAAAAAAAAAAATTAGCCCGGCTTGGTGGCATGCACCTGTAATCTCAGCTACTTGGGAAGCTGAGGCAAAAGAATCGCTTGAACTCGGGAGGTGGAGGTTGCAGTGAGCCGAGATCACACCATTGCACTCCAGCCTGGGCAACAGGGCAAGGGTCCTCTCAACAAACAAACAAACAAACAAACAAACAAACAAACAAACAAACAAATAGCCATTCTGACTGGTGTGAGATAGTATCTCATTGTGGTTTTGATTTGCATTTCTCTAATGATCAATGATATTGAACTTTTTTTATATGCTGTTGGTTGCATGTATGTCTTCTTTTGAGAAGCGTCTGTTCATGTCCTTTGCCCACTTTTTAATGAGGTTGTTTTTCTCTTGTAAATTTGTTTAAGTTCTTTATAGATGCTGGATATTAGACTTTTATCAGAAGCAGAGTTTGCAAATATTTTCTCCCATTCTGTATGTTGTAAGTTCACTCGGTTGATAAGTTTTTTCTGCTTTGCAGAAGCTCATAAGTTTAATTAGATCCCACTTGTCAATTTTTGCTTTTGTTGCTGCTACTTTTGGTGTCTTTGTCATGAAATATTTGCCTGTTCCTGTGTCCAGGATGGTATTGCCAAGTTGTCCTCCAGGGTTTTTATAGTTTTGGGTTTTGTGTTTTAAGTTTTTAATCTATCTTGGGTTGATTTCTGGGTACAGTATAAGGAAGGGGTCCAGCTTCAATCTTCTGCCTATGGCTAATCAGTTATTCCAGAACCATTTATTGAATAGTCTTTTCCCCATTGCTTGTTGTCAACTTTTTCAAATATCAGATGATTGTAGATGTATGGCTTTATTTCTGAACTCTCTATTATGTTGCATTGGTCTCTGTGCCTATTTTTGTACCAGTGTCATCCTGTTTTGGTAACTGTAGCCTTGTAGTATAGTTTGAAGTTGGGTAATGTGATGCCTCCAGCTTTGTTCTTTTTGCTTAGAATTGCCTTGGCTATTTGGGCTCTTTTTTGGTTCTGTATGAATTTTAAGGTAGTTTTTCTAGTTCTGTAAAGAATTTCTTTAGTAGTTTGATAGGAATAACACTGAATCTGTAAATTGATTTGGGGAGTGTAGCCATTTTAATGATATTGATTCTTTCTATCCGTGAGCATGGCATGTTTTCCCATTTGTTGTGTCTTCTCTGATTTCTTTGAGCAGTGTTTTGTAATTCTAATTGTAGAGATCTTTCATTTCGCCGGTTAGCTATATTCCTAGGTATTTTATTCTTCTTATGGCGATTGTGAATGGGATTGCCTTTCTGATTTGGCTCTCAGTTTGGCTGTCATTGGTGTATAGAAATGCTAGTGATATTTGTACAATTATTTTGTATTCTGCAACTTCACTGAAGTTGCTTAGCAGCTGGAGGAGTTTTTGGACCGTGACTATGGGATTTTCTCGATATAGGATCATGTCATCTAAACAGAGATAGTTTGACTTCCTCTCTTTCTATTCCCCTTTTATTTATTTCTCTTTCCTGATTGCTCTGGCTAGGACTTCCAATACTATGTTGAATAGAAGTGGTGAGAGAGGGCTTCCTTGTCTTTTGCCAGCTTTCAAAAAGAGTGGTTCTGGCTTTTGCCCATTCAGTATAATGTTGCCTATGGGTTTATCATAAATGGTTCTTATTATTTTGAGGTATGTTCCTTCAGTGCCTAGTTTATGGAGAGTTTTTAACATGGAGAGATGCTGAATTTTATCAAAAGCCTTTTCTGCATCTATTGAGATAATAGTGGTTTTTATCTTTAGTTTATGTTATAAATCACATTTATTGATTTGCATATGTGGAACCAATCTTGCATTTTGGGGATGAAGCCTACTTGATCATAATGGAGAATGTTTTTGATATACTGAAGATTCAGTTTATAAGTATTTTGTTGAAGACTTTTGCATGCATGTTTATGAAGGATATTGGCTTAAAGTTTTATTCCTGTGTGTGTATTTCTGCCAGGTTATGGTATGAAGATGACTGGCCTGATAGAATGAGTTGGGAAGGAGTCCCTCCTCCATAATTTTTTGAAATAGTTTCTGTAGGAACCATATCAACTTGTCTTTGTACATCTGGTAGAATTAGACTGTGAATCCATCAGATCCTGGGCTTTTTTTCATTGGTAGGCTATTTATTACTGATTCAATTTCAGAGCTCATTATTGGTCTGTTCAGAAAATTAATTTCTTCCTGGCTCAGTCTTGGGAGGGTGTATGTGTCCAGTAATTTATTCATCTCTTATAGGTTTTCTAGTTTGTGTGTGTGGAGGTGTCTATAGTAGTTTCCAATTATTGTTTTTGTTTCTGTGGGGTCAGTAGTAATATTTCCTTAGTCATTTCCTATTGTATTGACTTGGATCTTCTCTCTTTTCTTCTTTATTAGTCTAGCTAGTGGCCAATCTATTTTATTATTTAAAAAAACCTGGATTCATTGATATTTTGAATGATTTTCTGTGTCTCAATTTCCCTCACTTCAACTCTGATTTTTGTTATTTCTTGTCTTTTGCTAGCTTTGGGGTTGATTTGTTCTTGCTTCTCTAATTCCTTCAGTGGTGAAGTTAGGTTTTTAACTCAAAATCTTTCTAACTTTTTGATGTGGGCATTTAGTGCTATGAATTTTCCTCTTACCACTGCTTCATCTATGTCCCAGAGATTCTGGTATGTTGTATCTTTGTTCTCATTCTTTTCAGAGAACTTCTTGATTTCTGCCTTAATTTCATTATTTATCCAAAAGTCATTCAGGAACATGTCATTTAATTTCCATGTAAATGCATGATATTGAGTTATTTTCATAGTCTTGACTTCTATTTTTATTAAACTGTGGTCTGAGAGTGTGTTTGGTATGATTTGGATTCTTTTATATTTTTTGAGAATTGTTTTATGTTCAAATATGTGGTTGATTTTAGAGTATGTGCCATGTGATGAGAAGAATGCATATTTTGTTATTTTTGGGTGGAGAGTTCTGTAAAGGTCTATCAGACCCATTTGGTCCAATGTTGAGTTTAGGCTCTAAATATCTTTGTTGATTTTCTGCCTTGATGATTTAATACTGTCAGTGAAGTGTTGACATCTCCCACTATTATTGTGTGAGAGTCTATGTCTCTTTGTAGGTCTCTAAGAACCGGCTTTATGAACCTGGGTGCTCCTGTGTTGGGTGCATATATATTTAGGATAGTTAAGTATTCTTGTTGAATTGAATTCTTTACCATTATGTAATGCCCTTCTTTGTCTTTTTTTATCTTGGTTGGTTTGTAATCTATTTTGTCTGAAATTTGGATTGCAACTCCTGCTTTTTTCTGTTTTATATTAGCTTGGTAGATTTTCCTCCATGCCTTTATTTTGAGCCTATGAGTGTCATTACATGTGAGATGGGTTTCTTGAAGACAGCATACCATTGGGTCTTACTTTTTTTAATGCAGCTTGCCACTCTGTGCCTTTTAAGTGGGGGCATTTAGCCCATTTAGATTCAAGGTTAGTATGTGTGAATTTGTGTGGATTTGATGATCCTGTCTTTGTGCTGTTAGCTGGTTATTTTGTTGGCTTGTTTGTATGGTTGCTTTACAGTGACATTGGTCTGGTTGTGTGTTTAAGTGTGTTTTTGTATTTGCTGGTAGCAGTCTTCCCTTTCTATATTTAGTGTTCATTTCAAGATTTGTTGTAAGGCAGATCTGGTGGTAATGAATTCCCTCAACATTTGCTATTCTGAAAAGGATCTTATTTCTCCTTTACTTAGGATGCTTAGTTTGGCTGGATATAAAATTCATGGTTGAAGACTTTTTTTCTTTAAGAATGTTGAATATAGGCCCTTAATCTCTTCTAGCTTGCAGAGTTTTAGCTGAGTGGTCTGATGTGGTTCCCTTTGTAGGCAACATGCCCTTTCTCTCTAGCTGTATTTAACATTCTTTCTTTCATTCTGACCTTGGAAAATATGATGATTATGTGTCTTAGGGATGATCTTGCATAGAATCCTGCAGGAGTTTTCTGTATTTTCTGAATTTGACTGTTGGCTGTTCTAGCAACTTTAGGGAAGTTTCCATGGATGATAACCTGAAATATGTTTCCCAAGTTATTTGCTTTCTCTCCCTCTCTTTCAGGGATGCCAGTGATTTGTAGATTTGGCCTCTTTACAAAATCTCATACTTCTCAGCGGTTTTGTTCATTCCTTTTTATTCTTTTTACTTTATTTTTGTCTATCTTATTTCAGAGAACCAGTCTTCAAGTTCTGAGATTTTTTCCTCAGCTTGGTTTATTCAGCTGCTAATACTTGTGATTGCATTGTAAAATTCTTGTATTCCAATTTTCACCTCTGTCAGCCCCATTAGGTTCTTTTTTATGCCAGCTATTTCATCCTTCAGCTCCTGTTTCAGTTTATTGTGATACTTATTTTTCTTAAATTGGGTTTTTTCATCCTCCTAAATCTGAATGATCTTTGTTCCTATTCATATTCTGAATTATATTTGTGTCATTCTAGCTAGTTCAGTCTGGTTAAGAATTCTTGGTGAAAAACTGGTGTGGTTGTTTGGAGGATATATGACACTGTGGCCATTTGAGATAGTGAAGTTTTTTTTTTTTTAATTATACTTTAAGTTCTAGGGTACATGTGCACAATGTGTAGGTTTGTTACATATGTATACATGTGCCATATTGGTTTGCTGCACCCATCAACTCATCATTTACACTAGGTATTTCTCCAAATCTATCCCGCCCCCAGGTCCCCACCCTCCAAACAGCCCCAGTGTGTGATGTTTCTCACCCTGTGTCCATGTGTTCTCATTGTTCAAATCCCACCTATGAGTAAGAATATGCGGTGTTTGGTTTTCTGTCCTTGTGATAGTTTGCTTAGAATGATGGTGTCCAGCTTCATCCAAGTCCCTGCAAAGGACACAAACTCATCCTTTTTTATGGTTGCATAGTATTCCATGGTGTATACGTGCCACATTTTCTTAATCCAGTCTATCATTGATGGACATTTGGGTTGGTTCCAAGTCTTTGTTATTGTGACTAGTGCCAGAATAAACATACATGTACATGTGTCTTTATTGTAGAATGATTTATAATCCTTTGCATATATGCCCAGTAATGGGATTGCTGGGTCAAATGGTATTTCTAGTTCTAGATCCTTGAGGAATTGCCACGCTGTTTTCCACAATGGTTGAACTAATTTACAGTCCCACCAACAGTGTAAAAATGTTCCTATTTCTCCACAACCTCTCCAGCATCTGTTATTTTCTGACTATTTAATGATTGCCATTCTAACTGGCATGAGATGGTATCTCACTGTGGTTTGATTTGCATTTCTCTGATGACCTGTGATGATGAGCATTTTTGCGTATGTATTTTGGCTGCATAAATGTCTTCTTTTGAGAAGTGTCTGGTCATATCCTTTGCCCACTTTTTGATGGCGTTAATTGTTTTCTTCTTGTAAATTTGTTGGGGTTCTTTGTAGATTCTGGATATTAGCCCTTTGTCAGATAAGTAGATTGCAAAAATTTTCGCCCATTCTGTAGGTTGCCTGTTCACTCTGATGGTGGTTTCTTTTGCTGTGCAGAAGCTGTTTAGTTTAATTAGATTCCATTTCTAAATTTTGTTGCTGTTGCTTTTGGTGTTTTAGACACGACGTCCTTGCTCACGCCTATGTCCTGAATGGTATGGTATTGCCTAGGTTTTTTTCTAAGGTTTTTATGGTGTTAGGTCTTACATTTAAGTCTTTAATCCATCTTGAGTTAATTTTTGTATACAGTGTAAGGAAGGGATCCAGTTTCAGCTTTCTACTTATGGCTAGCCAGTTTTCCCAGCACCATTTATTAAATAGGGAATCCTTTCCCCATTTCTTGTTTTTGTCAGGGTTGTAAATATCAGATGGTTGTATATGTGTGGTGTTATTTCTGAGGCCTCTGTTCTCTTCCATTGGTCTATATCTCTGTTTTGGTACCAGTACCATGCTGTTTTGGTTACTGTAGCCTTGCAGTATAGTTTGAAGTCAGGTAGCATGGTGCCTCCAGCTTTGTTCTTTTTGCTTAGGGTTGTCTTGGCTATGTGGGCTCTTTTCTGGTTCCATATGAACTTTAAAGTATTTTTTTCCAATTCTGTGAAGAAAGTCATTGGTAGCTTGATGGGGATGGCATTGAATCTATAAATTACCTTGGGCAGTATGGCCTTATTCACAATATTGATTCTTCTTATTGATGAGCACAGACTGTTCTTCCATTTGTTTGTGTCCTCTTTTATCTCATTGAGCAGTGGTTTGTAGTTCTCCTTGAAGAGGTCCTTCACACCCTTGTAAGTTGGATTCCTAACTATTTTATTCCCATTGTGGCTTTGTGTTTTTCTGTTATTGGTGTACAGGAATGCTTGATTTTTGCACATTGATTTTGTATGCTGAGACTTTGCTGAATTACTTATCAGCTTAAGGAGATTTTGGGCTGAGACAATGGGGTTTTCTAAATATATAATCATGTCTTCTGCAAACAGGGACAATTTGACTTCCTCTTTTCCTAATGGAATACCATTATTTCTTTCTCTTGCCTGATTGCCCTGGCCAGAACTTCCAACACTATGTTGAATAGGAGTGTTGACAGAGGACATCCTTGTCTTGTGCTGGTTTTCAAAGGGAATGCTTCCAGTTTTAGCCCATTCAGTATGATATTGGCTGTGGGTTTGTCATAGATAGCTCTTATTATTTTGAGATACGTCCCATCAATACCTAATTTATTGAGAGTTTTTAGCATGAAGCGTTGTTGAATTTTGTCAAAGGCCTTTTCTGCATCTATTGAGATAATCATGTGGTTTTCGTCATTGGTTCTGTTTATGTGATGGATTACATTTATTGATTTGCATATGTTGAACCAGCCTTGCATCTCAGGGATGAAGCTGACTGGATCATGGTGGATAAGCTTTTTGATGTGCTGCTGGATTTGGTTTGCCAGTATTTTATTGAGGATTTTTGCATTGATGTTCATCAGGGATATTGGTCGAAGATTATCCTTCTTTGTTGTGTCTCTGCCAGGCTTTGGTATCAAGATGATGCTGGCCTCATAAAATGAGTTAGGGAGGATTCCTTCTTTTTCTATTGATTGGAGTAGTTTCAGAAGGAGTGGTACCAGCTCCTCTTTGTACCTCTGGTAGAATTCAGCTGTGAATCCGTCTGGTCCTGGAATTTTTTTTTTGGTTGTTAGACTACTAATTATTACCTCAATTTCAGAGCCTGTTATTGGTCTATTCAGAGATTCAACTTCTTCCTGGTTTAGTCTTGGAGGGTGTACGTGTCCAGGATTTTATCCATTTCTTCTAGATTTTCTAGTTTATTCGCATAGAGGTGTTTATAGTTTTCTCTGATGGTAATTTGTATTTCTGTGGGATTGGTGGTGATATCCCCTTTATCATATTTTTATTGCATCTATTTGATTCTTCTCTCTTTTTCTCATTAGTCTTGCTAACAGTCTATGTATTTTGTTGGTCTTTTCAAAAAACCAGCTCCTGAATTCATTGATTTTTGAAGGGTTTTTTTGTGTTTCTATCTCCTTCAGTTCTGCTCTGATCTTAGTTATTTCTTGCCTTCTGCTAGCTTTTGAATTTTTTTGCTCTTGCTTCTCTACTTCTTTTAATTGTGATATTAGGGTGTCGATTTTAGATCTTTCCTGCTTTCTCTTGTGGGCATTTAGTGCTATAAATTTCCCTCTACACACTGCTTTGAATGTGTCCCAGAGATTCTGGTATGTTTTGTCTTTGTTCTCATTGGTCTCAAATAACATCTTTATTTCTGCCTTCATTTTGTTATTTAGCCATTCAGGCATAAGTTGTTCAGTTTCCACGTAGTTGTGGGATTTTGAGTGAGTTTCTTAATCCTGAGTTCTAATTTGATTTCACTGTGGTCTGAGAGACAGTTTGTTGTGGTTTCTTTTCTTTTACATTTGCTGAGGAGTGCTTTACTTCCATTTATGTGGTCAATTTTAGAATAAATGAGATGTGGTGCGAGAAGAATGTATATTCTTTTGATTTGGGGTGCAGAGTTCAGATGTCTATTAGGTCTGCTTGGAGCAGAGCTGAGTTCAAGTCCTGGATATACTTGTTAACCTTCTGTCTCATTGACCTGCCTAATATTGACAGTGGGGTATTAAAATTTCCCATTATTATTGTGTGGGAGTCTAAGTCTCTTTGTAGGTCTCTGTGGACTTGCTTTATGAATCTGGGTGCTCTTCTATTTGGTGCATATGTATTTAGGATAGTTCACCCTTCTTGTTGAATTGATCCCTTTACAATTATGTAGTGGCCTTCTTTGTCTCTTTTTATCTTTGTTTGTTTAAAGTCTTTTATCAGAGACTAGGATTGCAACCTCTGCTTTTTCTTGCTTTCCACTTGCTTGGTAGATCTTCCTCCATCCCTGTGTTTTGAGCCTATGTGCATCTTTGCATGTGAGATGGGTCTCCTGAATACAGCACACTGATGGGTCTTGACTCTTTATCCAATTTGCCAGTCTATGTCTTTTAATTTGGGCATTTAGCCCATTTACATTGAAGGTTAATATTTTTACATTTGAATTTGATCTGTCATTATGATGTTTGCTGGCTATTTTTCCTGTTAATTGATGCAGTTTCTTCATGGCATCGATGGTCTTTACCATTTGGCATGTTTTTGCAGTGGCTGGTACTTTCCATGTCTAGTGCTTCCTTCAGGAGCTCTTGTAAGGCACGCCTTGTAGTGACAAGATCTCTCAGCACTTGCTTGTCTGTAAAGGATTTTATTTCTCCTTTGCTTATGAAGCTTAGTTTGGCTGGATATGAAATTCTGGGTCAAAAATTCTTTTCTTTAAGAATGTTGAATATTGGCCCCCACTCTCTTCTGGCTTGTAGGGTTTCTGCCAAGAGATCCGCTGTTAGTCTGATGTGCTTCCCTTTGTGGGTAACCCAACCTTTCTTTCTGGATGCATTTAACATTTTTTCCTCCATTTCAACCTTGGTGAATCTGACAATTATGTGTCTTGGGGTTGCTCTTCTTGAGGAGTATCTTTGTGGTGTTCTCTGTTTTTCCTGAATTTGAATGTTGGCCTGCCTTGCTAGGTTAGGGAAATTCTCCCGGATAATATCCTGAAGAATGATTTCCAACTTGGTTCCATTCTCCCTGTCACTTTCCGGTACACCAATCCAACGTATATTTGGCCTTTTCACATAGTCTCATATTTCTTGGAGGCTTTGTTCATTTCTTTTCACTCTTTTTTCTCTAATCTTGTCTTCTAACTTTATTTCATTAATTTGATTCTCAATCACTGATATCCTTTCTTCCACTTGATTGAATTGGCTATTGAATCTTGTGCGTGTGTCACAAAGATTTTGTGCCACGGTCTTCAGCTCCATCAGGTCATTTAAGGTCTTCTCTACTCTGTTTATTCTAGTTAGCCATTTGTCTAACCTTTTTTCAAGGTTTTTAGCTGCCTTGATATGGGTTAGAACATGCTCCTTTAGTTCAGAGAAGTTTGTAATTACCAACCTTCTGAAGCTTACTTCTGTCAACTTGTCAAAGTCATTCTCCATCCAGTTTTGTTCCATTGCTGGTGAGGAGCTGTGATCCTTTGCAGGAGAAGAGGCATTCTGGTTTTTGGAATTTTCTGCCTTTCTGCTGTGGTTTCTCCCCATCTTTGTGGTTTTATCTACCTTTGGTCTTTGATGTTGGTGACCTACAGATGGGGTTTTGGTGTGGATGTCCTTTTTGCTGATGTTGATGCTATTCCTTACTGTTTGTTAGTTTTCCTTCTAACAATCAGGTCCCTCAGCTGCAGGTCTGTTGGGGTTTGCTGGAGGTTCACTCCAGACCCTCAAACAGGGATTTCTTGGTGTTTTTGCATTGATTCTTTCTTATCTCTACATGTGGCTGTTCCTTTAACTGCAATGTAGATTGAGTAGTCAATAGACTTCATTTCTGGATGTTTTTTACCAGGCCTAGGCTTTGTGCAGGGTCTTTATTTGAAACTACCTTCTTGTCTCTGGTTTCAGCAGAAGGTATGTTAGTGAGGTGTTTTTGGTGATAAACCTTTACAGTATGATCCAGCAGGTGGCACTTAAGCTTATTAGTCAGTTGGTAAACTCTTGCTTGGTTGTGTGGCTCCCCTGTTTCCTCACAGTTGCAGCCATGTTTCCTCTCAATGCTCTGAAAGCATGGGTTCCTCTTCACCTTGAATGCTGGCTGTAGATTGTGACTTGGCACTCCTGAGCTGCCTGCTGCAGCTCTGGGGCAATCTTAGTGTTTATGTTCCTTCCCCAACTTGGAGGCAGCAGAGGAAGGGATCTTAGTAGTGGTTTTGGTCAAGGGTCATTTGATTGTCTCCTGGGAGGCTCCATCCCAGAGAGATGTAGGTCAGCAATCGCTCAGCGGAATCAGCACAGGATGGAAGGTCTGTGCTGTGGGCCCAAGCCAGGAGTTCCCTGTCGGGTGATAAGCAGTGATGGGGGTGTGGGACCAGTGGGAGGTGGACTGGCCTCCTCTGATTAGGTTGACTGCCACTTGTTGGAGGTGTGGATAAGGCATGTAGGGTCTTTCCTCCTTCATTAGTCTGAGGTGGCAGTTCCACTGCAGAGGCAGTGGCAGAGAGGTTTTCAGTTGCCCCTGGAGGCTCCATCCAAGGAGTTGCTAAGTTGCTACTGGCTCAATAGCTCTGGCAGGTGGTGGCTGTGCCCAGTAAGGAGATATGGGAATGGGCATCCATGTAACAGTCTGGCCACTTTTCTGTAGGGCTGCTATGGTATACTTGGGGCCTGCTCCTGTACCTAGTCACCTTAAATTTTCTAGTACCTGGAGGTATCACCAGTGAAGGCTGTGAGACAGTAAAGATGGCAACCTGTCCCTTCCTCTGGGAGCTTCATCCCATGGAGATATGGGCCTGTTGTCATCCCAAAGGCACCTGTAGGAGGTGGCTGGAGACCCCAGTTGGGAGGTCCCATCCCGTGAGGAGGAACGGGACACGAAACTCTCTTAAAAAAGCAATTGGGTCATGTTTTGGTAGAGCAGCTGTGCTGAGCAGGGGGTCCACTTCAGTCCCCGATCACCTCAGATACTCTGAAGTCTGGAGGCTTGAAAGGCTACATAGTTCCAACAGCAAAGATGGCAGACCGCCCCTCCCTCTGGGAGTGCTGCCCCAGGAAGAATTCAACTCTCTGTTGGCTGGAGAACATGGGCAGAGGTGTCTGGAGGCTCCAGTTGGGAGGTTCAGCCCAGTGAGGGGGAACAGATTGGGCACTTGCTTAAAGCAGCAGTCTGGCTACATTTTGGTGGAGCAGCTATGTTTTACTGGAGCATCCCTTCCACTCTTGGTTGGCTTGGACCCTCTAAAGCCTAAAGGCTGGAACAGCTAAGGCATCCAAACAGCAAAGATGGTGACCCACTTATCCCCCTGGGAGCTCCTTCTTAGGGAAATGCAATGCCCCTATCATTTGCTGCCTGGAACTCCAAGCCAGTGGGTCTTATCTTGTGATGTGCAATGGCAGTGAGGCTTGCAGGCTGTCGCTGCTCAACCCTCTGGGTTCAACCTCTTTCCTAGGGGTATGTACAGGAGTCTAATCTTCCACATGGCTGGAGATGCAGCTTTTTTGCTGGAAAGCCCAAGTATTTAAGTCTCCAGGGTCTCCAAGCATGCCTGAGAGGCCGCTCTGCTGAGACTCCACATAGCTCTGTTTGTCAGACTGAAGGCCTGGTGGAGCAAGTTCGCAAGGGCATCTCTTGACCCAAGCATTTCAAAGATCCATGGGATATGCATGGTTTTCCAGGGTTGCACATTCACTCACTGCTTCCCTGGTCTGGGGAGGTTCCTCTGGCTCTGTATTGCTCCCCAGTGGGCCGTTGTCCTGTCTTGCTTTTCTTCGTTCTCTGTGGCCAAGTTGTTTCCTTGATTAGTCCCAAAGTGAGTACCTGGATATTTCAGTTGAAGGTGTTGTGTTTACTTTTCTCTTCCATTCTTCTCCATGAGAGCCATGAACACTAGCTTCTTCTAGTTGGCCATCTTGGCCACTCCCTCTCTCATCTTTTATCCTAATATTTATCTCTCTCATTTAGTAGATCATAAATTCAGTAGGATCTACTTCTTTAATTATTATAGAGGTAGATTACCATAACTATATAATTATTGAATATGTCACAGACACTTCAACCACTAATCCTAACACTGCATTTTTAGCTTCTAAAACTTACATTTATTTATAATACTTGCCTTTTAAAATATTCATTGTGCCTTCAAAGCTCAGCAGATAAAATGTAAACTTCTTATACTGGCCTGTGAAGTTCAAAGTTTGTCTTCAATTGACATTTCCAACTCCAAAAAGCTACTACAAGGGTTCTACATTCCTGAACTCACCAAATACTTTCATGCCTCCATGTCTTTGCCCATGCTATTTCTAGTACCTGGAATACCCTTTCTGTCTTGTCCCATTTCTCCATCGTCTCAAAGAATGAAACCATCACTCAAAATGATGAGACAAACAAACAAAACATGCTGAATTTATTGCTTGGTTAAGTGAAGGATATATAGGCTGTTTGGTCACAGGTTTTCCAGGCAGGAAAACAGTTGATCTTGTACAAGGATTTGTAACAAGCATAGAGTTCAAAAGAGTGGTGACTAGTTTGTTGTCAACTGTAGAAAAGTGGTTATTTGAAGAGACTTTTCTTGATTATATGGCATTTGGAAGTATGTTTATGAAATGAGTCCATTTCTGACTGGCTGACCTTCAAAAGCAAGGGGTTGTCATTAATTGATTGACTTACAGAAATGTGTTCATTAAACAAGTTGTATTTGATTTAAGGAAACATTTTAATTTGATTTGATTAAACATGTTAAATACGTTTAAAACAAATTCTGAGGGTTTATGGCTGTGGAACTCTTACTCATTGATTAAGTAGGTTTAAAACTTATTCTGGTCATTATTTGTCACCCTGGCTTTAGAACAATTAGTCTTCTTATAGGAGTGTGGGAAGTTAAAAATTTTTTTCAATCACCCTTTTACATCTTTCCTCAACTAAAGTTTGAGGAAAGATACCAAGGACTTCCCATATTTTCATCCTAGTTGTTGATTCTCCTTGCAGATGCGATTTTGTTTGCACATGTTTACATTTCACTCAACCGTTAATCAGCATGGCCTCAACCTCTTTTTTGTTTTTGTTATTTGGTCAGTCATTGTTTGGGATGACGGCAACATGACAACATTTAAGACTTTGGAAAATACATGTTGAAAAATTTCATGACAAATATAAAAAGAATATTATTAGAAGAAACTGACAGACACTCTCAAATAATAAACCAAGATTTCTGAGAATTGAGCAGAAAACAAATTCCACTGACTCCTTGAGTCTTCCATAGATAGATAGATTGCCTTTTATTTTAGTTTTGATATGAAATGCTCCATTTAAACCATGCTGTTAATTCAGGTTCAACATAAATTATGAAATAGTACTGATTTCCTCCAATTGGCCAGGAGAAAATCTAAGACTAGTTTATTTTTCATAATTACTTAGGTGAAGGAATTTTAAAAGGTCTGTTGTGTATCCAGGACAAGAGCCATAGTAGAGAATTCACTTTTGATGACCATTTCAAGTTTTCCAGCTTCTATGAATGGGATAATTACCCTTAGGCTTTGTTTCACCGATTACTATTCATTTTCATGGGAAAGGTTGTATCCATACAGATGCTTTGTAAGAAACAGTACATTGAGGGTACCAATGAATCATAAACTAGAAATAGTCTAACTATTAGCACTACAGAACAAGCAGTCTTGGTCCTGAGTTGGCACTGAAAGTGCTCATTTCCTCATAGGAAAAAGAATTCAGATACTTCATAAGAGATATATACAATCTTAATAGAACTGTAAATATATTATCTCTAGATGTCATCGTGATAGTCATTGTTGCATCCCAGTAGTACCTGTATCACTTTGCATTACATGGGCATTTAATTTCATTTATATATTGTCTATAAGGAGTATTATTATTGGCAAGATCAGTGTAACACATCTTTATACTGTTTTTCCGAATGGCTGCATTAGCAATAACCTGGATGAGCTAAACTATAGAGTGGTGATTGTATTTAATAAGCCTAGACTTAAGCAAGAATTATTGATAAGAGGGCATTATGGACTAAGGTAGAAGCACATAAGTTAAAGTAGCAAAGAGAAACATTATGACTAAAAGGAAAACAGACAAAATCATTTACATGGGAGTTTGGAAATCAGTACTTTAAAGTATCCAGGCCAAGGGTTGGTAAATTATGGCTTGTGGGCCAAATCTGGCTTATTATCTGTGTTTATAAATAAAGTTTTATTGGTATACAGCCATGCTCGTTTTGTTTATGTATAGTTTATGGCTGCTTTTGCACTACATTGCAAGAGTTGAAGAGTTTTGGCAGAGACCTAAAGGACTGAAAGCCTAAAATATTTATTACTTGTTTCTTTATAAAAAAATGTTGCTAACCATTAATAGACTAATTATTCCAATGGGTCTGGGTGGAAGCTATCTGCTTTATGCAGTCATCAACATTGTTCCAAATATCTTGGGTTAATAGTTAACTTCCATTAACCATCTGAAGCTAGGATTTCTCCACAGACCCCTATTTTAAGGTTTCCAGTTCCTTAAATCAGATTGGGGTTCTAGGGTCTAGATTAATACCTGCTATATTGAAAGCATGTAATAGGTGGTTGGTAAAATGGCTTTGAATGCCTACTCTTCTCCAAGCATTGAACTCAGTGCTGCAAGAATACAAGGGTAATACAGACATAGTGCTTTTATCCAGTAAATATATGGGATAAAAGTATAAAAATCGCTCTAATTCAAGATTAAACATCATAAATATTTTAAGAAGGCTAAAGGTCAGTAACTATGAAGACCCAGGAAACATTTGAGATAGGTCTTTAATAGATGAGGAAAAAGGGCATTTCTAGAAAATAGACCATTATGAAGAAAGGCATGGTGATAGGATAGCAGAGAACATCTCTGGGGTATAATAATCAATCCTTTGTGTACCAGTATATAAAGTACCTACTAGAAAGCATTAGAAGATCTGGGGAAAGTGAATTAATTTTTTCTGGGATTGGATTTACACTGTGGCATGCTGGAGCTTGCTCACACCAGCTTGTAAAAGCTGATGCTAATATTAAAGAATCTTTTAAGCTGGTCATTAAATCTTTGGTAGCTTGAAATTGGTCATCTAAAGAGTATTTACTGAACATGCACATGCTACATAAATAAATCAGGGCTTTCGTTCTCTCTCTTTCTCTTTCTATCTCCCTTCCTTCTCCTTTCTTCTTTCTTTCTTACTCCTTTCCAGATAACTGGCACACTACTGGATTTATGTAACACCAGAAATTAGATTATTATGGACCATCTGAACAGTTGAATTGTTTCAGTTTTCATTCAGATTTAAAATGTTGCTTGTGGGTCTACTCCCTAGCCTGATAGTTTGCAAGTGAGAAGAGCCATGGAAACTGTAGAAGACAGGAGCTCCTGACTTTCTGGCCTCCCTAGGATCATGTGCAGGCTGATGCTCCCTTTTATAGTCCACAGAAATTCTTCCAGACTCCTCAGAAATAGAATGTTAGGGCTATTGGTTGGAATCATGCAGCCCTATCAGTGGTCACAAAGCAATTGTGAGAGGAAAAAAAACAGACTTGGAAGTATCTCAGTAAGAAAATAAAAGCAGTTAGAGAGAAGGAGAAAGAGGGAAGGAGGGAGGGAGATGGGGGTTAAGCATAATGTTCTCACACTGCTATAAAGAACTGCCCAAGACTGGGTAATTTAAAGGAAAGAGGTTTAATTGACTCACAGTTCCACATGGCTGGGGAGGCCTTAGAAAACTTACAATCATGGCAGAAGGGGAAGCAAACACGCCTTTCATCACATGGCGGCAGAAAGGAGAAGTGCCAAGCAAAGGGGGGAGAAGCCCCTTATAAAACCATCAGATCTCCTGAGAACACACTCACTATCATAAGAATATTACGGGGGAAACCGCCTCCATGATTCAGTTATCTCCACCTGGTCCCACCCCTGACGTGTGAGGATTATTACAATTCAAGGTGAGATTTGGGTGGGAACACAGAGCCAAACCATATCAGGTATAGAGGAGTGAGATAGAGAAGGGACAGAGAGAGAGACAGTGAGAAATTGAGAGAGAGACAGTGAGAAAGTGAAAGAGAAGAAAACAGCAATAACAGTAATGGAATGAATTGGATAAAAATAAGGCAAAGTCCAAGGGGGAGCTAAGAAGATGAGCTTAAGCTTGCAGAAAAGATACCAAGTTTTTGGAAACGGGAAAGAGTTTATTTTGAACTATGTCTATGGTTTCGTAGATTTTATGGCTCTTTTGGCACTAATTTATGGCATTTATCTAGACAGAAATTATGTATATAGTTCAAACCTCAGATGAATAACTTTAGCTTTAATTGTTTAAATGAGAAAATGTGGTTGAAAAAACCTTGGAAATGTAAGAAATTAATCAGCTGCCATCTCTAGTCTTTGAGAGTTAGAATTGAATTAACTGAGATTTCACATCTGGGCCTCTCATACTGATAGGCTGATCACATATTTAGTTCTAAATAAAGGTGCATAATAATACCCCACAGGGTTACTGTAAAAATTAAATGAAATAAATTGAGTCTCCAAAATTTTCCTAATGATAGTAATCACGGAGAATGTTGTACTTCACACAAAAGGGGGGAAATCCCCTGGCGTGCTTGTTAAACACATAAATTCCTAGGTCCCATCTCAGACCTACTGAATGAAAAATATTCAGGACAGGGGTCATAGAAGTTGTTTGTTTAACAAGAGCTCCAGGTTATTCTTATTATTAAGCAAATTTGGAAAAAATG
Source organism: Hylobates moloch (assembly GCF_009828535.3). Classification (NCBI taxonomy): domain Eukaryota; kingdom Metazoa; phylum Chordata; class Mammalia; order Primates; family Hylobatidae; genus Hylobates; species Hylobates moloch. The sequence continues at coordinate 109,179,075 of NW_026652280.1, forward strand.
AATTAATATGTGTGAAAATATCTTATCGTACAATAATAAGGGTATAATTGGGAAAAAAATGGAATGAATGAATGAAACATCAAATGACAGGTGTTATTCAGCAAGCTGTTACAAGTTCCTTGACTCAATCTTCTATATTCAGGGGAACAATATGAATACTTATTGCTACCCAGAAGCTGGGGAAGGATTAGAGTCTGCCACTGAAAATTGCTCTGAGCTCTCTAGAAGGTAAGTGCTGTGTAAACACCAGCTGCTAGGTTTCTTCCTTCATCGGAGGCAGGCAGGAGAGGTTGAAAAATATTTGTCTCAGAGAGCTACTCTCTTACAGAGAATAGTGTGCATAGGTTGTAGCTCTAAGAGACCACACACTGCTGGGGAGATATGCAGTAGGGAAGAGCAGAGTCTGTCATAATGCCCAGCAGTTGAATCTCAGATCTCCAGGGGGCAGGCACCAAAGGGGGCAGAGACATCCCTGAGAGCAATAGGTCCTGTCCCACTGGCAAATGCTATCAGAAAGAAAAGATGCCTGATTTTTTCTAAGTGAAATAATCTAGTCTCTGTGAAGAGGATCATTTTTCATGGCCCAGAACACCTCACTGACAGTTGTTTCTGGGAAGTCATGAAGAAGGATGAGGCTCAAAGAAAGGCATTCCAGGACCTTCGCCCTTCACCATCAGCAGCATGTGATGGAGTCAGCAAAGTTGTTCCTCTGCATGGGCTAGGTGAGGACAGCCTACCCCAGCTTCCACAAGTGTACTTCTTTCCTTCAAAGAAGTTCTGAAAACATCTGCCAGTGGGGAGGAAGTCTACTCTGAGCAACTTCTAATCACCACAACCTATGACATTCTTCCTTCTCTCTGCCAACTTCGTCCTTCTTCACCTGCCTCCAAAATTCAATTAAGAACTGTCTTAGTACATTCTGGCTGCTATAAGAAATTTCCATATTCTGGGTAGCCTATAAACAACAGAAACTTATTTTTCATGGATCTGGAGGCTGGGAAGTCCTCCAGATCAAGGCAACAGCAGATTCTGTGTCTGTCGAGGTCTGGCTTTCTGGTTCATAAATGTTGCCTTCATGCTGTGCCCTCACATGGTGAAAAGGGCAAGGCAGCTGTCTGAGGCTGCTTTTATAAGGGCACTAATCCTAATCATGAGGGCTTTTCTCCCATGACCTAATAACTCTCAAATGCACTGCCTCCTAATACAATCGCCTTGGGGGTTAGAATATCAGTGTATGAATTTCAGAGGAACACAAACATTCAGAACATAGCAGTACCTATTCCTTTGAATGTCTTCCCTGACTTTTCCTGCCTCAGTTTGCTTCCATTTCCTAGATTCTACTCAGTTCTTGGAACGTTGTTCGATTTTTAGGCCACAGAACAGTTTAAAAATCAGGGATCTAAAGCCAACCTTCTTAGTTTCATGGTCATTTTACACTTTGAGTACTTCAGCCAAAACCACAATATCTCTTCTCTCCTTTTTTATTCTAGATTTCTCTGTGTGTGTGTGTGTGCGTTTCACTTTCTTTGGTTACTAACAAATCTTACAAAAATAGGAGCAGATTTTTTCACTTTCCATGGCCCTCTTCTGGAGCAATAGGTTAATGAGGTTTACTCTTAATTATCTAGAAAGGGCCACGATATGAGTAACCCCTAAATATCAAATAATTCAAAAGTAAGATGCCTATAACTAGCTTTTAATTCAGTCTGATATTAACATTGGAAATTTCCATAGCTTCCCTACCAGATAGGAGGCAAAGAATAGCTACCAGAAACATGCTGTAGAGTAGAACGCATGACTAAAATGTAACTGGAATGTATGTCAGCTGTGGAAAAGGCACAGAATTAAAAATTCACTTGGATATTAAGAGTTAACAGAAATGGGACCTGATTCCCTTTGGGAATCTTAAAATAATGAATAATTTAAAAATAGAGGAAGTAATTCCTATTGACTAGAAGAAATGTTTTACCTATTACTTGGGTTTTCCCAAAGGGTAGAAAAGTAGTATAATAAAATCTTCATTATTCAAAATTTATGATTACTTGACCAGGAGATGGTCTAACATTCACCGTTGTCCTCACTATCATTAACTGTTTGAATACAAATGTTATATGATGGAAATATCACCTGAAAATATTAAAATTGAGAAAATATTTTGAAGACATGTTCAATTTACACTTAAAAGTTTATTGTAAATCATCATCATCTATTCATTTTGCAAATATCCCTAGAAAATAGATAATTGGGTAATTGTAATAATTTTATAAGCCTTATTAATAAGAATACATTTATGTTCCTTTTGAGGTTTCTATAATTTAGTCTTCTAAATTATAACAAGTTAGCCTCCCCCAAATTAGCCTTTTAGTATATTTTTCAGCTCTTCCTACACTTAGATCAGTATCATACCAAATTTGAAGTTGAGATACATCAAGTAATGACAGTAATGGTGATGATGCAAATTACACAGAAAATTGTCCCACCTAACACGATTATGCTTGAAATTTATACTACACTTATTTTTTACTGATAACCTAATTTTCGGGGGACCTCTATGACTTTTAAAATGGTTGGTTTACAGGACTAACATAATATCTTTGGGACTCTGTATGGGATGAAGCTCCTGTTCCTATTAAAGTATTAGTGAGTTCTGTGAATCTCTGTGGGGATAGCTGGTCTGACTCATGTCAAACTTGATGGGAAGCTATGATAAAGAGAGTGAAGAAGGAAGGATGTAGATTTCATCATTGCCAAGAATTAGCTTGAGGAGGGGGATAACTTACAGCATGCAGCTAACAAGAGGCACCAAGATCAAAGGCTAACTGCCATGCATCCCGGAAGCATAGGACTATGCAGGGAAGAAAGAGGAAAGCAGATGTTAAAATCAAAGAAATCTCACAAAAGGTTTGGTAAATGGCTCTAAATAGGCCACAGGGGACATCTTCATAGGAAAAGTTGAGAGAACCCTGACAGGTATGGGAGATTAGTTGATTTCTTTTTTTTTTTTCATTTCTTCCTTTCCTCTTCACTCTTCTTCCACTCCCCCTCTCCCCAGAGCCAACAATTAATTGACCAAACCACAAAAGGTCCCTGGGTAGATATTGACTTTCATCACTTTGCCTTCCTCCTCTATCAGCTGGGCTGAAGATGGTGGCTGCAATGAAAACAGGTCATGCCCTAGAAAGAAAAGGAAAATGATTTCTCCAAGGAAGACAGAAAAATATAGAGCTAGTATTCATGATTTAACAATAGATCCAGAAATCTTTCCTAATAATGTGTAGATATCTTGTCATCTCTGGACATCTCTGCTTCAGCACCCTCAGAGGTTAAACAGAGTCACGGTGTAGAAAGGGATCCTCTCTTCTATTAACGGTATCAACTTCTCCATTCCTCCCTTATTTCCCTGCACCTGAAGATTAGAGCAATACAGGGTAAAGAAGCCTGGTTTTGCAGCCACATACGTCTGAGCTCGAATCCCAGCTCCAATTCCTGCCAGCTATGTGATGTAGAATGAGTTCACATTTGATTCTGTTTCCACACATCTACCTTGCAATGTTGCTGTGAGGATTAGAAACAATATACAAAATACTGGTGCAGGCCAGGTGTGGTGGCTTACACCTGTAATCCCAGCACTTTGGGAGGCTAAGGCAGGCAGATTGCTTGAGCCCAGGAGTTTGAGACAAGCCTGGGCAACATGGCAAAACCCTGTCTTTACTAAAAATAGAAAAATTAGCTGGGTGTGGTGGTGTGTGTCTACAGTCCCAGCTATTTGGGAGGCTGAGGAGGAGGTTGCAGTGAGCCAAGATCGTGCCACTGCACTCCAGCCTGGGAAACAGAGTGAGACCCTGTATCAAAAAAAAAAAGAAAGAAAATACTAACACACTATTGGAATGTAAGTAGACAGACTTTGAATAGATCACATAACAGCTCTAAATCTCAGCTTTTTCTTCTGTAAATGAGATTACAATATGCTTACTTTACAGTATTACTACATGTAATAAGAAAGTGATAGCATAACACAGTGGTTAAAAGTATAGGCTCTAGGGTCACACTATAGGTTCAAATCCTGACTCATCCTCAATGGCTATGTGACTGTGTGAGTGTTTAATCTCTTCATGCTAGGTTTTCCAAATTATAGAGTGGAAATAATAATAGCATGTAATTTATGCGATTGTTAAAAAATTAAATTAGGTTATATCCTTAATGTACCAAGAACAGTGCCTGGTATATAGTAAGTGCCATATAAATGTTAAATTTTGAAGAAAAAAAAAAGGCCAGGCACAGTGGCTCAAACCTGTAATCCTGGTGTTTGGGAGGCCAAGGCGGGTGCATCACTTGAGGTCAGGAGTTAGAGATCAGCCTGGCCAACATGATGAAGCCCCATCTCTAGTAAAACTACAAAAATTAGCCAGGCATGGTGGTGCACGCCTGTAATCCCAGGTTCTCTGAAGGTTGAGGCAAGAGTATCGCTTGAACCCAGGAGGCTGGGGCTGCAGTGAACTGAGATTATGCCACTGCACTCCAGCCTGGGTGACAGAGTGAGACTCTGTCTCAAAAATAACATAAAAATAAAAGAAAAAGTAAAAAGAGTGATATCATATATGGAACATATTGATATAGTACCTCATATACAATCAGAACTTTAGTATTATTAGATAATGATGATTATATCATTGTTTTAGTTTAATATTAAGTGAATTCCTTTCACATGACTTTTGAAAAGTTCTGCAATAAAGCAAATTGCAGAATTATAAATCCCAGGGTAGTAGAACATAGCTAAAAGGTAATTTTACTACGCTAGCGTGGTGACTGTAAAAAATGACCCTAAAATTATTTGGCTTTCATCTCATTAGGTGGTTGAGTTTACATTCCCTTCCACTGAATTGGGTTCTGTAACTGCCTACATGATATGATAATGTAGAAGTGGTGCTTCAGCTTCCTGTCTGCTTGGATACCTGTTCTTGGATGCCAGCCACAATGCCATGAGGAAGTCAGTCGTAGAGAAGCCCCTGTAAGAAAAAATTGAGGCCCCCACCTCAGCTAACTCTGGCATATGAATGAATCATCTTGAAAGTGCATCTTTATTCCCCAAGTCAGGCCACCCCAGAGCTGACACTGCATAGAACAGAGACTGGCAGTTCCTATTGTGCCCTACCCAAATTGCAGATTTGTGAACAAGTTTTTGTTTGTTTGTTTTTAGCTATTAGTTTGTGGAAGGTTTATTATGTAACAATAGATAGGCAGAACATTTAGTTTGTTTTTCCCATCAGATGTCTGCACCTCCTCTATACTATTACTTCAATTATCTAACCTCCACTTAACTATTCAGTCATTAAACACGTATTTGTTGCATATCTATGTACAGACATTTTTCTAGGCACTAGGGGATACATCAGTGAATAACAAAGGTTATGGTTGCAGATTTCCTCATTCTAGGGGGAAAGAAAGACAATAAAATATGCAATATATAAATATATAATATCAGTATATATTGTATTGTAATGTCTGGGATTGACGTGCTATGAAAGGAAGAAAAGATAAAGAGTGATGAAGTGTGTGTGTGTGTGTATGTGTGTGTTGGGGACAGTTGTTGATATTTTAGAAAGGATGTTTCAGGAACACTCTAATGAGGTGACATTTGAAAAAAGATCTGAAGTAAGTAAGGAAGCTGATTATACTGATCCATCGAGGAGGAAGATTCCTAGCAGAAGGAAGAGGAGCATAAGGTCTTAAGTTAGGAGTATGCCGACAAGGAATCAGGAAAGAGACTTGTGAAGTTGGAAAAGAGCATGCAAGGGGAAGACTGATAGGAGGCAAGGTCTAAGAGAAAGTGAAAGCTTAGATCACACTGGCTCTTAGAGGACATGTTAAAAAAATTTTAATTTCAAGTGAAATGATAAGCTCTTGGAGGACTTTGAACATTTCATTATTTTAATTGAAGTAAAATCTACATGAACTAAAATGCACAAATTTTAGGTGCACATTTTGATGAGGTTTAACAAATGCACTCCTGTGTACATAACCTTAATCATCCTAAAAGTTTTCTTTTGTTCCTGACCCATCAACTCCCACCTCTTTCTAATAGGCACTCACTATTCTGATTTCCATTACCATAGATTAAGTTTACCTATTCTTGTATTTAATATAAATGGAATTATACAGTATCTACTATTTTGTTTCTGGTTTCTTTCACTTAAAAATGCTTTTAATATTCATCCATATTGTTGTATATATGCATATATATTGTTCTTTTTTACTGCTGAGTAATATTCTACTCTATGAATATATCACAATTAGTTTATTTATTCACCTATTGGTAGGCATTTGGGTTGTTGCCAGTTCTTATCCTCTATGAATAAAGGTTTTATAAACATTCTTGCACAAGTTTTTTTGTGGGCATATGATTTTGTTTCTCATAGGTAAAATGCCTAAGAGTGGAAGTGGTGGGTTATAGGGTAGGTGCATGCTTAATTTTATGGCAACTTAAACCATTTTTCAAAGCATTTGTACCATTTTCTACTCCTACCAGCAGTATGTGAGAATTCCAGTTACTTAACATACTAGACAACAGTTGGAGTTGTCACTTCTTTAATTCTCTGCCTTCACTTCCTACTCTCATAGCAGTCGTGAGAACCTATGCTTACCATGCTTCACTAGAGGGCCAAGATAGGAAACTAGAGCTTTGAGAAGAGACAGTAAATTCCTAGAAAAAATTTCAGTGTCTTCATGATTGTTCACATGTTAAAAAACATCTGATGAACTGAAATAAGATCCCCCTCTCCACTTTTGTAACGTAGTTCACTATTTGACCAACCTCCTTAATAAGACAACATTTTCTGTATCTACTTCTATATGTGTTTCTTATGTTGTCAGAAAATGTAGGTTATCATCTTTTTGTGTATCTCACAAAAGTGTTTTGTGTATTTCAAAAAGTAAGTAATTTGTATATTTAAAAAAGTAATAACTACTCATTTTGCTCTTTTCCTTGTTATGTAATCTTGTGCCTTTAACATTTTCATATAAATCTGATTTTCCAATCTCTTTAGTCATGTTTGTGACTATTCTAAGTGCTTCTAAATGGACTACATCTAGTCATTCAGTTGAATCCATAGTTTCAGTTTCCATAGCAGTTTTTCAGCTGTAAATTTCCTTTAAGCATCTCTGAATTTATATGCATGTAAGCTAGTATGATTTGACTTTTATGGTTTGTATAATTTTTCTACTTACACCATTTTTAAGAATGAAGGTATCAATGATCTCTAGCCACATGTGTGCTGTATGTATATGTGCAATGCTACATACTTGAATAAACACAGCTGCACTAATTAAATTGTATGCCCACACGAACACATATACACATCAGACACACACAAACACACACACACATACACACACAAATACACACACATATACACACTCTCTCTTGAGCACATAAAACATTCAGATAAATGCAGTTAGAGTGTTTATTTGAATGGGTTATGGTGTAGTCACTCAAATATGCCCTTTTCCTTGGTTTACAGGGCTCTTGTGTTGTTTGATGACATAAAGACCCTGCCCTAGATTTGTAAGGGTCCTTTCTACCACACAGTTATTTCTCATTTTCATCCTTTACATCGCCTTCTCTTCTGTTCCACAAAATGGAAACAACCACACCATCCTATATAAATCTTAGGTGAATGGGATGAGACAATAGCCAATAATTGTAAAACAAACAAACAAAAAAATCACTTTGCATAATATGAGATTTTTATATGTAAAACCATTTAATGATTTAGTTTCTTTTTTTAGAAATATGCAACTTGAAGGAGGAAAAAAAGCATGTTTTGATGTGTTTCCTAGGCTTCTGACAGTTTCCAGATGGCTTAAACACTCATGAAGAAATGTGACTGAGCACATATTGGATATGTTTTATTCCAGCAAAAGAATAATCTGTTTACTGTATTGGGTTATGATATGGTTTGTATACTTGTCTTCTCAAAATATCATGTTTGGATGTAATCCCAAGTATTTGAGGCAGGGCCTAGTGAAAGTTATTGGATCTGGGGTGGATCCCTCATGAAAATCTTAGTGCCATCCCCTTGATGATGAATAAGTTCTCACTTAGTTCATGAGAGATCTGGTTGTTTAAAATAGTATGGACCTCCCCCTCTCTCTCTCTAACTCCCTTCCTGCCCTGTGATGTGCTGACTCCCCTTCATCTTCCAGCATGATTGTAAGCTCCCTGAGATCTTATTAGAAGCCAAGCAGATGCCAGAACCAGGATTTCTTTACAGCCTGCAGAACTCTGCACCAATTAAACCCCTTTTTCTTTATAAATTACCCAGTATCAGGTATTTCTTTATAGCTGCACAAGAAGCAACTAATACAGGTTATAATTTATTATTTTGCTTATCTGTGTTTTCTATTTGGTGATGAGTGAAAAAACCAATCCTTCATTAATCTATTGTATATCTAGTAAGAAGCACAGTCCTTGCCACATAATAATTGCCTAGTTAAAACACTGTCATGCTGAATGAATGAATTCCACTAAATTCTCAAAGCCAGTTGATGAAAGAAGCAGTGGGCCATGGACTGTGCAGAAAACTTTTGTCTCCACCAGTCTGATAAAACTGTTCTCATCAAGGTCACTAATAATCTCCATCATGTGAAATCTAAAGGTCAATTATCAGTCCTTTATTTTCTCAATTACTTCTACTATTCTCCCTGTGTCCTCTCTTCTATGCCCCACCCATTCCTCACATTTCATTCTCTACATGTTATCAAATTATTTTTGAAGACCTTGTAACGGTCAGGGTTTTTTCTAAAATATAAATCAGATTGCGTCTGTTTTCTCCTCAAAACCTTTCAAAGTCTTTATCTCATGTAGAGTTAAATTTACAGCTCTTACCATAACCTCCAAGACTCTACAATTTTTGCCCCCAACCATCTTTCTGACCTCATCTGTAACATCCACTTGCTCACTCTGCTGCAAACACACTGACCTGCTTGCTGTTATTTGAGCTTGCCAAGCACATTCTGACTACAGGGCTCTGCATGTGCTATTTTTCTATAATTTTCTTTCTTCAGATTCCACATAGCTTCTTTCCTCACTTTATTCAATGTTAAATTGTCACTTCTGTGACAGCCCTACTTAAAATAACCCATCTCATTCTATAGTCAATTGCTTTATTTTCACATCTACCACCATCAGCCATAAAATATCTTGATGTTTGTTCATCGTTCTTTTCCACTAGATTGTAAACCCCATGATTGCAGGGAATTGCTCAGATTTATTTACTGCTGTTTCCTTGGAGTCTAAAACAGTGCCTGGCAGTTTGAAGGCATTCCTAAATGTTTTCTGTACAAACGAATAAAATGTAACTCTATTAGGCACTTGTTGCCCTGAAAAATAGTTTATGTGGTCTCTTAGGTTTTCAAGAAACACCCTGTCTCAGTATTCCTTGGTACATAATTCTTATTCCTGAAAAGGAAGTGGACAAACTTAAAGTCTTCCTTGAATGAGAAGAAAAGAGACTCATTTGAAGTTCAGTGTTACCATGAGGAATAACCTAATTGAGAGTTACTGGAAGAAAGGAAAATAAGGGCCCCAAACTAAATTCATAAGGACAGAAGTAAGATCCTTATGTTGATTTGGGTTTTTGAAGAAAAGCTGGTAATGGCCCAGACTGTGACTAAGGCTAGACGCTTCCCCAGGCCCAGCCAACTCTTGAATACCTGACATTCTTGAAAAATAATGGCTGAGCTTAGGCATGTAAGTTAAACACAGCCATAACTTGTTAATCTCAAGCATGTTACATCACCTAACCAAGGAGGGGGGCAGCCATAAATAAAAACTCATTTAACCATGTGGTGATAGAAGCAATGGGAACTGAAAATGGCAAACATCCAGTTCCTTCCCTGCCTGGCAGTTGGAATCAAGATTGACTCCTTTGTGGAGTGACTTTAGCAAAATGGAAGATTAAGAGTTCTCTATCTTTTCTTCTCAACAACTAGTAACTTTCCAGAGGCAAGATTACCACCATGAACATCCCAGAACTTGGAGTGAAGCTGTTATATCCCTTTGGATTGTAGAACTGAGGAAAAATGCACATTTAGACTGTAAGGGGAAAAATTATCTTTTACTGCAGTGCTCATCCCCAGAGTCTGCAGAGCACCACACATGGAGAAGTCCCCTGGACTTACATTTTCTACAACAGAAAAGGTAAGTTGACATAGACATTCAGCTTCTTCATCATTCTGGAACCCTTTGTCAAAGGCTCACTCTGGTCTTATTCCAAGGGAAGCATTTTAAGTGCTGGCAGGGCTAGCTCATCAGGAGTCATTTTGAAACCAAAAATGGGGTTGGGGCTGACAGCAACTAATTCTCAAACCTTGGTGCCAGGAGTAGCAGAACCGAGTTTAGCATGCCCTCTTGCACTGCAATGGCTGTAGTGGTTGAAGATTAAGAGACCAAAACAGTCAGCACAGAATTTATATATAACACTACTCCCCAAAGATGGGTACAGACAAAGCCAGACTACAAAGACTGGAAACAAAAAAACCCTACATATTCAATGCACATACATCAATAAGCAGCCTCAAGGGTTAAGAACAATCAGAGAAACATAACATCTCCAACCAGACAAAATAAGATGCCAGTAACTGACCCTAAAGAGATGGAGATGTATGTTCTGCCTGACAGTTCAAAATAGCTGTCTTAAGGAAGCTTGGTGAATTTTAATAAAATATAGAGAAACAATTTAGAAATTTATCAGAGAAATTTAACAGAGAGTTTAAAATAACAACAAAAACCAAATAAACAAAAATTCTGGAGATGAAGAATACAGCAAGTAAAGTGAAAATTGCATTAGAAAGTATCAACAGCAGAACTGATCAAGAAGAAGAAAAAAATCAGTGAGCTTGAAGACAGTCTAATTGAAAATATACAGTCATAGAAGAAAAAAATGAAATGAAGAAAGCATACAGAATGTATGGGACAACACTGAAAGGGCAAAGTTTTGTTCACTGGAGTTAAAGAGGGAGTAAAGAAACACAAAGGAATAGAAAGCTTATTTTAAAAAATAATAGCAGAAAACTTTTCAAACCTGGGGAAAGATACCAGACACAAAAAAGTCAAAAGTCACCAATTAGAAGCAATTCAAATAAGACTACCCCAAGAAATATTAGAATAAAACTGTTAAAAATCAAAGACAGAGAAAGAATCTTGAAATCAGCAAGAGAATAGAAGAAAATAACGTATAAGGAAGTTCCAATATGCTTAAGAGTATACTTCTCAGGAGAAAGCTCACAAGGCCAGGAGGGAGTGTAATGATGTATTTAAATTGCTGAAGAAAAAACAAAACTCAACTGAAAATACAGTACCCAATAAAGCTATCTTTCAGAAATGAGGGATAAATAAAGACTCTCCCAGACAACTAAAAGATGAAGGAGTTTATCACCATCCAGACCTACCTTACAAGAAATGCTAGGCAGCATTTTAAACTAAAAGAAAAGCACTCTAATGAGACACATGAAAACATCCGATGGTATAAAACTCACTGGTACAAGTATGTACAGAGGTGAATTCAAAATACTCTAATACTACAATTATGGTATGTAAATAACCTATCTCTTTAAAGATGAAAGTACAAAACTATTAAAAGTAATAATAACTACAAAATTGGTTAAGGAGTAAGCAATAATTTCTAACTTAGTTATAATAATGATTAATAAGTTATTTACAAATAGTTGTAAATTATGACATCAAAAATTCAAAATGTATGTGTGAAGGTGGAAATAAGGTGTAGAGTAGGATTTCCACTTGTTGGTTATTTTTATTTTTAGCAACCAGAGAAAGTTGTTATTAATTTAATGTGTTATAACTATAAGATGTTTTTTGTAAGCCTCATGGTAAGCACAAAGCAAAAACCTATGATAAATATATACACTAAAAATAAAAAGCAAGGAATAAAAACATACTACTAGAGAATATCACTTAATCACAGAGAAAGACACTAAGAAGGAAGAAAGGAAAAAAGATCTACGAAACAGCTAGAAAACAATGAACAAAATGGCAGTAGTATGTTCATACAAATTAATAATTACTTTGAATGTAAATAAGTTGAAGTTTTTAATTAAAAGAGAGTAGCTGATGGTATAAATAACAAGAGCACTCAACTATATGCTGCCTACAAGGGACTCACTTCACTTGCAAGAAAATACATAGACTGAAAGTGAAAAGATGGGAAGATATTCCATGCAAATGAAAATCAAAACAGAGCAGGAATAGCTATACATATATAACATAAGATAGACTTCAAGTCAAAATCTGTAAAAAGAGAAGAAGTAGGTCATCATATTTATAATAAAGAGGCAAATTCAGCAAAAGGATACAATTGTAAACATATATGCAGCCAACACTGGAGCAATGAAATATATGTGACTATTAATAGATTTAAAGGGAGAGAAGGACTGCAATACAATAATAGTAGGGGACTTTAAGACCCAGTTTTTAGCAATGGAAAGATCATCTGGACAGAAAATTAATATAGAAATATTTAATTTAAACTGCATTCTAGACCAAATGAACCTAACAGACATTTACAGAACACTCAATCCAACAGCTGCAGAATACACAGTCTTCTCAATTACACATGGAACATTCTCCAGGATAGATTATGTTAAGCTACTAAACAAGTCTTAGAACATTTTAGAAGAAAAAAATTGTGTCATGCATCTTTTGGACAACAATGATATATAACTGAAAATCAATAATAGAACAAATACTGGAAATTTTACAAATATGTGGAAATTAAACAACATGCTTTTGAACAACCATTGAATTAATGAAGAAGTAAAAAAGGATATTTAAAAATTCTTAAGGCAAATAAAAATGGACATAAATATACCAAAATTTATGAAAAACACTAAAAGCAGTTCTAAGAGGGAAGTTTATAACGATATACACCTACATTAAAAGAAGAAAGATTTCAACAAATGACTTACCATTGCATCTCAAGGAACTAGAAAAACAAGAACCAACTAAACTCAAAATTAGCAGAAAAAGAGCAATAGCAAAGCTCAGAGCAGAAATAAACAAAATAACATCTCAGAGCAGAAATAAACAAATAACCTTTGAGGTCAACAAAATGAAAAGATGATATTTTGAGAAAACAAAATTTTCAAAAAATCCTTTAGCTAGCCTAAGAAAAACAGACAGAAGTCCCAAATAAAGCAACTCAGAGATGAAAAAGGAGAGATTACAATACCACAGATACAAAGAATCATAAGACTAATGAACAGTTATACTCAAACAAATTAGAAAACCTAGAAGAAATGAATAAATTCCTGGACACATACAACCTGCCAAGACTTAACCATGAAGAAAAAGAAAAACTGAACAGATCAATAATGAATAACAAGATTAAAGCAGTAATAGGAAGTCTCTGATCAATGAAAAGCCTGAGACTAGATGGCTTCACTCCTGAATACCAATTCTTCTCAAACTATCCCCCAAAATTAGAAGGGTAGGGAATACTTCCAAATAAATTATAGGAAGACCAGCATTACTGTAATATCAAAACCAGATAAAGACACAAGAACAACAACAACAAAAACACTATAGGCTAATATCCCAGATAAACATAAATGCAAAAAAATTCAATAAAATACTACAAACCAAATTAAACAACACATTTAAAAAAGATCATTTACCCTGATTAAATGCCATTCATTTCAGGAATGCAAGGATGGTTCAACATATACCAATCAAAAATTATGATTCCTCACATCACCAGAATTAAAAAAAAAAAACCCGTATAATCCTTTCAATAGGTGATGAAAAAGCATTGAAAGAAATTAAACATCTCTCCATGATAACAGGCCTCAAAAAACTGGCTATAGAAGGAACATTCCTAAAAGCAATGAAGGCCGTATATGATAAACCCACAGTTAACTTTATACCAAACAGGGGAAAATTGAAAGCCTTTTCTCTAAGATCTGGGACAAGATAATGAGGCCTCCTTTTGCTTCTTTTCAACATAGTACCAAAAGACCTATCCAAACAATTAGGTAAACAAAAGAAAAAAAAGGCATCTAAATTGTAAAGGAGAATGTTAAAGTGTCCCTATTTGCTGATGACATGATCTTATATGTAGGAAACCCTAAAAACCACCAAAACCTGCTAGAAATAATAAACTCAGTAAAGCTCCTGGATTCAAAATCAACATACAAAACTCAGAATATTATCTGAAAAAATTAAGAAAATTCCATTTACAACATCTTCAAAAAATAAAAATAAAATATCTAGAAATAAAATTAAAACTATAAAACATTGTTGAAAGAAACTGAAAAAGGCACAAATAAATGGAATAATATTATGTGTTCAGAGACTGGAAGAATTAATATAGTTAAAATGTCCATACTACCCAAAGATATCTACAGATTTAATGCAATCTGTATCAAAATCACAATGACATTCTTCACAGAAATAGAAAAAAGTCCTAAAATGTGTAGGGGAACCACAAAAGACCCTTAGTACTCAAAACCATCTTCAACAAAAATAACAAAGCTGGAGGCATCATATTGCCTTATGTGAAAGCATACTATGTCCATCATGACTTGTCAAAGAGGAATTTTTTTAAAAGCATACAAAGTTATAGTAACCAAACAGCATGACACTGGCATAAAAACAGACACATAGACAAATGGAACCGACCAGAGAGCCCAAATATAAATCCATGCATTTATATCCAACTCATTTTTGACAAAGATGTCAAGAACATATATTGGGAAAGGATAGTCTCTTTAATAAATGGTTTTGGGAAAACTGGACATCCACATTCAGAGGAATGAAATTAGACCCTTATCTCTCACCATATTAAAAAATCAACTCAAAATGGATTAAAGAATTAAATTTAAGACTTGAAACTATAAAAATATATAACTATAAAATTCAAAACTATAAAACTCCTAGAAGAAAACATTGGGTAAATTCTTTATAACATTGGTGTGGACAGTAATTTTTCAAAGACCTCAAAAGCACAGGCAGCAAATGCAAAAATAAAGAAATCATATTACATCAAACTGTCTCTGAACAGCAAAGGAAACAACAGAGTGAATAGACAACCTACAGAATAAGAGAAGATATTTGCAAATTATACATCTGACAGGAGGTTAATATCCAAAATCTCTAAGGAACACAAATAACTCAATAGCAAAAAATCCAAATAACTTGACTTAAAAATAAGCAAAACATATGAAAAGACACTTCTCCAAAGAAGACATACAAAAGGCTAACAGATAAATGAAAAATACTTTATGGTGGGGGTGTTCCAAGATGGCCGAATAAGAACAGCTCCAGTCTGCAGCTCCCAGCAGGATCAATGCAGAAGACGAGTGATTTCTGCATTTCCAACTGAGGTACTTGGTTCCTCTCACTGGGATGGGTTGGACAGTGGGTGCAGCCCATAGAGGACGAGCTGATGCAAGTCAGGGCATTGCCTCACCTGAGAAGCACAAGGGGTTGGGGGATTTCCCTTTCCTAGCCAAGGGAAGCCCTGACAGATTACCTGGAAAAATGGGACACTCCAGCACAAATAATATGCTTTTCCCAATGTCTTAGCAACCAGCAGACAAGGTGATTTCCTCCCATGCCTGGCTTAGTGGGTCCCCCAACCACGGAGCCTTGCTCACTGCTAGCACAGCAGTCTGAGATAGAACTGCAAGGTGGCAGCCTGGCTTGGGGAGGGGCATCTGCAATTACTGAGGCTTAAGTAGGTAAACAAAGCCACCAGGAAGCTCAAACTGGGAAGAATCTACCACAGCTCAGCAAGGCCTACTACCTCTAGACTTTACCTCTGTGTGCAGGACATAGCTGAACAAAAGGCAGCAGACAGCTTATGCAGACTTAAACATCCCTGACTGACAGCTCTGAAGAGAGCAGTGGTTCTCCCAGCACTGCATTTGAGCTCTGAGAATGAATAGACTGCCTCCTCAAGTGGGTCCCTGACCCACATGTAGCCTAACTGGGAGACACCTCCCAGTAGGGGCTGACAGACACCTTTTATAGGCGGCTGCCCCTCTGGGATGAAGGTTCCAGAGGAAGGATCAGGCAGCAATATTTGCTGTTCTACAATATTTGCTATTCAGCAGGCTCTGCTGGTGATACCCAGGCAAACAGGATCTGGAGTGGACCTCCAGAAAACTCCAACAGACCTGCAGCTGAGGGACCTGACTGTTAGAAGGAAAACTAACAAACAGAAAGGAACAGTATCAACATCAACAAAAAGGACATCCACACCAAAACCCCATCTGTAGGTCACCAATATCAAAGACCAAAGGTAGATAAAACCACAAAGATGGGGATAAACCAGAGCAGAAAAGCTGAAAATTCTAAAAATCAGAGTGCCTCTTCTCCTCCAAAGGATCGTAGCTCCTCACCAGCAATGGAAAGAAGCTGGACAGAGAATGACTTTGACAAGTTGACAGAAGTACGCTTCAGAAGGTCAGTATTAACAAACTTCTCTGAGCTAAAGAAAGATGTTCAAATCCATTGAAAGGAAGCTAAAAACCTTGAAAAAAGATATAAAATCATGTCATCTGCAAACAGGGATAATTTGACTTCCTCTTTTCCTAACTGAATACCTTTTATTTCTTTCTCCTGCCTAATTGCCCTGGCCAGAACTTCCAGCACTATGTTGAATAGGAGCGGTGAGAGACGGCATCCCTGTCTTGTGCCAGTTTTCAGAGGGAATGCTTCCAGTTTTTGCCCATTCAGTATGAT
Source organism: Hylobates moloch (assembly GCF_009828535.3). Classification (NCBI taxonomy): domain Eukaryota; kingdom Metazoa; phylum Chordata; class Mammalia; order Primates; family Hylobatidae; genus Hylobates; species Hylobates moloch. The sequence goes on from NW_026652280.1 coordinate 109,195,834, forward strand.
ATTGGCTGTGGGTTTGTTGTATATAGCTCTTATTATTTTGAGATACGTCCCATCAATACCTAATTTATTGAGAGTTTTTAGCATGAAGGGCTGCTGAATTTTGTCAAAGGCCTTTTCTGCATCTATTGAGATAATCATGTGGTTTTTGTCTTTGGTTCTGTTTATATGCTGGATTACATTTATTGATTTGCGTATGTTGAACCAGCCTTGCGTCCCAGGGATGAAGCCCACTTGATCATGGTGGATAAGCTTTTTGATGTGCTGCTGGATTCAGTTTGCCAGTATTTTATCGAGGATTTTTGCATCAATGTTCATCAAGGATATTGGTCTAAAATTCTCTTTTTTCATTGTGTCTCTGCCAGGCTTTGGTATCAGGACGATGCTGGCCTCATAAAATGAGTTAGGGCAGATTCCCTCTTTTTCTATTGATTGGAATAGTTTCAGAAGGAATGGTACCAGTTCCTCCTTGTACCTCTGGTAGAATTTGGCTGTGAATCCATCTGGTACTGGACTCTTTTTGGTTGGTAAGCTATTGACTATTGCCACAATTTCAGAGCCTGTTATTGGTCTATTCAGAGATTCAACTTCTTCCTGGTTTAGTCTTGGGGGGGTGTATGTGTCGAGGAATTTATCCATTTCTTCTAGATTTTCTAATTTATTTGCGTAGAGGTGTTTATAGTATTCTCTGATGGTAGTTTGTATTTCTGTGGGATTGGTGGTGATATACCCTTTATCATTTTTTATTGCATCTATTTGATTCTTCTCTCTTTTCTTCTTTATTAGTCTTGCTAGTAGTCTATCAATTTTGTTGATCTTTTCAAAAAACCAGCTCCTGGATTCATTAATTTTTTGAAGGGTTTTTTGTGTCTCTGTTTCCTTCAGTTCTGCTCTGATTTTAGTTATTTCTGGCCTTCTGCTAGCTTTTGAATGTGTTTGCTCTTGCTTTTCTAGTTCTTTTCCCAAAATCTCCTTAAGCTGATAAGCAACTTCAGCAAAGACTCAGGATACAAAATCAATGTACAAAAATCACAAGCATTCTTGTACACCAATCACAGACAAACAGAGAGCCAAATCATGAGTGAACTCCCATTCACAATTGCTTCAAAGAGAATAAAATACCTAGGAATTCAACTTACAAGGGATGTGAAGGACCTCTTCAAGGAGAACTACAAACCACTGCTCAATGAAATAAAAGAGGATACCAACAAATGGAAGAACATTCCATGCTCATGGGTGGAAGAATGAATATCGTGAAAATGGCCATACTGCCCAAGGTAATTTATAGATTCAATGCTATCCCCATCAAGCTACCAATGACTTTCTTCACAGAATTGGAAAAAACTACTTTAAAGTTCATATGGAAGCAAAAAAAGAGCCTGCATCACCAAGTCTGTCCTAAGCCAAAAGAACAAACATGGAGGCATCACGCTACCTGACTTCAAACTATACTACAAGGCTACAGTAACCAAAACAGCATGGTACTGGTACCAAAACAGAGATATAGACCAATGGAACAGAACAGAGCCCTCAGAAATAACGCCACATATCTACAACTATCTGATCTTTGACAAACCTGACAAACACAAGCAATGAGGAAAAGATTCCCTATTTAATAAATGGTGTTGGGAAAACTGGCTAGCCATATGCAGAAAGCTGGACCTGGATCCCTTCCTTATGCCTTATACAAAAATTAATTCAAGATGCATTAAAAACTTACATGTTAGACCTAAAACCATAAAAACCCTAGAAGAAAACCTAGACATTACCGTTCAGGACATAGACATGGGCAAGGACTTCATGTCTAAAACACCAAAAGCAATGGCAACAAAAGCCAAAATTGGCAAATGGGATCTAATTAAGCTAAAGAGATTTTGCAAAGCAAAAAAAACTAGCATCAGAGTGAACGGGCATTTTGTAGGTTTACAAAATTGGAGAAAATTTTCACAACCTACTCATCTGACAAAGGGCTAATATCCAGAATCTACAATGAACTCAAACAAATTTACAAAAAAAAACAAACAGCCCCATCAAAAAGTGGGCGAAGGACATGAACAGACACTTCTCAAAAGAAGACAATTATGTAGCCAAAAAACACATGAAAAAATGCTCATCATCACTGGCCATCAGAGAAATGCAAATCAAAACCACAGTGAGATACCATCTCACACCAGTTAGAATGGCCATCATTAAAAAGTCAAGAAACAACAGGTGCTGGAGAGGATGTGGAGAAATAGGAACACTTTTACACTGTTGCTGGGACAGTAAACTAGTTCAACCATTGTGGAAGTCCGTGTGGCGATTCCTCAGGGATCTCGAACTAGAAATACCATTTGACCCAGCCATCCCATTACTGGGTATATACCCAAAGGACTATAAATCATGCTGCTATAAAGACACATGCACATGTATGTTTATTGCAGCACTATTCACAATAGCAAAGACTTGGAACCAACCCAAATGTCCAACAACGATAGACTGGATTAAGAAAATGTGGCATATATACACCATGGAATACTATGCAGCCATAAAAAATGATGAGTTCATGTCCTTTGTAGTGACATGGATGAAGCTGGAAACCATCATTCTCAGTAAACCATCACAAGGACAAAAAACAAAACACCGCATGTTCTCACTCATAGGTGGGAATTGAACAATGAGAACACATGGACACAGGAAGGCAAACCACACTCTGGGGACTGTTGTGGGGTGGGGGAGGGGGGAGGGATAGCATTAGGAGATACACCTAATGCTAAATGATGAGTTAATGGGTGCAGCAAACCAACATGGCACGTGGACACATATGTAACAAACCTGCACATTGTGCACATGTACCCTAAAACTTAAAGTACAATAATAAAAAAATAAAAAAAATGCTAGTGCTACATTAAATCAAATATAATTACTTTAATTAAAGTAAAAAAAAAAAAACGGCGAGGTGGCTCACGCCTGTAATCCCAGCACTTTGGGAGGCCGAGGCGGGCGGATCACGAGGTCAGGAGATCGAGACTATCCTGGCTAACATGGTGAAACCCCGTCTCTACTAAAAATACAAAAAATTAGCCGGGCGAGGTGGCAGGTGCCTGTAGTCCCAACTACAAGGGAGGCTGAGGCAGGAGAATGGCGTGAACCCCGGGGGGTGGAGCCTGCAGAGAGCCGAGATCGCGCCACTGCACTCCAGCCTGGGTGAAAGAGCGAGACTCCGTCTCAAAAAAAAAAAAAAAAAACCTTGAGAAAAGATTAGACGAATGACTAACTAGAATAAACAGTGTTGGGAAGACTTTAAATGACCTGATGGAGCTGAAAATCATGGCACAAGAACTTCGCGACACATGCACAAGCTTCAATACCCGATTCAATCAATAGAAGAAAGGGTATCAGTGATTGAAGATCAAATTAATGAAATCAAGTGAGAAGACAAGGCTAGAGAAAGAAGAGTAAAAAGAAATGAACAAAGCCTCCAAGAAATTTGGGACTATGTAAAAAGACTGAATCTACATTTGATTGGTGTACCTGAAAGTGATGGAGAGAATGGAACCAAGTTGTAAAACACTCTTCAGGCTATTATTCAGGAGAACTTCCCCAACCTAGCAAGGCCAGCCAACATTCAAATTCAGGAAATACAGAGAACACCACAAAGATACTCCTCGAGATGAGCAACCCCAAGACACATAATTGTCAGATTCGCCGAGGTTGAAATGAAGGAAAGAGTGTTAAGGGCAGCCAGAGAGAAAGGTTGAGTTACCCATAAAGGGAAGCCCATCAGACTAGCAGCAGATGTCTCAGCAGAAATGCTACAAGCCAGAGGAGAGTGGGGGCGGATATTCAACATTCTAAAAGAAAAGAATTTTCAAACCAGAATTTCATATCCAGCGAAACTAAGCTTCATAAGTGAAGGAGAAATAAAATCCTTTACAGATAAGCAACTGCTGAGAGATTTTGTCACCACCAGGCCTGCCTTACAAGAGCTCCTGAGGGAAACACTAAATATGGAAAAAAACAACCAGGACCAGCCACTGCAAAAACATGCCAAATTGTAAAGACCATCTATGCTATTAAGAAACTGCATCAATTAACAGGCAAAATAACCAGCTAACATCATAATGACAGCATCAAATTCACACATAAGAATATTAACCTTAAATGTAAATGGGCAAAATGCCCCAATTAAAAGACACAGATCGACAAATTGGATAGAGGCAAGACCCATCAGTGTGCTGTATTCAGGAGACCCATCTCATGTGCAAAGATGTACATAGGCTCAAAACACAGGGATGGAGGAAGATCTACCAAGCAAGTGGAAAGCAAGAAAAAGCAGGGGTTGCAATCCTAGTCTTTGGTAAAACAGACTTTAAACCAACAAAGATCAAAAGAGACAAAGAAGGCCACTACATAATGGTAAAGGAATCAATTCAACAAGAATGGCTAACTAACCTAAATATATAGGTACCAAATACAGGAGCACACAGATTCATAAAGCAAGTCCTTAGAGACCTACAAAGAGACTTGGACTCCCACACAATAATAATGGGAGATTTTAACACCACACTGTCAATATTAGACAGATCAATGAGACAGAAGGTTAACAAGGATATCCAGGACCTGAACTCAGCTCTGCACCAAGCAGACCTAATAGACATCTACAGAACTCTCCACCCCAAATCAACAGAATATATATTCTTCTCAGCACCACAGCACACTTATTCTGAAATTGACCACATAATTGGAAGTAAAGCACTCCTCAGCAAATGTAAAAGAACAGAAATTACAACAAACTCTCTCCCAGACCACAGTGTAATCAAATTAGAACTCAAGGATAAAAAACTCACTCAAAACTGTACAACTATATGGAAACTGAACAACCTGTGCCTGAATGACTACTGGGTACATAACGAAATGAAGGCAGAAATAAAGATGTTCTTTGAAACCGATGAGAACAAAGACACAATGTACCAGAATCTCTGGGACACATTTAAAGCAGTGTGTACAGGGAAATTTATAGCACTCAATGCCCACAAGAGAAAGCATGAAAGATCTAAAATCGACACCCTAACATCACAATTAAAAGAACCAGAGAAGCAAGAGCAAACACATTCAAAAGCTAGCAGAAGGCAAGAAATAACTAAGATCAGAGAAGAACTGAAGGAGATAGAGACACAAAAATCCCTTCAAAAAATCAATGAATCCAGGAGCTGGTTTTTTGAAATGATCAACAAAATTCATAGACCGCTAGCAAGATTAATAAAAAAGAAAAGAGAGAAGAATCAAATAGATGCACTAAAAAATGACAAAGGGGGCTGGGCGCAGTGGCTCATGCCTGTAATCCCAGCACTTTGGGAGGCTGAGGCAGGCAGATCACCACGTCAGGAGATCGAGACCATCCTGGCTAACACGGTGAAACCCTGTCTCTACTAAATAAAAAAAAAAATAAAAAAAAACCCGTCTCTACTAAAAATACAAAAAATTAGCTGGCATGGTTGCAGGCACCTATAGTTCCAGCTATTTGGGAGGCTGAGGCAGAAGAATGGCTTGAAGCTGGGAGGCGGAGCTAGCAGTGAGCCAAGATTGCACCACTGCACTCCAGCCTGGGTGACAGAGCAAGACTCCTTCCCAAAAAACAAACAAAAAATGATAAAGGGGATATCACCACCGATCCCACAGAAATACAAACTACCATCAAAGGATACTATACACACCTCTATGCAAATAAACTAGAAAATCTAGAAGAAATGGATAAATTCCTGGACACATACGCCCTCCCAAGAGTAAACCAGAAAGAAGTTGAATCTCTGAATAGACCAATAACAGGCTCTGAAATTGAGGCAATAATTAATAGCCTACCAAGCAAAAAAAGTCCAGGACCAGATGGATTCACAGCCGAATTCTACCAGAGTACAAAGAGGAGCTAGTACCATTCCTTCTGAAACTATTCCAATCAATAGAAAAAGAGGGAATCCTCCCTAACTCATTTTATGAGGCCAGCATCATCCTGATACCAAAGCCTGGCAGAGACACACACAAAAAAAAAGGGAATTTTAGACCAATATCCCTGATGAACATTGATGCAAAAATCCTCAATAAAATACTGGCAATCTGAATCCAGCAGCACATCAAAAAGCTTATCCACCACGATCAAGTCAGCTTCAGCACTGGGATGCAAGGCTGGTTTGACATATGCAAATCAATAAGTGTAATCCATCACATAAACAGAACCAATGACAAAAACCACATGAATATCTCAAAAGATGCAGAAAAGGCCTTCGACAAAATTCAACAGGACTTCATGCTAAAAACTCTCAAAAACTAGGCATTGATAGAATGTATCTCAAAATAATAAGAGCTATTTATGACAAACCCGCAACCAATATCATACCGAATGGGCAAAAACTGGAAGCATTCCCTTTGAAAATTGGCACGAGACAAGGATGCACTCTCTCACCACTCCTATTCAACATAGTGTTGGAAGTTCTAGCCAGGGAAATCAGGCAAGAGAAGGAAATAAAGGGTATTCAGTTAGGAAATTAGGAAGACAAATTGTCCCTGTTTGCAGATGACATGATTGTATATTCAGAAAACCCCATCCTCTCAGCCCAAAATCTCCTTATCTGATAAGCAATTTCAGCAGTCTCAGGATACAAAATCAGTGTGCAAAAATCACAAGCATTTGTATACATCATTAATAGACAAACAGAGAGCCAAATGATGAGTGAACTCCCATTCACAATTGCTACAAAGAGAATAAGATACCTAGGAATACAATGTACAAGGGATGAGAAGGACCTCTTCAAGGAGAACTACAAACCACTGCTCAATGAAATAAAAGAGGACACAAACAAATGGAAGAATATTCCATGCTCATGGATAGGAAGAATCAGTATCGTGAAAATGGCCATACTGTCCCAAGTAATTTACAGACTCAATGCCATCCCATCAAGCTACAGATGACTTTCTTCACAGAATTGGAAAAAACTACTTTAAAGTTCATATGAAACCAAAAAAGAACCCTCATTGCTGAGACAATCCTATGCAAAAATAACAAAACTGGAGACATCACGCTACCTGACTTCAAACTATACTACAAGGCTACAGTAACCAAAACAGCATGGTACTGGTACCAAAACAGATACATAGACCAATGGAACAGAACAGAGGCCTCAGAAATAACACCACACATATACAACCATCTGATCTTTGAGAAACCTGTCAAAAACAAGAAATGGGGAAAGGATTCCCTATTTAATAAATGGTGCTGGGAAAATTGGCTAGCCATATGTAGAAAGCCGAAACTGGATCCCTTTCTTACACCTTATACAAAAATTAACTCAAGATGAATTAAAGACTTAAATATTGGACCTAACACCATAAAAACCCTAGAAGAAAACCTAGGCAGTACCATTCAGGACACAGGTATGGACAAGGACTTACCTGAGTAAAACACCAAAAGCAATGGCAACAAAAGCCAAAATTGACAAAGGTGATCTAATTAAGCTAAAGAGCTTCTGTACAGCAAAAGAAACCACCATCAGAGTGAACAGGCCACCTACAGAATGGGAGAAAACTTTTGCAATCTACTCATCTGACAAAGGGCTAATATCCAGAATCTACAAGAAACTCAAACAAATTTACAAGAAAAAAACCCCATCAAAAAGTGGGCAAAGGATATGAAGAGATACTTCTCAAAAGAAGACATCTCTGCAGCCAACAGACACATAAAAAAATGCTCATCATCACTGGTCATCTGAGAAATGCAAATCAAAACCACAGTGAGATACCATCTCACACCAGTTAGAATGGCAATCATTAAAAAGTCAGGAAACAACAGATGCTGGAGAGGACGTGGAGATATAGGAACGCTTTTACACTGTTGGTGGGAGTGTAAATTAGTTCAACCATTGTGGAAGATAGTGTGGAGATTCCTCAAGGATCTAGAATTACCATTTTACCCAGCAATCCTATTACTGGGTATATACCCAAAGGATTATAAATCATGCTACTATAAAGAAACCTGCACACGTATGTTTATTGCGGCACTATTCACAATAGCAAAGACTTGGAACCAACCCAAATGTCCATCAATGATAGACTGGATTAAGAAAATGTGGCACATCTATACCATGGAATACTATACAGACATAAAAAAGGATGAGTTCATGTCTTTGCAGGGACATGCTTGAAGCTGGAAACCATCATTCTCAGCAAACTATCACAGGGATAGAAAACGAAACACCACATGTTCTCACTCATAGGTGGGAATTGAAAAATGAGATCACTTGGTCACAGGTCAGGGAACATCACACACCAGGGCCTGTCCCGGGGTGGGAGGCAGGGGAGGGATAGCATTACGAGAAATACCTAATGTAAATGATGAGTTGATGGGTGTAGCAAACCAACAAGGCACATATATACCTATGTATCAAACCTGCACCTTGTGCACATGTACACTAGAACTTAAAGTATAATAATAATAAAAATTTTTAAAATGCTCTATGTCATTAATCTTCAGGGCAATGCAGTTCAAAATCACAATGAGATACCACCTTACTCCAGTTAGAATGGCTACTATCAAAAAGACAAACAATAAAAGTGTTGGTGAGGATGTAGAGAAAAGAAAGCCCTTATACATTGTTGGTGGGAATGTAAATTAGGACAGTCATTATGGAAAACAATATGGAGATTCCTTTAAAAATTAAAAATAGAACTACCATATGATCCAACAATCCCACTCCTGGGTGTATATCTAAAGGAAATCAAATTAGTATGTTGGCAGATATCCACACTCCTAAGTTTATTGCAGCAATATTCACAATAGCCAACCCAAGTGTCTATCAACCAATGAATTGATTTTAAAAATGTGGAATATACACACAATGGAATACATCCACAGAAAAGAATGAAACCCTGCCTTTCATGACAACATGATATACCTGGAGGACATTATGCTAAGTTAAATTAACCAGGCACAGTAAGACAAATACTGCATGATCTCACTCATATGTGGAATCTGAAAAAGTTAATCTCATAGAAGTACAGAATGGTGGTTACCAGAGGCTTGGGCGGTTACAGGGGAGTGACGAAGAGGGAGATGTTGACCGAATGACACATACTTTTAGTTACATCACAGGAATAAATTTCAAGAGATCTATTGTACAGCAAGGTTACTCTAGTTAATGACAATATACTGTATTCTTGAAAAACTTAAAGAGAGTGGATGTTAAGTGCTCTCACCCCCAAAAATGATAATGTTGTGAGGTAAGGAATCTGTGAATTAGATTTAACCATTCCACGATGTATGGAAAAACATCAAAACATAATGTTATATGTGATAAAACATACAATGTTATTTCTCAATTAAACAAAAAGATTGACTCCTCTAAAATAAATAAGTACCCCACTTTATTGGAAAACCTGTGTCAAGACCTTAAGACTATTGAATGGGTACATTTCTAGCTTTGTTTTTTTTTTTTTTCACTCCCTTAAAAAAAAAGCCAAAGGTAATGCCCCAATATCAAAACCATTTACAATACCAGTGCATTCAAGATCTTTCAAAAAGTGATTTTAGTATCTGTTTTATTTTTATGTCCTATAATTCTGGCATTTAATCTATGCTTCTATTAAATTCTTTTGGAAGTTAGCAGGATACAAAATGCATGTATAGCTACTCGATAATTTCGATGACTTTTCCACATTATAATTTTATAATTTTTCTGTAAATCAAACAGAAAGTCAGTGACAGAGACAAAAATCAGATTTTAGGCCTCATAAAAGTGTGCATTTCATGTCTTTTCCTGGTCTTTCTCATGGAATTGCAAGTCTGTGTTACATTCAGCAATTCCTGTTGACCACAAAACATTTTATTATGCCACCAACAGAAAGCTATTTAGAGATATACAGCATCTTTATTTATGCAACATAACACCTATGGCAATAGAAACCAGGTATATTGTTGACAATAAATCTTGCAGCCTTGATTTCATAATTTCAGAGGCATGAAGAAAAATGGGTTTTTATATAGTTTTTAATGTGGAGACCACTTAAATGGTCCATTAAGTTTAGGAATGTTAGTCTTCTAGTATCAGACTATTCTAAATGAAATGTCTCCATACAAAACAGTACAGCCATGTCTGTACATTGCAATAAAATTGTTCATTGAATAGTTGATTCAAGACTCAGACCACCTCGTTAAGAGATTGGGGTTCAGTTGGTGACATATGGCAATACATGTGACCCTCCAGTCAGACCTCTGGAATGTCCAGTCAGACCTCTGGAACGACTAGATTTTCTAAAATGTTAATCTTTGTTGTTGTTATCTAGTTGTAATTTATAAGGATGAAGCAAACGTATATTGTGCTTTAAGTAATAATTAAATAAATACATGTATGTTTTGGCATTAATGCAAACTAAACCACGAGAAGAATACAGTCTTAAAACTGCATTTGGTCACTGGGAACAGTGGCTTATGCCTGTAATCCCAGCACTTTGGGAGGCTGAGGCAGGCTGATCACCTGAGGTCGGGAGTTCGAGACCAGCCTGACCAACATAGAGAAAACCTATCTCTACTAAAAATATAAAATTAGCCAGGCATGGTGGCACATGCCTGTAATCCCAGCTACTCGTGAGGCTGAGGCAGGAGAACCATTTGAACCCGGGAGGTGGAGGTTGCAGTGAGCTGAGATCACGCCATTGCACTCCAGCCTGGGCAACAAGAGTGAAACTGTCTCAAAAACAAAACAAAACAAACAAACATAAAACAAAAACAAAAACAAAAAACTGCATTTGGTCCATGAGTTCTGAATAGAAAGAGATGACTGGATTGTAAGATAAAATAGTTACGTAAGTAGTGAAAAAAGAGAAAGGAAAAGCATCTAGTGTCCTCCAGAAAAACACTGCTATTAATAAAGAACAATAAGCTCAAGACCTAAATCAGTTACATCCCTTGAGGCAGTATTCCAATTCTGATTCTATTTTTTCCCCAGGCTTCTGAAACCTACCTTTATTTCTAATTTAATGTCTCCTACATGATATCTGCCAGTTTTTAATACACTTTATTAATTACGTCTTTTAATCTCCCTTTTCAAAGTCCCAGAAAAATGAATTGTTACTTAAATAATCGGCAGCCATAATCAGTGACAGCAACAATCAGCAGACTTTTTAGTTTTGTCCTAAATACAGAAATCAAGAGAAAATCAATTCAGTGATTTATTTTCAAGAAAGCAAACTAATTACTAAAATAAGTTAAATGAAAGGAAATTATGCAAACAATACCTGGAATAATGCTGTAACCCTCCAAAATTACTCATTCATAAATAATTGATTTTACCCTTTTTGAGCATCTGTTCAATGGTAAATCTAGTGTTGATTTCTGAAAGCTACAAACTATGGCCTCTGTCCAATGGCCTTTTGTGTAGTGGGTGAAATAGACCTATAAATCATTAAAGAAAAGTAATAATAGAATGGCATTTTCACCTTTTAACCAATTGTGCTAGTGCCGATTCACTGCAAAAATAAGAGCAACTAGTTTTTCAATCAACTACTTGTTTGACTAATATGACCTATGAAGTCAATAAAAATCATTCAGCAAGTAGGTATCTATATAAATGTACCAAAAGTCTAAGTAACATCTACTATGCTAAATTTGCAACTATTATCAAACTTATCAAATCAGAGTTATTCAGTAAATATTAATTAGTAGGTGCCTAATAAACATATGCTGAATAAATGAATGAATGATTGAATGAAATAATAAATTTCATTCCTTCTTAAATTTTAATGTACATGTAGATCACGTTAACCTTATGATAATACAGATTCTGATTTAGTTAGTGTGGAAGAGGGTTTGAGATTCTGAATTTCTAACAAGCTCCTAGAAGGTGGCAGTGTCACTGGTTCATGACTCTTACCTTTAGTAAAATAATCATCCTCAATAAACAATAATTATATTATAGAAAGCCACTAAGAATCATAACTCCTGTAAGATAGTCTCTCTCTGTCATTTATCAGCAGTGAGACCTTGAAAAAGTTACTTACTTTCTTTAAATCTTACTTTCCTCTCCTTTTAAGTAGAGGTAATGATACCTACCTCACTGATTATGTAAATTAAATGATGTGATAAATATATAAGTATAACTTGAAAGTATTTTACATACATAATCTCTTTTATTTTTGTAGGAATACTTATTTTTAGTCCTTATGGAGAGGCAATTGAGAAAGAGAAGATCTTCCTTCTCCTATGAATGCATAATAACTTTATTGGCAAACGAATGCAAATGAATATTCTAAGACAGGGAACCTTAATAAAGTGCTTCTTAGGACATACAGGCATACACATGTGTAGCATGTTTCTTAACTATCAAAGCAGTTAAATATGCGACCCTATTTTTGCATGGTTTATAACAGGATACTCTTTCATTGTACCATATTAATTATTATTTATAAGGTCATTGTAAAAAATGAGATGCTCTTTTATAACAAAGGCCCACAGCCAATATTTTATGGAAAGTACACCAAGAGGTTTGAAATTGATGATTTATAGATCAGGAAATAACAGTTAATCAACTTTCCTGGCTTCCCAAGCCACACTGGGCAGTTTTGCATCACCTTTTGGTTGTCAGCTCTTTTTGTATTAATGGTGATACCTTTGCAGGCTGAAACAGGATATGCTCACTCTTGGAGGTGCTGTCTGGAAATTCTCCCAGCATGACCGGGAGGCCAGGGACAAACTGTTGCTGCCCATCCATCAGAAGCATCATGTATTCTGACCTTAAACACAGTCCATTGCATTCATTGTCATAGGACAGAGAATCTAACTGTATTCCCACACACCATTGCCCATCAAACACTATAAGATGTCACATTCACTTGGGAACACTTAGACATTCATTTTTGCATTTACAGCAGGTCAGGTATTGGACTCTATGGGATTTGAAAAGCATGGAAAGTGATTTCAAAGAAGAGCTGTAAATATTTAAAGATTTGAGAAACAGGATTTGTGAGAATAGAGACAAGGAAACTTCAAGGGCATCTTAACACACTTTCTTACTTGAAATCTTTGGAATCAGCCCCCACACCCTGCATCAGATATAATTTTTGTTTTGTTTACATTCTTGTAAGAATTTGCTTGTATTGGTCTTATAACTTGTATTTAAATCTATCCTATGTGAAGTTGTCTGATACTTCATTTTATCTAGCAGGTTGTTTAGTTACATGTCTTACTCATCCTGATTATCTCCGCGAGTGCTAAAGATTGGTGATTTCTTTCAATAAGTGTTTGTTGGATAAATGGATGGCAAATAACTAAACCACATATGCATACATACAATTAATAAAGGTTTAGAAATTCCTAAGCATGAAGGACATAGAAACTATGGAGGAGACTAGAACTCAGTGTTGTCTACAAATAGTCTCAGGTTATCATAATATCACCAGGATTTGGAATAACACTAAGAGATTCAGAACGTTTTCTGAGAAAAGTCTAAAATTTACTTGCAAGGACACTTCTTTGCAGGCAAGTTGATATGCTTCATTAAGTCAAGAATACATAGTTATCTCTGTATTTACCACAACAAAACATCTTTGCCCACTCATGTCTGGTATATCTGAGCATATTGCTCTTCTCTTAGACATAACTGTACTATCTTGTCTTCAGGTTCTCCAAGGAAATCCATTTTATTTTATTTTTTTAGAGACAGGGTCTTGCTCTGACACCCAGGCTGGAAAGTAGCAGCACTATCATAGCTCACTGTAACCTTGAACTCCTGGACTCAAGCACTCCTCCCACCTCAGCCTTCTGAGTAGCTAGGACTACAGGCGTGTGCCACCACATGCAGTGAATTTTTTAAATTTTTGTAGTGATGAGGTCTTGCTATGTTATCCTGGCTGGTCTTGAAATCCTGGTCTCAAGTGATCTTTCTGCATTGGCCTCCCAAATTACTGAGATAATGGTGTGAGTCACTGTGCCCAGGCCCAGAATCTAGTCTTTATGTGCCACTAGTTGGTTGTCATTGCTTCTCTGAAACAGCTGATATTTGAGAGACATGGGTCAACTCTTCCTATGTCCATCTTCCTGCCACACTAAACTAGTCTGTTAACAGTCTCCAAAGATCTCATTATTCCTAAGCTTAAAGGACACCCCTTAGGCTTTATATAACTTTACTTACCTGCCACAATTAACCTAGTTGACTAGTCTCTCCTTAAAAGTCTCTCTTTACTTGCATCATGCATTACCACACTCTCCTCTCCTCAGTCTGCTTTTCCTTTAGCATGCTTTAACTGTTGGTGATTCCCAGAGGTTTGGCTTCCCTTCTTCTCTTTTCTCTTGATCTACACACTCCTGTGGGTGGGTGCCCTCATCTTTTTTCAAAGTTTAATGTTTCATTTATCTTGCCTTCACATGTAGTGTTATCTCCAGATTTAGTCAACACTGCCTTTTCAGTTTCTAAAATGCAGGTAGTACACGCATCAAGAAAGCACAATGTCAAAGGCTGAAGAATAAACAATACATGTATGCATGATTCTGTGTCTGGAAACTGTATATCCATCTTGTAGCTTGGGTTAGAAATCCATACAGATTTGCTTGATGATCTGCCCACTCCCTCCTGTAACCTGTTCTTTCCTTTACCTTCCCTAGCTGCTCCCTGCACTTTGCCTAGACTCCACTCTTGGGAAAACTGACAAGCACTTCTTTCTGGCCAGGCAGACTTGTCATCAAGTTTTTCACAAATTTTTCACCATTCAAAAAGAGTTTATGCTTTACCAAAAGAATTCACCTTGGGGCCCTTTCAAATAACCTACTCTCCAAGGAAATTTAATATCTGATTCAACTAACCAAAATTAGATTTACTCGCATTTGGAAAACATCTACAGATCTGCCTGACTTCGTGTAACTGGTGTGTTCCTGAAATATGTGCAAATCAGACCCTTGTAAATTGAATGATAGTTCAAATGTATTAATCAATTTGCTAAAGAAAGCAAAAATACTTTTATAACATAAATAATAAGCATCTAATATATCTGTTGTATAAATTTGAATTTTATGCATTACATGTATTTATTTTTGGAGACATACTCATGCATACTAGTGTACAAGAGAAGGGACAAGGAAAGATTAACACTTGTTCAGAGACTGCCAGGTGTCAGGCATCATGCCAGGAACTGTGGCCTCGCACTATCAGAATACTTAGGGTTTTGTTTTGTTTTCATTTGTTTGTGTGTGATAGTTTATAGGTTAGAAAAGCACTATTTGTTCCACAGTCCCAGTATTTTTGCTCTCTCAATCCAAATTCATTTAATTTGAGTTTCCTTTTCCCCTATTGCCATTACCAGGCAGATTCCTGGGTGTGTACATTTCTTCTTTCCATTCATTTCCTTCCCATTCCCTCCTCATTTTCTAAGATAGCACAAAAGGGACAAATCTCACAGCCAAGCTTATTTTCTATTAGGTGGGTTATTGGTACAAAAATAACTACTAAATATATACAATATATAATGTAATATATGCATGTGTGTGTATATACATATATAGATATATTTAGGGAGAGAGAGAGATTGACAGAAAGTTAGCTTTCTCTGCCTTGGATAATGTAGCTTAGTTGAAATGATAGTAACCACGTAAGCCCACCTGGGAACTGATTCCTTCCATGTCTGTGGCTACATGCAAGCCCCTCTGCTCCCATCTGGTTGCTGGGACAGCCTCTTAATTCCACTTGTCACAGAGAAGGAGGCGGTCCGTGGGCCACAGCTACTACTTCTCTGACAAGGGTTTCTTAACTAGAAGCATAATGAGCTATGAGAGATTCTGGAGAGTACTTAGCTGCATTAACACTTAAAGACGAACTCAGACTTCACCCTCCACTTCTGATCACCTTCCAACCATCTCCTTCCACCCCCTACTCCCCCATCTCCCACACTCGTATGGGCCAACAGATATGAACAGCAGCACTTGTGTTAACAACTTGGCGGCTGCAGGAAGCCAGACCCCAGGAAGCAACAAGATATTTCCCTCAGGGAGGCCCTGGCTTGGGGCTTCCCTTCCTTTCGTATGTCAACAAAGCCTTCGTTTCCTAACTTGCAAGCCACAAAATAAGCCAAATTCTTGTTTTTTCACTTTCTCCTCTGGATGGAAAGGGCCCTATTAGACAGAATTTATATAGCTAGGCTCTGTTGATTTTACTCTTATTAATGGCTCCAACTCATAAAAAAATTGGGGATTTTATAAAAAATGTATTTTAAAAATAAACAAATACATGAACTCTAGTTCTTATTCCAGAATACAGACAGAGCAAACAAAATACTCTGAGTAGGAGTGCTGCATTATGTTTCACACAGGATAAGGAGTTCTCAATCAATCACGTAGCAGCTACATAAATGTTTATACTCTATGTGGAGGAGAGTTAGCAACCCCACAGATGAAGTAAATGACTGTTTATTTATCAAATAATGGGAAAGCTGAAATAAAACAAAATAAGCCTATCAAAATTTTCAGGAATATAAAGCTAAAACCTTCATCACTTTTTTTGTTCTTTAAGAAAAAACAGAGTAGAAGGATGAATTAATAGGCAAGATAGTCCATATTGTGGACTACCTTTAGTACACATTAAAGATCCACATACACAACTGAACACAGACATAAACAGACACACAGAGGACTGGTCCCTGTATCCTCTAGTTCTGCCTATTTGAACCATTGAAAAACTTTTGCCTCATGCAGAGCCTCATCTTGATATTGTGGCCTTATTCATCACTGTAATCATACATAAATCCATTGCTCTAGCCAAATGGCTCCTGAACACCTTACACATTTCATATTGACATTTAATCATGTCATTGCCCTCAACTTCCTCCCACTTATCCACATTCTCCATCCAAACCCATTTCCTTCTTGAAGCCCTGTCTTCCAATGTTCAGTGAATATTTAAAGTTTGGGCAGGGGCAAAAACTTACTCCTGTCATTATTTTTGTTAAGGAAGATGGTAAATTAACCTCAATGGCATAAATTTCTGAATAGCAGGTAAAGGAATTGTAGGCAGAATTTTAGTTACCAGAGTGAGGGTTGACAAGGTCAAGAAGATGGAATGTCATTGCAACAGTTTTATGTCTGTAGATAGGTGTGTTGTTTTACGTTTATAGTTAGGTGTGTTTTTTTATGTTTGTAGACAGCTGTGTTGTTTTATGTTTGTATATAAGTGTGTTGTTTTATATAGGGCTTTTTGGAAAACAGAATTTTAAGCAGAGTATGCAGCAAGACTAAAAATGGCAAGGCAGGAGCGTGCTTGGTGTGCCTGAGGAATAGCAAAGATGCCAGAGTGTGCTTAAGGGAGTGAATAAATAGTGATGTTCAAAATCAGAGAGTTAGTTAGGGTCTAGATCCTGTAGGAGCTTGTAGAGACTTTAGTTTTTATTCTGAATGAGATCAGAAGCCATTGAAGTGTTCTGATCAGTGGAACAAAATACTACTACATGTTTGAAAATCTCAGAGTAAAATTGGATTTGTTGTCAACTTTAGTTCATGACACACTACCATCATTGCTATGTGCATGGCATTAGTTTATGTTGTTATTTTTCTATTTATTATTTATTTTTTATTTTTATTTTTTGGAGACAGGGTCTCACTCTTTCACCCAGGCTGGGGCACAGTGGCACCATCTTGGCTCACTGCAACCTCCGCCTCCCAGGCTCAAGATATCCCCCTACCTCAGGCTCCCAAGTAGCTGGGACTACAGGTGCATGCCACCATGCCTGGCTATTATTTTGTAGTTTCTTTTGTAGAGATGGGGGTTTGGCGATGTTTCTCAGGCTGGTCTGGCAGTCCTGGGCTCAAGCAGTCTGCCTGCCTCAGCCTCCCAAAATGCTCAGATTACAGGAGTGAGCCACCATGCCCGGACTATTTTATATTATTTTTAAGAAGCAAAAACTGAATACACTCGAACTTACCATTCATCTTAACAAAACAGAGATGAGAGAAAATGCCTGCTTTAAATATTTCATACATGGAAAATTACCAATCATATGCAAGTGTGCTTCTAATGTAGAAAGTCTAGAGAGAAAAGAATAATCGAATAGGCCTAAACCTTAGCAAGTGAATGTGAAATTAGCTTGCATTAGAGCAGGAATAAAATCTTGGAGCAAAGGCTATTTCCTGATTTTCTTCTGGGTCTATGTATCTCAATAGATATGCCTATTTTCACTTATAAGCTTTTTTATGCATTTATTCAGTTTACAACATGTAGAGAGGCAAAGGAGAAGTGAAAAAATCATAATTATACAATCTAGTTTTAAAGTAATTTTGCTCAAAGGATCTTCCTGATCCTGCTCCTACTTTTCTCATTGCATTTATTCCTCATCACACCTGCCTCAAATCCCCTAAATCATAATATACTATGTAGGGTTTTTATTAAAAGCAATCTCTTTTATTACACCTTCATGAATTGCTCATCTGCTCCTCAAGTATGAAATCTCCTTCTTGTCCTTTCCCTTCCAATCACTCTATTAAGCTTTTTCTAATCTCTTTTCCCAGCAAAAAATATATATATGACCAATGATTCCTTTGTGTTTTTGCTATACTCTATAATACCTCAATTTAATCACTTGTTATGTTATTTTATATATGTATTTATATAATTTTATTATTGGAAGATGAAGACTTAGAAGAAACCATTTGAAGCATCTTTGCAACTTTGGTGCTTGGCAGGTAGTATATATACACTTTTATTAATGTAACTGTGATTTCAATTTGAGCCAAAGCTATGTTCTTTGTAGGATTAAAATATTTCTGCCCTGATACAGTGATTCACACCTGTAATCCTAGCACTTTGGGAGGCTGAGGTGGGAGGATGGCTCGAGTCAGGCAAATCAAGGCTTCAGTGAATTGTGGTTGTGCCACTGCACTCCAGCCTGGGTGACAGAAAACAAGACCTTGTCTCAAAAAATATATATATTTTTAGATATGTTTCAAGGACTGATTGGGGTAGGCCATTCGAGAGTCTATTCTAATGAGGAGGAAAATTGCTCTTGGCTTAGTATTTATTGTGAGGTGTAAAAGGGCTGAAGAAAATGAGGTTTATCTAAAAACTAAGCTTCGTTCACTAGAGTGTGTATTAAATTTGCACAGAATAATTAAGTCACTCTGATGATTGTTTGGCTAGGTCCCAGGTTCTTATGTGATGGCCAGGAAAATGAGCTATAAGTATATATGAAATAGGCTACATGTGGTGCAGGGATCAGTATGCAACTTCTCTGTTTTAAGGTATGTATTATACAATCCAACACAAGAGTGGAATACATATTTTTTTTTCTCTTGATCAGAAAATAATGTACAACATCAAGTCATTGTCAGTGCTTCCAGTGTTAGTATATTTGCTCAGTGAAACATTGGTAGAAATCCAGAGAATCTGGTGCCAGAACTTATACTTTGCAAGAACAACAAAGCAGCTTTACAGGGGTTCTGGGCATTCATAGGTATCAGCCACAAAACTCACTATAGGAATTCCAAGCTAGAATATGAGAAAAATGAAAAACAAAAGCCACTTTGTGATAAACTACAGCTGTATGTAACAGAGATTGTGTTAATGAGCACACATCTAGTATTTATTATTTATGCATTTTTATGTTTACATTGTATTTATGTTTCTCTTTTGCCAGTTGGTCCAATGCTGGGCAATAAAGTAAAAAGCAATAAAAAGTAATAAATTATATGAACATATAAAAAGAATCTTACATTGTAAACACTCAATGTAAAGGGTATTACATTGTGTGGATAGAACCATCACAGTTTTGTTTATCCATTCATCAGATGATGGACATTCGGTTATTTTCCCCCAGTTTCTGGTAAATGTCAATAGTGCTATCTAGATGTTTAGATATTCACATACAGGTTTTTGTATAAATGTGTATCTTTATTTCTCTTGAGTAACTAAATAGCTGAGAGATTGATGAGCTGTGCAGTAGTTTATATTTTAACTTTATTAGAAACTGCCGAAGTGTTTTCCTAAGTGGCTGAACTATTTTGCATTTCCACCAGTAGTGTATGAAACTTTCAGATGCCCTATATCCACGTCAGCATTCAATAGGAGGTACTGGGATATAATTGTGGTTTTAATATGAAATTGCCTAATAAATAATGTTGATCATCTTCTCATTTGTTTATTTGCTAACTGTGTCTAATTTTAGTGAAGCATCTATTCAAATCATTTGCTTATTTGTGATGATTTTATTATTGAGTTTTGAGAGCCCCTTACATAATTTTGTCAGATGTGTTTTGCAATTATTTTCCATGCTGTGAATTATTTTTTCTTCCCAGTGTCTTTCAAATTTATTTTTACTTGATGAATCTTTTTTATCTTCTGATTCATGATTTTTGTGTCTAAGATTTTGCCTGATGCAAGGTCACAGTGATTTTCTCTTCTGTGTGTTTCTAGAAGTTTCATAGGTTTAGGTTTTATATTTAGATCTATGATCCATTTTGAAATAATTTTGGTTGAGGTATGGTTCAATATCGTTTTTATTCTTTTTTTGGATATAGATATATAATTATTCCACCCTAATAATGAAAAAGATTATTTATTTTTCATTAAATTCCTTTGCTACCTTTCTAAGTAATCATTTGACCATAGACATATGGGTCTATTTCTAGAATCTCTATTCTGCCCCATTGATCCATATGTTTATTATTTCAGCTATGCTAACTTGCCTTGATTAATAGAGATTTATAAGTATTGCAAACAGGTAGTGTGAGTTCTCAAACTTGAGTCTTCTCTTTCAAACTTGTTTTTGCTATTCTGGGTCCTTAGTATTTCCATATAAATTTTAGGACCAGCTTGTCACTTTCTACAATAAAATCTGCTAGTGTTTATATTAGAATTGCATTGAAACTATAGATTCAATATTAGGAAAGTTATTATCTTCACAACATTGAGTCTTCTAAACCATGAATATGGAATCTTTATTTATTTCAATCTTCAGTTGCTCTCAGCAATGTTCTATAATTTTTTCTGTATCTTGTGCTTCTTCTGTTAAAATTATTTCCAAGTATTTTATTTTTTGAAATTATTATTAAAGAAAGTGTTTTCTTAGTTTCATTTTCTAATTATTCACTCATAATATATAGAAATATAATTAATTTTTTTGTACAATGATCTTGTATCCTGCAAACTTGTTAAACTCTTCTATCAGCTTTTTTGCAGATACCATCAGATTTGATACTACAAATCATCATGTAATCTAGATAAGAAGATAGTATTATTTCTTCCTATTCAATATATTCAATATGGATGGCTTTTATTTCTTTTCCTGTGTTATTTCATCAGCTAAAAGCTCCAATATAATGTTGAGATAAATAGTGACGATGAACATCTTTGTCTTGTTCCTGATCTTAGAATGTATTCAGGCAGTTACCATTGAGTATGACACCAGTTGGAAGATTTTCGTAGATTCCTTTTTATTCTGGTTGAGGCAGATCTTTTCTCTAGCTATTTTTGTTGACAGCTTCTATCATAAGTGAGGAGTAAATTTTGTCAAACAGGTTTTCTTCTGTGTCTACTGAGATTATCATGTGGTTTTTGTTTTTATTCTATAATTTAGTGAATTGCATTAATTTTCAAATTATATACAACTATGCATTCCTGGAATAAATCCCATTTGATCATGTTGTAGAATTATTTTTTATGTTCTTGTATTAAGTTTAATATTTTGTAAATAATATTTGTGTCTATGTTCATGAAGAATTTTAGTCTGTACATTAAAAAAATTGTAATGTAATTACTACCTTTGAGTAATACCAGCTTCATAAAATGAATTTGGAAGTGTTTTTATTGTCGAAGAAAGTTTGTGTAGAATTGGACTTTTTCTTTAAATGTTTGAAATAATTCACCAGTGAAGCCATCTAAGCCTAGGTTTTGGATTCTAGTAAGATTTTAAATTACTAATTCAAGTTATTTCCTTATAATAGATCTACACAGATTTTCTATTACTTTAGGTCATTTTTGTAATTTATAGATTTCTTGGAATTTGTCCATTTCATCTAAGTTGTCTAATTTGTTGGCACAAACTTGTTCATATTCTTTTATGATTCTTTTAATTTTTGTAGGTATGGTAGTAATATCCCTTCCTTGATTCCCAAATTTGGTAATTTTTTTCTTCTCTTACTTTATCTTGGTCAGCCTAAAGTTTTATCAATTCTTTTTTTACCTTTCTCTAGGCATAACTTTTAGTTTCATTTATTTTCTATATTGTTTTTCTCTTTTCTATTTCATTGATTTCCACTCTGATATTTATTTATTTATTTATTTATTTATTTTTATTTTATTATTATACTTTAGGTTTTAGGGTACATGTGCACAATGTGCAGGTTTGTTACATATGTATCCATGTGCCATGTTGGTTTGCTGCACCCATTAACTCGTCATTTAGCATTAGGCATATCTTCTAATGCTGTCCCTCCCCCCTCCCCTTTTTCTACTTACTTTACATTTAACTTGTTCTTATTTTGTTTCAAATGGTGAACACATTTATTTGAAAACTTTTTGCTTCTTAATATTGTGTTTAAAGCTACAGATTTTCCGCTAAGCACAGCTTTAGCTGTATCCCATACATTTTAATATGTTGTGATTTTGCTTTCATTTGATGCAAAATATTTTCTAATTTCTGATATGATTTTTTCTTTGATCCTTGGGTTATTTAGAAATGTATTGTTCAATTTCCAAATATTTAGGGCTATCTTTATTTTATATATATATATTTTATTATACTTTAAGTTCTAGGGTACATGTGCACAATGTGCAGGTTTGTTACATATGTATACATGTGCCACGGTGGTGTGCTGCACCCATTAACTCGTCATTTACATTAGGTATATCTCCTAATGCTATCCCTCCCCCCTCCCCCCACCCCACTACAGGCCCCAGTGTGTGATGTTCCCCTTCCTGTGTCCAAGTGTTCTCATTTTTCAATTCCCACCTATGAGTGAGAACATGCGGTGTTTGGTTTTTTGTTCTTGCGATAGTTTACTGAGAATGATGGTTTCCAGCTTCATCCATGTCCCTACAAAGGACATGAACTCATCATTTTTTATGGCTGCATAGTATTCCATTGTGTATATTTGCCACTTTTTCTTAATCCAGTCTATCATTGTTGGAAATTTGGGTTGGTTCCAAGTCTTTGCTATTGTGAATAGTGCCGCAGTAAACATACCTGTGCATGTGCCTTTATAGCAGCATGATTTATATCCTTTGGGTATATACCCAGTAATGGGATGGCTGGGTCAAATGGTATTTCTAGTTCTAGATCCTTGAGGAATCGCCACACTGTCTTCCACAATGGTTGAAATAGTTTATGATCCCACCAACAGTGTAAAAGTGTTCCTATTTCTTCCCATCCTCTCCAGCACCTGTTTCCTGACTTTTTAATGATCAGGGCTATCTTTGATTTTATTTCTGTTATTGGTTTTTAATTCAATTACATTCTGGTTTGGTTTGGGGACACACTTGAAATCATTTCTTTTTTTTTTTTTTTTTGAGATGGAGTCTTGCTCTGTCACCCAGGCTGGAGTGCAGTGGCGCGATCTTGGCTCATTGCAAGCTCCGCCTCCCAGGTTCACACCATTCTCCTGCCTCAGCCTCCTGAGTAGCTGGGACTACAGGCTCCTGCCACCATGCTCAGCTAATTTTTTTGTATTTTTAGTAGAGATGGGGTTTCACTGTGTTAGCCAGGATGGTCTCGATCTCCTGACCTCATGATCTGCCTGCCTCGGCCTCCCAAAGTGCTGGGATTACAGGCGTGAGCCACTGCGCCCAGCATACCTGAAATAATTTCAATCCTTTGTATTTATCGGGATTTATTTTCTTTCATAGCATATGGTTTATCCTGAAGAATATTTTATGTGTTCTTAAAAAGGATGTGAATTCTTTCGTAGTTGGGTGGTATGTTCTGTCAATGCCAGTTAGGTTATATTTGTTATAGTGTCGTATAAATCTTCTATAACTTTGCTAATTTTTATTCTAGCTGTTTCATCAATTATAGAAAGTGAGATACTGATATTTTCAATTTTAATTTTTGAGTTGTTTACCTTTTCTTTCAATTCTGTCATTTTTTCTTTGTATATTTTACTCTTTATTGTTTGTTGTGTGTATATTTATAATTGTTTTCTAATTTATTGATCCTTTTACCACTATGGTATATTCCTCTTTGTCTCTAGAAATATTTCTTATCTTTTTGTCTATTTTGTCTGATATTAGATAGCCACTTTAGCTCTCTCATGGTTACTGTTTGCATGATATATTTATTTCTGTATTTTTACTTTCAAGCTGTGTTATGAATTTAAAGTTTGTCTCTGGAAAACAGCAGAGAGTTGAACCTTGTTTCTTAAAATTGAGTTTAACTTGATTGAGGTAGTCTATAACTCATTTAATGTAATTATTGAAATGCTGGATTTCTATCTGCCATTTTTATTTGTTTCTAATATGTCTTGTACCTTTTAAATCCCTCTGCTCCTCCTTCACTGTGCTCATGTCAAACAAAAATTTTTAGTGTACCATTTTAATTCCTCTGTTAATTTTCTAATTATATTTTTGAGTTATTACCTGAAAGGTTGCTCTTGGAATTATAATATATACCTTATCACACTCAATTTCAGATAAAGAAATAATTGCACCAAAATATAGCTATTTTACTTAAATATACCTACATTTTCCACCTCTTCAGCTATTTTTTATAAATGCACATTACATCTATATGTTATAAACTCAACAATATGTTGTTATAATTAAGGCATCGTGCAATTTTTTTCTTTTAAAGAAAGAGAATAAATGACAAAAGACATTTATTCAGATTGGGTCATTTCTATTCATCTATCTTCAAGTTTATTCTTTATTTCTATTTCCATCTCAAATCTAATGTCAAGTCAATGTGGTGAGTTTATTATTTTGATATAGTGCCCTTCAGGTCTAGAATATCCTTTTTCTTCTTTTTCATGATACATTTCAATGCTTTATCGCTATTCCCTGTTTGTTGAGTCATTGTCACCATATTTTCCTTTAATGCTTTACAAATGTAACCTTTAGTCTTTGAACATATTTATAATAATTGCTTCAAAATCTTTGTCTTCTAAATTCAGAGGCAGTTTTCTCAGGTAAAGTATGAGCCACACTTTCCTATTTCTTAACGTGTCTCACAATTTCTTGTTGAAAGCTGAACATTTAGCAACTTGGTTTTGAGTTTTTTCCCCTGAGTGTTGTTATTGTTGCTGTTTATGTGTGTATATAGGGGATGGCATGTTATTTGTTTTCATGAAACTTGACTGATCTGTGGAATCTGCCACCCCTACAATATATGGCTGCTGGTGTTCCTGCTGAGTTAATTTTTTAATTCTTATTTTTAAATTTTGGCCATGCTTCCTGGGGATCATCCCTGTTTCTAAAGAGGCTGGTGACCAGCCAATGATTGTTAAGAGATTCTGCTGAAACATTTGCAGCCACTAAGGCTTCTACTCTCTGTCAATGGATTTGAGTTTACATTGGATAGAACAAAGTTCAGGCCGTTTTCAAGGCTGCCACAGCTTGTATTTTTTCTCCATAAACTTTTAGGTTAGCAATGGATGGGCACACAGTCTACCAATCAGCCAGGATGTATGGAAAGTTTATCAGGCCTTTCTATTTTTCTCTCATTTCAAGAACCTTCCTGTCAAGTTCCTCACTAGTCCTCTGACCTGGCATTCAAGGCTGGCAGGGCTGTGAGCTTTCTCTGTTCATTTCCCTCTGCATTTTCTACTTTTACAGGAAATACCTCCAAAAAAGGGTAGCTCCCTTCAACAGAAAAGCTGCTGGATTCATGGCCAGCCCTGATCTTGTGAAACACCTTGCCAACTGAGCTTGAGAGGGCATAGAAGTAGCTTCAAGTAAGTAAACCACATACTCTCACTGTTTCTACCCAAAATGCAGCAATTTTCCTTGAATAAACACTTCTCAGTTTGTTGGTTGCCTTTGGTCAATTTCAGGAGCTCTTAACAAATTGTTCTGATATTATTTTCAGTGTTATGTTGTTCATTTGAGGCAGGATTTGCAGAGCTTCTCCCCCCATCAGAGAGAAGTCTTGTCTATAATGTTTTTCTTGCTATATAACATAGGCTAGGACAGTTGAATAGGAATAATGTAAGTCAACATTCTTCTCCCATCCTTGTTCTCAGAAGAAAATCTTTTAACATTTTGTCATAAAACAATGTATAGTATAGTTTTCTGTTGTTATTGATATGCCTTATTAAAGAAGTTCACTTCTTTTCCTAGCTGAATATTTTTGTCATGATTAGATTGGATGTTAAATTCATCAAGTATTTTTCCCACAAATATTATGATCATATGATTTTTCTCCTTTATTAATATCATGAGTTATACAGATTGTTTTCCAAATGTTAAGCCAACCTTGTGTTGCTGGAATAAACCCAGTTTGGTTATGTTATAGTATCCTGTGGTGCATATAATTGTGTTCAAATTATGAATATTTTGTTTAATATTTCTGTATCCATGTTTATGAGTGAAGTTATCTTGTAGTTTTAATATTGTGTAATATCCATGCCAGGCTTTGGTTTCAAAATTATCCTGGCTTCATAAAACTGGTTGGTAATTGTTTCTTGTTTTTCCTACTTTCTGGAAAATCGTATATAAGATAGAGGTTATATTTTGCTTAATTGTTTAGTGAAATTCATTGCTGAAGCCAATTAGACCTCAAGTTTTCTTTAGGAACAGATATATTTGAAATTATAGATTCAATTATTTAAATATAAGAGGCTTCTCAGATTTTCTTCTGTCTGTTTTAGACAGTTTGTTTCTCTAGGAATGTCTATTGCATTTACATTTTCAAATGTATTGCCGTAAAGTTGTTCATAATTGTCTTTCATTATATTTTGAGGTCTATAGGATTTGCAGTAATATCTAACTTTGAATTCTTGCTATTGGTCATTTTTCCTCTCTATCTCTTCTTTCTTGACCAGTTTTGACAACAGCTTTAATTTAATTCAAATTTTTTAGTCTTTTCAAAAAAATTTTCAAAAAAATAAAGATGATGATCATCTTTATTGTATGTTTATATTTCTATTTTATTAATTTTATATCTTTAATGTGTTCTGTCTCCAGGTTTAATTTGATTTTTTTTCTTGATTTTTCTTCCAATTTTTAGGATGGATGCAGGGAAAAAATGATTTTTAGTTCTCATGACAGGCATAAACTTCATTCTGAGCAGTTTTAGTTGCATCCAAGCTTTGCTATATGGTAGTAGCATTTGGGTCAACTTATTTTAAAACTTATATTATAATTCTTTTTTTTTAGTCTCGTTGTTCTGAAGTTTAATTTCTTAATTTCTAAGCATGGCAATTTTCTAGTTATATTTTTGTTGTGAAATTTCTAACATGATGCTACTGTGTTTGGAATGTGGACTTTAAATGATTTTGTTTCTTTTATATTTGCTGAACCTTGTTTAAGGTCTAGCATACATCATTTTTATAAATATTCTGTAATTGTTGGTTACAATGTTCTCTATATATCTAATAAGTCATTTTCTTAATTGTATTATAAAACTCTTCTATGCCCTACTACTTTAGGTAGTAGATCTATCTGTGAGAGAGGTATGCTAAAATATTTGTCATTATAGACTTACTTATATTTATTCTTCATTTCTGACAATATTTGCTTTGAGAGTATTTTAGTAGCATACAAGTTAGAATTGTATTATATTCTTAGGATTAAGCTTGTATTATTATGACATATCTATCTTTAGTAATGCTTTGTTCCTTAAAGTTTGCTTTGTCTGATATTAGTAAATCTACACTAGGTATTGTTTAGTTGGTGTTTCAAAGTTCTATTTTTTTTTAGGTCTTTTTACTTTCAACTTTCCTCTATTATTGTATTTAAAATGTATGTCTTGAAAATAGCATGTAGTTTAGTTTATTTTTTTCATTTTGACCACCTTTATCTTTTTATTAGGGCATTTTATCCATTTATATTTAATATAGTTAATGTTTTGATGTAAGCACTTAAAAATTTTTGTTTCCCCTCACTATTAACTTGTTAATTCTACATTCTTTTTTTCTTAAAGGATCTCTTTTGATTGTTTCTCTTTTCTCAGTGAAACAGGAGTAAGGTCATCAACAGAGAGTAAAACTTAAAGGAGGGGATAATGGAGGTTTAAAGGAGAGAAGAAAAGGCTAACAATAGCATCTATAAGAATAGAAATGTAAAGAGTCTAAGGAAATGCTGTAGGACTACAAGGTAGCATAAGGGTTCTCCTAGTATGACACGTCATAAAATTAGAATGAGATTATTAACTTAGACATACGCTTTTCTCCATATATTTAGCTGCATAAAGGCAAGTGTGGAGTAGGCAGAGTTCCTAATTTAATCATTGTTGAAGTTTGTCTGGCAGGATATGATAAATGTAGAGTTGACAAAGGGAGTTAACGGTGTTATACAAATCTGTGATTGTAATGATGACCCAGAGTATCTAAACTGGGTTAGGAGGGAGCTGAGGTGATAAGGTACTAAAACTTACAGTAAACTAAAAAAAACTAATTGGGTTAGGAGGCACATACATTTTAAATACAAAGATAGAGGAAAGTTGAAAATCCAAAGTTTTTGTTTCTTTGTTTTGTTTTGTTTTTGTATTAGTGAAATTTAAAAAATTGGTAAGAGTCAGCATACTAAAGTAAATAAGATGGAGAGTTAGAAGCTACTGGCTGGAGGCTGGATGCGGTGGCTCACGTCTGTAATCCCAGAACTTTGGGAGGCCGAGGTGGGGGAATCACAAGGTCAGGAGATTGAGACCATCTTGGCTAACAGGGTGAAACCCCGTCTCTACTAAAAATACAAAAAATTAGCTGGGCGCAGTGGCGGGCGCCTGTAGTCCCAGCTACTCGGGAGGCTGAGGCAGGAGAATGGTGTGAACCCAGGAGGCAGAGCTTGCAGTGAGCTGAGATAGCACCACTGCAGTCTGGCCTGGGCGAAAGAGCAAGACTCTGTCAAAAAAAAAAAAAAACAAACGAAGCAGCTGGTTGGAGAGTTGTATAGCTAAAATGGAGAATATACTGGGTATTCAGTTATTGATAATGACCGGGTGTAGGGGTAAGCTTGTGTGCCAGTGGCTGAAGAAGAGTGGGAGACAAGATCATTGGAGGTGAGAAGCTTAAGAAACAGAGCAGGAAATAAATGGAAAGAGTTGACTATGGGATCATTGTCATAAAAATTACAACAGAAGACTAAGAAAATCTCTCTTTTCTCATATTATTTTTGTAAATACCCACTGACCTCTGAATTATCCTCTCCAATTCACAGAAATTTTTATTTACTGGAATTTTAAAAGGTGAGAATAGAGTAGAATGTTAGATTAACAGCTCCCATAATCAAACACAGACAATAACAATAATAGTACTGTGAAAGAATGCAAAGCTCTCTCTTACACTGTCAAAGGGTATCAAAATACTTTCCAGACCCTCTGACACTCATCTGGGCTTCAAGGATAGTGACACATTATTATTCATATTTTACAGATGAGAAAACATGTAAGTTTATTTTTATTAATTATAAAAATAGATAACTTGCCCCAAATTTTAATTAGAAGAAATGAATGATGTTTCTTTTCAATATTGTTTCAAACTTTAAGTTAGTATGAGACATCTTAGGTTGTCAGAATTCTTCACTATTTTCTTTTTTAAGATTAGAGATTGTGTATAAGGATAATTAAGTTTTGACACTGCCTCTTTAAAAGGTTACAATCCTGAGTATTTTTTTAAAAACTAGCATCAGTGAGTTTTATGATATTACTTTTTCTCTATTATCAAATTCACTATTTATAATTAAATTTTTTCCCATACCCTGACACTTATGTTCTGGCTTATGTCTGATGCAGTAGAGTTTTCTCTTAAATGGCACAAAGGAATAAGGGTTATATGTGTCAGAGGCATTTGAACCAGAGCAACTCTATCTTGAGTAGGAGCTGGGTAAAATGAGGCTGAGACCTACTGGGCTGCATTCACAGATGGTTAGGCATTCTAAGTCACGGGATGAGATACACAAGAGACAGGTGGTAATGACTTTGCTGATAAAACAGGTTGCAGTAAAGAAACCAGTTAACACCCACCAAAACCAAAATGGCAACGAGAGTGACCTCTGGTCGTCCTCACTGCTATACTCCCACCAGCACCATGACAGTTTACAAATGCCATGGCAACATCAGGAACTTACCCTATATGGTCTAAAAAGGGGAGGCATGAATAATCCACCTCTTGTTTAGCATATCATCAGGAAATAACCATAAAAATGGGCAATCAGCAGCCCTCAAGGCTGCTCTGTCTGTGGAGCAGCCATTCTTTTATTCCTTTACTTTCTTAATAAACTTGCTTTCACTTTATGGACTCACCCTGAGTTCTTTCTTGTGTGACATCCAAAAACCCTTTCTTGGGGTCTGGATGGGGGCCCCTTTCCTGTAACATATGTGTTATAGGTTTAATTTTTTCCCTCCATTTTAAAATCAAGGTCCTTTTAGGATCATTCACAAATCACAGAAAGCTATTGAGTTTGGGTGCTTACCATGGGAGGGTTACGATATTTGATATTTTTGCACAAACATCTGATTCCTTTAGCTGCTGATTTTCCATTGGTAATACCATATACCATACAAAGGAAATGGTGAGAACAAAGGCAGTGGAGAGATAAAAGTTGGCATAAGAGGTCCTTGATTGACCTCAACCAGTTAAGGAAGGAAAAGCCCATCAGTAAGGTGGCATTGGGTGATGAAGTCAGGCTGTGTTCTGTTACTAAGAGATTGGGTGGCCTTTGGCTGATATTTTAATTCTTCAGAGCTTCAGTTTCTCAGCTGGAGAATGAAGATAACAAAGTTCATCCTGACTACTGCAGAGGAACATGACCATATGAGAGCACTAAAAATATATGACTAATGTTAATTGTGTAATTTCTAATCTCTATTTAGAATCTGATGCCCTCTGAGGGCACCCAGTCTGACATCCTCCACTTGCATATCCGTGCTAGAACAGGGTTGAGGGGTGGCGGGAATGCTAGGTCTGGGACTCCCGCCCTATTCAGCCACCCAACACAATGTATAACATAAAATTGACCCCCTAGCACATGAATGAATGACTAAATTACAGACTGAACTGAATTCATTAATTAATATTTCCTCCTCTACATTAACATTTAGGCCCTTTTAGCATCAGGGCCACATTTTCCTAAACAATAGTAACTTAGGGGGTTGGTGGGGGTTGGGAGGATAGATGTTTGTGCTGAAGAATTTGGAATGCTTTGTCAGTGGATGCTACTCTACTGACATGTTCCTGATCATTTTCTTCCAGCAATGTGGATGGATAACCAGTATTCAGTCTTCCTCTACGTATAGTGGAGTCACCTTTTAGGACTTCCATTTCTGAAATCCCCTGTGTCCTTCTAACATTTGTACTGGCCTCTTGAAGTTTCTGAGTTTATCTGGAGATTAGTATTTAGCTTATGACGTCCTGTGAATGCCACATGAGTTGATCCGTGGAAAGTTATTCCCCTGACCTGAATGAAGTTCAGTCATTTTGGGGGGTGCTTATGTCATTTTCATTTTTCCTTCCACCCTTCCCCTATTATTCCTGTCTTCCTGTTCCTTAGGAAATACCTCTGTTTTCCTCTCCTTCCTAGAACCAAGTCCCCAATCTGCCTCACTCTCTCTAGTAATTCAGCAGATCAGTAACGGACCATGCCCTGCTATCCTCTGCTCTGCTCCCTTGAGAGTCACTCTTTCTGAAGCTTAAACTGGGACCAGGCTCTTCTTCACAAAGAGCAAAATGAAGCACTAGAAAGCTTTGCCCACAGGAGTGTGAGATCTTGACTGAATGATTTGACCAGTGCTGGGAGACTGAGAGTATGACAAAAGTTTTGTGTGGATTGGTGCTGGCTTATATCCATTGGGCTTGCAGGGAGGTGGTGGGGCAAGGCTCTCTTCTTCTCAGTCACAGCTCAAACCCTTTATCCCATACACATGAACTTCATTGAGCTGAAGCTGTACAACAGTGCAGGCTTGATTTATGAGGGCTGTGTTTCTTCCCTGATCCTGGCTGGCACAGTGCTGGAGGCTTTGCTTTTATGTGTCCACGTCAAGGGGCAAGTGGCGGCCAGCTGTTGGAAACTGGTTTAAGAAAATAATAAAAATAAAAATACCCATGGACTATCCTGTCATTCCAGGTTTCTGGTACCTGCCATCAGCCTTGGAATAAATAGGGGAGCTTTTCCCCCCTTGGAATGAGATATCTCTATGACAAATAGATTTATATTGTGCTGGAATGATTGCTAAGTACCAAGGGGTCTTGCCTGAGAGCTAGTTAATAATTGAGATTGTTAGAATAATAACTCACATGATCCTCACCCCTTTTATTCCTGAAGTGTCCCTAAGTACCACATATACAGTATACTCCCAAGTTTTGTGCTTCTGCTAACTCAGCCACCTCTGGAGTGGAATTTTACATCTGGGAGAGAGTGGTTGCAGGGAGCAGCAGAACCCTACAAGCTCAGCACCCAGGTAAGGGGTTATGGTGGGGCACAAGCCAATGACAGAAAAAAGGGGACTGCTTGTTTTGGGGTAGTGGCACCTTACACACACAAGCAATTTTGTAGAGAGGGAAGAGGAAAAGAAGTATCTTTAGTGACCATGATTCTCTAAATATCCTGAGTCACGGATCCTTCGTAAGTATTTTGTATTCTGTATATGTGATACATGTCAACCACCTCAGGGCATTTATTTACTTATTTGTTTGTAATTTTTTGTTACATACTTTCAGAAAAGATGTAAGAAGGCTTGCAAGGAAATATGAGAAGTAGAAGTCAGTTAACATTTAAATATAAGATAAAAATCACGTAGACTGAGGGGAAAAATAAACATAATCAAAACCATAAGTCAGCATTTGTCAACCAGTTAAGCAGTCAATTAGCTCTGCTGGATGTAATAGGTATTTCTTGAAAAGGCTGTTCTATAATCAAACAAATTAAGCAACTCTGGGTGGAAAAAAGCTAAACAGGTTTTTTTCTTGTTAAATTCCCCAGATCCTTTAATTTACTAAAAAGTACTATAAACTTCCAAGAGAGGGATACCACTACACGCTTTTTTCATAGGGTTATGCAGAACAGACTTTGTAAAAAATGGACCTATGCCAGAATGATTTCTGAAACAGAGCAGCAAATGTAATTTGCCTTGAGAATCAGCCAAAAAGGACATTTATGATGAAAGAATATTTTCTGTCTCTTTTAGATAAGAATGACCCTTATTCTTGAAAATAAATTTGCAAGTGATTTACTTAATAACCCTGTATTCAAAGGGTATTTAATACTATGACGAGTCATGAGCAGTGACTTCCCAGAAAAGGGCAGGCATTCTTTCATTATGGCCATTTCTTGTTTTGACCCATAACACAACATGAAAAACATTGGGGAAGGCATCACATTTA
This sequence comes from Hylobates moloch, assembly GCF_009828535.3. Taxonomy (NCBI): domain Eukaryota; kingdom Metazoa; phylum Chordata; class Mammalia; order Primates; family Hylobatidae; genus Hylobates; species Hylobates moloch. The sequence goes on from NW_026652280.1 coordinate 109,229,291, forward strand.
AAAAAAATACAAGTTCCTAGAAAGTAGATGAAGCATAGGATACTTAGTAAAATTTGAATTTTAGATAACCAGCAAATTTTTAGTATAAGTATGTGCAAATATTGGATAGGACATACTTATACTAGTACAAAATTACTCAATCTTTAGTTGACATTCAAATTTAACTGAGTGCCCTGAATTTTTACTTGCTAAATCTAGCAACTCTACTAAAAGGTCAAGGTCTGAGTCGTATGTTTGAATCATCCAGAAGCCTCGACTATGCACTAATCACCATGCTTGGCATTGCCATAGCCTTCTTTCAATTGACCCACTCTGATTGGAGCGTCTACAAGTTGTCAAATCTGTCTTCACCTGCCCCACCACCAAATCTCAGGAGTTCAAGCCCTTATCTCTGCAATTCCCTGGGGAAATCGTCTTGCTAACCTGTTGGAATAGTCTCAATTTGGCACTCAGCCTTTCAGTTCCCTGGAGTTGATGGTCAGCCTTAGGAGGGAACATTTATTTGGTTGTCATGGGCCAGCGAAGATTTTGCCTGCTAGGCAAGCACCCCAATATTTATCGCACCATCTCTGTAGTATATTACTAGCCTTTTATGCCTTCTCTGTCACTTGTTGAAATGAGAACGCAAGGTCTCTGGGCCTCTGCAGCCCTTTCTCTTACATTAACTTAAGTCACACCAGATGTGGGCCTTTACTGCTTAGGAAGACTAATTGATTTCACCAATCACAATACTTCTATTGTTTTAATTTTTTAAAACACAAATAAACACTGTGGTGGGTTTTCTCCTCTTTCTCTCTCATTCCTCTTGCCAAAAAAGCCAAAGGTTATTCAACTAAGGCGTCCAAAAGTGTAACAAAAATCCATAGATGGAGTACAACTACTGCTAAAGAGAAGAAAAGAAAAGAAAAGAAAGAAAGGAGGAGGATAAAGGGTTGTAGGGAAGAGGAAAGGAAGCCTCTCGGGGCCCAGCAGTAACTCTGATGGATGACTGGGGTGTGTGAACCGTTATTATTTGTTATGTGAGTGCAGGGAGATGGCAGCTGAGCTGAGCAATACACCTGCTGGGCTCCAAGAAGCCAAAACAGCTGCAAGCATTGATTTAGAAGCTTGCTACTTGGGGCTCCAGGAACGAATCAAGCGACAGCTCATAAAAACAGAGGATTTTATGATTCCCCCCCCCTCTCTATAAGCAAACGGCCACATCATATGTTTTCCTAACGCGGTCATAACTCAAAATTAAATCCCAGCCCAAGGTGTCAGCCTGGTGCCATGTCAGGATTGTAACGGCTTGTTTTAGAGGTTGCCATGGAGACGATGGAGGAAGGATGGGGGACTGGTTCATGGAAGTGAGACGGGGTACAAGGTTCTCTTTGCCTCAGTGTGGCTTAGGCACTTAAGAACAATTAGTTGTTTTATGTTGAAGAAGTGAGAAGAAAAGCTAAGAAAACTAGCAGTATTTGGTTGGTGATTTTATGCTATTGTAATTACAACTTCTAATTTATATTGTTAAAATGCAAAGTACAGTCCCACTAGGAAACCATTCCTGCCAATGTGAGTAAGGAGCAAGAGTAGTGGGGCATGTTCTTACAGGCAGCCTGTATCCTTGCACATTCCAGAACTGCTCCTTGATTACATAACATGGCATGGAGTCAAAATACTTAAATGTTGAATGAAAGTGTTTAGTTGTGAAGTAAAAAAAAAGGAGAAGCCACTCAAAAGGGCTATCAAATTACCCCAAAGCTCCAGCATGAATATGCATGATCAAGGTGCTATGGATCAGTGATGTCAGACATATGTAGGCCAATGCTCACCCCAAAGGTGATAACAGTCTGCATGGAGATATGGAGGCAGGTAAGCTCTTCTGTAGGATTTGATAGTACCATGGATTTTATTAATTTGTTAAGTAGTTACTGAGCATTAGATAGTTTAAATGCTGTAATGAATGTTCATAAATGAACAAAAGAAAGAAAGAAGTAGTAAATGAAAAACATATATGTGTACCTCATTGCTAATAGTTCTGTAACAGCATACTCATGGCAAAGGAGAATAATATATTGCTATTCTTTTAAAGCCCAAACCACCAAGTCTCTACACAATCCCCAAGGTTCAGACTTAAGGTTAGGCTCTTACCTTCACATTTTTGCTTGCAGAGAAGTCATCCATCAACCTGCTCTCTGCCATTACTCAGAAGGCAAAATATCTCCAGCCAACCTCTCCCCGAATTCTCATTCTGCATCTCCAGCTGCCTAGACTACATTTCATTTAAATTTCACGTTACCTTTTGAACTAATTATGCCGCCTCTTCTTCCCTAAATCAATTTTTCCCTTCCTTTTCTGCTCTTAATTCTGGCACCATACTAGTCTTAGTCACTAAAGCTCAAAACATCAGACACAACTTTGGTTTTCCTTCCTAGATTCAAAATGACAGCACACACTCTCCCTCCTTTTACAATGTCTCTCACGTCTATAACTTCCTTCTTATCTCTGCTGTCATTTTGAATTTCAGGACCATATTACCTTATCCATCAGTTAGCTGCAGCCATTGCTTCCCATTCCATCTCTCTTCCTCTAGCCTCCAAGCCCCAATTCCATCCAGCACTTAGAGCATATCCAATCCCTTGCTGCAGGGCAAATTTCTCTAATTATGACATGCGTTCAAAAGTTCCCTCACTTCCCACAGAATAAAATCCAGATATTGTTATCTAACACTTAAGAATCTTGCCTCTATACTTCCATTTCCTACTGGTAACATATAAATTACTGAATGAGCAAAAGTAATATTAGATAATCTCAAATTATCAAATAGATGTATTCATCATTTTACTAAGCAGTTAACATATTTCTCCTCTTCTTAGAGCATTCTTATGAGGTAGATACTGTTATTATTTCTTTTCAAATGATGAAATTACAGCACAATGAAGCTATATCTCTCGCCTAAGGTCACCAATGGGAGAAGTGGAATTTGACCTAGGCATCTTACGCTTTGCTACCTCACTGCCTTTGCTTACCTACTTCCCTTTTCCAGATTGCCTTCTTGCCTCTTCTCTTTAACATAATCTCAAACACTTCGAAGTTCTTCTCATCTATCTATTTCACTAAACACAAGTGCCCAAAGGGAGTTCTTTTCCTAGCATGTCTATACTACCTGCTACCTTCATCACTCCTTGACATTCAGGTTTTATTAGATACCCATGTGTCTTGCTATTCTTTGGATTTGTCTCATTACCTGGCACAGTAATTTGTACAGGCACTTACTCAATGAATAGCTAATTGAAAGAATGAAAAACTCTAAAATGAACTATACTAGAGTCACCTTTCATACCTCATTCTTCATCCCCTTTTCTTGGTATTAAAACTTGATTTTGCACCACTATACTTTTTTTTAAAAAATTATCTTTTAACCTTCTTTGGACTATGGTACAACACCCCTTGACAGTCTCTGGATACTTTCGTATGTCCCAGACTCCTAGGGAATGTTGAGCAGGTCAACAGGAAGGCATTGGGTCTAACAGATGTAGATGATATCAGACAATGGGGTCATTCCATGAGGCCATTCCACAGTACTTCCTTTCCTTTGGCAGCCTTTAAGATGGCAGCTATCTCCTACTTCCTCAGTTAGTCTTGAGTCCTCTGCCACCTCACCAATGCTTTCACTAGAGTAGCCTCCTTGGGCAGTGTCTCATGATCCAAACTTAGCCTCGGCCAGACTCAGGTTAACTTCCCTCAACTTGTACCACATTTCCTTGAGAGCCTTCTTGGCTACTGCCCTGTGAGAAAGCAATCCAAATAATAAGTACTTTTATTTTAATGACTTAAAGTTCGACCTCCTCCAAGAATGTCAAGAATGTTTTTAAGTGTGTCTGACAGTCTATCAGCCTAAAGGAATGAATTTCTAATGGTGTAACATTTCAGGCTTTCTGGGGGAAGGGCAATCAGGGAGTTCTGGGTGTAGCAGGGGGAACATCATGGCGTACTTGAATCATAACTCCTCTGCCACATGAAAGACTGGCCCTGAGCCTGGCCTCAGGCACCACAAGCAAATATGTCATGCAAAATGAGAACTGCTAGAATCCAAAGGGTTAGCACCAACGCTTTGTCAACTCTTAAGTGCTTTCCCTACAGAAGAATAGCTGCTTGCTGCTTCTAGCATACTGGAAATTCTGGTTTTTGAAATAGGTTCTCTGACATGTGAATTATACCAGTGATAGGTAGGAAAAGCATTTCAGAGAAGCTGAGGAGGGATACTGGATTTTAGCAGTGGTAGGAGAGAGACAGTTTGTCAAATCCCTCAACATAAAGTATCTAATAATCTACCATCATATGTTAAGGTGCTGATGTTCCTGGAAGAGATGACATACTATGCCAGCACCAGTAAAAAATAAGAAAGAAATGAAGTTTGTTTACCAAAGATTAAAAAAAGTTATCTATCTGATTACTGAAGGATTAGAGATAAAATGCGTCAGTTTTAATTTTTGTTAAGGATGGGAGGAAAAGGAATGACAGTTTTGTTTTGTATGAGGTATTGCCAGGGTGCCAGATCCTAAGGGGGTACAATCTATGGGGAAAAGTAAAGAAAACAGCACAGAAAAGCAAAAAGCCTGGAGAAACACATACACACACACACACACACACACACACACACACAAAGGATTAATATCCAGAATCTACAACAAACTCAAACAAATCAGTAAGAAAAAAACAGTCTCATCAAAAAGTTGGCTAAGGCATGAAGAGACAATTCCCAAATAAAGATACACAAATGGCCAACAAACATAGGAAAAAATGCTCAACATCACTCATGATCAAAGAAATGCAAATCAAAACTACAATGTGATGCCACCTTATTCCTGCAAGAACGTCCATAATCAAAAAATCAAAGAAACAGTAGATGTTGGTGTAGATGTGGTGATCAGGGAACACTTCTACATTGCTGGTGGGAATGTAAACTAGTACAGCCACTATGGAAAACAGTGTGGAGATTCCTTAGAGAACTGAAAGTAGAACTACCATTTGATCCAGGAATCCCTCTACTGGGTATCTATCCAGAGGAAAAGGAGTCATTATACGAAAAAAGATACTTGCACATGTATGTTTATAGCAGCACAATTCACAATTGCAAAATGGTGGAACCAACCCAAATGTCCATCAATCAACGAGTGCATAAAGAAACTGTTGTATATATAGATGATGGAATACTACTTAGCCATAAAAAGGAATGAATTAACAGCATTTGCAGTGACCTGAATGAGATTGGAGACAATAATTCTAAATGAAGTAACTCAGGAATGGAAAACCAAACATTATATGTTCTCACTGATGTGTGAGAGCTAAGCTATGAGGACCAAATGCCTAAGAATGATACAATGGACTTTGGGGACTTGGGGGGAAGGATTGAAGGGGAGTGAGAGACAAAGGGTGCTGTGTATACTGCTCTGGTAATGTGTGCACCAAAAGCTCACAAACCACCAGTAAAGAACTTACTCATGTAACAAAATACCACCTGTACCCTGATAACCTATGGAAAAATAAAAAAATAAAATAAATAACACAGAAGATGGCTGCAGAACCAACATAGTAACAGATCTCAAAGACACATTTCTTCAGTTTAGACCCTCCCTTTAGTAAATGAATCATTTGCACATTGAAGCTTCAGGTAATTTAAGCAGATCACACATGTGTATCCTGAACCACAGATCACTTAATTCTAGCACTTAAATGTAGTATCTCAACTCAGTCTCTATGCTCAGCTGAATAATTCTATAATTACTTTTGTGACAATGTGATATATTAAGCTTTTCTGTTTGTTGGTTTTCTCAGTTATGAAATATGAATACGATTATAGAAATCCTATAAGTAATTGATGCAATGTGTTTGAATAGAACTTTGCACATATAAAGTACTACTTGCTACATAAGAGAGCTGTATTTCTAGGAATACATTATTAAGTGTTTTGTTATGAAGATTAAATTTTCCCCCAGGATACTCCTAAAATGAATCTACTATATGGATAAAATTATTAAGCTGTGTGTCTATGTAGGGGTTACGAGGCTGCCAGACTAAATAAATTGACAAGTTGTTTTCATTATGTCTGTGACTCCCTCCAATGATAAGTATTTTATTATTCTGCATTTTTAATGGCCTAAATCCCACAAGGGATATTTTCAAAGCATTCCACCATATGCCTCTAAAGCCTCATCTCCCATTAGTAATAAAATGAAGCCTGTGGTTTTCAAGTCCCAGCCCAAGGGTTGGGCAAACATTTACTGAATATCTATTATGTCAGGAATAGAGCTATGTACTGATGATAAAATTTGCTACCTAATTGCTTTATCCCATCTAGTCCTAGGTGCAAATATTTACCATCTGGCTCTCTTGTTTGTCTAAGTCCTATTTATGATCATCGGACAACTCTAATAGTTTACAAACTCCTGGGGGTATATTCTGCCATTAATTCTTATTTTTAATTGAAAAACAATTTGTGATTATACATCTATTTGTGGTCTAAAAAAATCATGTACCCATCACTCAACTTAGAAAAATATGTCAACATTCTTTTGAAGTTTCTGCTCTCTTCCCAAGTCACATCAATTTTTTCCTTCCCCTCAGAAGTAAATACTAACCTGATTTTTTTTGGCTCAACATTATTTATGAGAGTCATCTATGCTTTTTTGTGTTTGATGGTGCAATACTTTTCACTGCTGTGTACTATTCTATAGTTTGTTTTTAGTTTCTTCAGGAAATAGGTATGTGGGTAGTTGCCATTGCTTTTTGGATGATTCTTTGTTTTTGTTTTGTTTTGTGTGGCTATGAAGAATAATTCTGCTGTGAACATTCTTACTCACCTGTCCTATTGCAGTATAGGTGCTTTTCCTGGGAGTGGAATAACTGTTTTAGAGTGTTCACTCTTTTAACTTTGCTGGATAATGTTAAATTATTTCACACAATATTGGTAGCAAACTACACTGGCATACACAGTTCTCATTATTCCAGTCTTTCCAAAAAGTCAGTGTCAATTTAATTTTTGACAATATGGTGAGCTTACATGGTATACCACTGTAATTTTATTATGTGTTTTCTTGACTAGTACATATACGTCTTCTCATGTATTCATTGGCCATTTGTGTTATTTGGGTTTCGTTTTCAGGGAATGTTTATTTGTGACATTTGATCTTTTTTGGTTTTTTGTCCTTATTGATTCATAGATTGTGTGTGTGTAATATTTCTCTTTTATCCCCCGCTCCCACACAAACATAGCCTCCCCCATTATGCACACCCCCTGCCCCCAGCCACCCAGAGTGCTGCACTTGTTATAACTGATGAACCAACACTGACATATATAATTATGTACATGTCTTTATATGTTTAAGAACCATTTGTATTTCCTTTTCTGTGACTGGCATGTTAAAATTTTTTTTTATTTTTATGTTCATTTTATTCATTTTTTATAATTATTTACATGAGTTCTTTATATATTAATCGAATTAATCCTTTGTCTGTGATATGTTTAAAAAATGTTTTGGCCAGTTTGTAATCTGTCTTTTGATTTTTTTTCCCTATGATTTTCTGCCATGCAGGAAGTTTTCATTTTTTCATTGTAAAATCTATCAATCTTTTATTTTATGATTTTTGTGTACAAGAATGCTTGTGATTTTTGTACATTGATTTTATATCCTGAGACTTTGCTGAAGTTGCTAATCAGCTTAAGGAGATTTTGGGCTGAGATGATGAGGTTTTCTAGATATACAATCATGTCATCTGCAAACAGGGACAATTTGACTTCCTCTTTTCCTAATTGAATACCCTTTATTTCCTTCTCCTGCCTGATTGCCCTGGCCAGAACTTCCAGCACTATGTTGAATAGGAGTGGTGAGAGAGGGCATCCCTGTCTTGTGCCAGTTTTCAAAGGGAATGCTTCCAGTTTTTGCCCATTAAGTATGATATTGGCTGTGGGTTTGTCATAGATAGCGCTTATTATTTTGAGATACGTCCCATCAATACCTAATTTATTGAGAGTTTTTAGCATGAAGGTTGTTGAATTTTGTCAAAGGCCTTTTCTGCATCTATTGAGATAATTATGTGGTTTTTGTCTTTGGTTCTGTTTATATGCTGGATTACATTTATTGATTTGCATATGTTGAACCAACGTTGCATTCCAGGGATGAAGCCCACTTGATCATGGTGTATAAGCTTTTTGATGTGCTGCGGGATTCGGTTTGCCAGTATTTTGTTGAGGATTTTTGCATCAATGTTCATCAAGGATATTGGTCTGAAATTCTATTTTTTGGTTATGTCTCTGCCAGGCTTTGGTATCAGGATGATGCTGGCTTCATAAAATGTGTTAGCCAAATCATGAGTGAACTCCCATTCACAATTGCTTCAAAGAAAATAAAATACCTAGGAATCCAACTTACAAGGGATGTGAAGGACCTCTTCAAGGAGAACTACAAACCACTGCTCAATGAAATAAAAGAGGATACAAACAAATGGAAGAACATTCCATGCTCATGGGTTGGAAGAATGAATATCGTGAAAATGGCCATACTGCCCAAGGTAATTTATAGATTCAATGCCATCCCCATCAAGCTACCAATGACTTTCTTCACAGAATTGGAAAAAACTACTTTAAAGTTCATATGGAACCAAAAAAGAGCCCGCATCTCCAAGTCAATCCTAAGCCAAAAGAACAAAGCTGGAGGCATCACGCTACCTGACTTCAAACTATACCACAAGGCTACAGTAACCAAAACAGCATGGTACTGGTACCACAACAGAGACATAAATCAATGGAACAGCACAGAGCCATCAGAAATGATGCCGCATATCTACAACTATATGATCTTTGACAAACCTGACAAAAACAAGAAATGGGGAAAGGATTCCCTATTTAATAAATGGTGCTGGGAAAACTGGCTAGCCATATGTAGAAAGCTGAAACTGGATCCCTTCCTTACACCTTATACAAAAATTAATTCAAGATGGATTAAAGACTTAAATGTTAGACCTAAAACCATTAAAATCCTACAAGAAAACCTAGGCAATACCATTCAGGACATAGGCATGGGCAAGGACTTCATGTCTAAAACACCAAAAGCAATGGCAACAAAAGCCAAAATTGACAAATGGGATCTAATTAAACTAAAGAGCTTCTGCACAGCAAAAGAAACTACCATCAGAGTGAACAGGCAATCTACAGAATGGGAGAAAATTTTTGCAACCTACTCATCTGACAGAGGGCTAATATCCAGAATCTACAATGAACTCAAACAAATTTACAAGAAAAAAACAAACAACCCCATCAAAAAGTGGGCAAAGGACATGAACAGACACTTCTCAAAAGAAGACATTTATGCAGCCAAAAAACACATGAAAAAATGCTCATCATCACTGGCCATCAGAGAAATGCAAATCAAAACCTCAGTGAGATACCATCTCATACCAGTTAGAATGGCCATCATTCAAAAGTCAGGAAACAACAGGTGCTGGAGAGGATATGGAGAAATAGGAACACTTTTACACTGTTGGTGGGACTATAAACTAGTTCAACCATTGTGGAAGTCAGTGTGGCGATTCCTCAGGGATCTAGAACTAGAAATACCATTTGACCCAGCCATCCCATTACTGGGTATATACCCAAAGGACTATAAATCATGCTGCTATAAAGACACATGCACACGTATGTTTATTGCGGCACTATTCACAATAGCAAAGAGTTGGAACCAACCCAAATGTCCAACAACGATAGACTGGATTAAGAAAATGTGGCACATATACGCCATGGAATACTATGCAGCCATAAAAAATGATGAGTTCATGTCCTTTGTAGGGACATGGATGAAACTCGAAAACATCATTCTCAGTAAACTACCGCAAGGACAAAAAACCAAACACCGCATGTTCTCACTCACAGGTGGGAATTGAACAATGAGAACTCATGGACACAGGAAGGGGAACATCACACTCCGGGGACTGTTGTGGGGTGGGGGGAGGGGGGAGGGACAGCATTAGGAGATATACCTAATGCTAAATGATGAGGTAATGCGTGCAGCAAAACAACATGGCACATGGATACATATGTAACAAACCTGCACATTGTGCACATGTACCCTAAAACCTAAAGTATAATAATAAAAAGAATGATTTTTGTGTTTAATGTATAGTTAGAATGCTCTTCTTCTCACTCCCACAGTTATAAAAATTTTCTGTGATTTCTTATAGTACCTTATGGTTTCATCTTTCAAATTTGAATATTTTATTTATTTGGAATTAATCCTATTATAAAGTATGAAAAAGGTATGAATCTGAATTCATTTATTACTAGATGACTACCAAGTTCTCCAAACACATTTACTAAGTAATGAATATTTTCTTCACTGATTTGATATGCCATGTTTGTCATATACTGTGTTTCAGTTATCTATTGCTGGGTAATAAAGCAGCCAAATATTTACTGGCTTAACACAATATCATTTTGTTTGCTCATAGTCCTGTGGGTCAACAATTTGGACTGGATGCAGCTGGGCAGTTCTGCTGGTCTCATGCCAGGGCCACCCTTGTGGCTGGAAAATGATTGGGCTAAGGGGCATCTACTATCTTCCTGATATATCTTACCACTTATAATTTTTAAAATATTGTTATTTTGGGTTTTCCAGGTAAACAATCATATTGTCTTCACATGAAGATAATTTCTTTCTAAATTTTCAATTTCAAATTTTGTTCTATTGTTTCACTGTGTTTGCTAGTACATCCAAAAAATGTTAAATAATGGTAGTAATAATGAGCATCCTTCCTGTCCTTTATTTTAGTCTGAATGTTTCTAATGGTTTCTCCATTAAGCGTAACCTGCATTTTAACAGGAAGATAGATATATTTTATCATATTAAGGAAAAAATTATCCTTGTTTTAGAAGTAAATTTTAATAAACAGAAATGAATGTTGAATTGTATCAAATGATATTTCAAGATCAACAAAGATGATGAAAGAGTAGCAGTGCACCATAATGGTTTAGAAGGCAGAGTCTGAAGTATCTCTGTCAATTATCAGGGTATATAATCCTGGATGAATTTTAGATGTCTTTCATTAGCAGTTTCTTTATCTATGAACTGGAAAAAATAATGTTTCTTATTTCATATGGAAGCTGTGAGACGTGAGTTAACATATTTAAAGTGCTTAACATAATGCCTGGTACATAGTAAACACCAGAGAAGTGTTAACTATTAGTACATTATTATCATTTTCTCATTAGATCTGCTTATACCATAAATTATATTATTAGATTTAGTCCTATGGGACCATTCTGCATTTCTTGAATAAATCCCATGTATTTAATAGCAATTAGTCTTTTAGTGGTTAAATTATATTTGTTAATATTTCATTTAGGATTCTCACACTGATATTAATACATTAATTTGATCTATAATTTCCTTTTCTTAAGTAATCTTTTAGAAAATGCATGCAATTTTTGCATTCAGGAGCAATTAGGAATTCCTTAAATGTTTGGTAGAATTTTCTTATCAACATCTGGATCTGGAGTACTTTTGGAAGGTCTGGCTCATTGACAACTTCTATTTCCTCCATGAATATTGCTTAAATTTTCCATTTCTTCTGGAGTTAGATCGTATCATTTACACTTACCTAAATAAATGTCTATTTTAATCAAGTTTAAAAATATTTGCATGCATAATGTTAAGCAGGGTGTCATAGTCTTTTATTTTTCTCTAAATATGTGACTGTTATTTCCTATTTTGTGATTTTGTGCTTCAGAGAAAGCACAGAAGTTTATGCATTTTTCTTGATTTTGTTAGCAAGTAGTGATCAACGTTTTCCCCCAACTGCCAGTTTTGAGTACATTTTTGTATTATTTTCTCTAATTATTATCTGTTATCTAAATCATAAATATTTGCTCTTTCTTTTTTAATTCCTGCCTTCTGCTTCCAACTTCAGGTGAATGCAAGGAGGTTGAATTCGTGGAGGTTGAGGGCAAAAACAAAATTGAACACAGTCGGAAGATAAATTGCAGGGAGGACACTGCAGCAGTGTGTACCACTTTACCCCAAAGCTTGAGAGTGAAGAAGACAGAAATAGGAGAATCATTCAAGAACAAAGGGGTAAGGGAAACTTTTTAAAATGGAAATGACTGGCATATTTACATTCTGATTAGAAGGACTGAGTAAAAGGAAGGACATCAAAGACACAGAAGAAAGAAGATAGATGGTAAGGTCCTCTAGATGGATGTAAAACACAGATAGAAGGATTAACCTCAGGCATGTGGAGGTTACATCATTTTGGGGAGAAAGAAGCAAATCTGGATGCAGTTGGTTAAATCTGTACCTTTGGTGGTAGAAAGTTGACTTAGTTTTTAAGTGGTTGCTCCCATTTTCTCTGTGACATGGGAGGGAAGGTCATCAAGTGAGAGAGAAAAACAAAGGATAGTCTGAGATCTGAAGAGCTTGAAAAATATATGGAATAGCTTCTATGAAGAATAGGCACAAAATATGGGTAGAAAAATTCAAAAAATTTCCCAGCAACAACTCTGAACTGACCCAGGAATTGCTTACAAATGTGATTCCATATTATGCCATTAAACATGTTCACTTAAAGCTGCCTGGCTCTAATATGAGGTTTCAAAATTTCACAAATTTGCTTATGCCTTATATGTAAAAATCTGTCCTTGTGTTTACTCAATTTTTTACCACTGTCTTCCTGGTTTGTTCCCAAGACTGAAATTTTCTGTTTACTGAATCCTTGTTCCCAAAGAACTGGACTAATGACCTATCTGAAACCTTTGAATTAATATATCAGTTATTTTCTGATGCATTTAAAAGAAGAAAATCACTTCGAAACTTAGTAGATGAAAACAGTATCATTAATTTAGTTTTTAATTCTGTGTGTTGACAATTTGGACTTTGCTTGGCTGGGTGCTGCTTCTGCTGGTCATAGCCAAGCTCACTCATGTGCCAAAGGCAACTAATTGCTGGTCAGTTAGATCAGAGTTCCCTAACCCCTGGGCCACTGACCAGTACCAGTCCATGGCATGATAGGAACTTAAAATAATGCCTAGTACATAGTAAGCACCAGAGAAGTGTTAACTATTAGTACATTATTATTATCATTTACTCATTGGATCTGTTGATACCATGCAGCAGGAGGTGAGTGGCAGGTGAGTAAGCATTACTACCTCAGCTGCGCTTCCTGTCAGATCAGCAGCAGCATTAGAGTCTCATAGGAGCATGAACCCTGTTGTGAACTGCACATGCAAGGAATCTAGGTGTGTGCTCCTCATGAGAATGAGAATCTTAACTAATGCCTGCTGATCTGAGGTGGAACAGTTTCATACCAAAATCGTCTCCCCTGACCCACCACTGGATCTGTGGAAAAATTGTCTTTCAGGAAACCAGTCCCTGGTGTCAAAAAGGTTGGCATCACTGAGTTAGATTGTGTCCAGAATTGGTGGGTTCTTGGTCTTGCTGACTTCAAGAATGAAGCCGCAGACCCTCGCGGTGAGTGTTAGTTCTTAAAGATGGTGTGTCCGGAGTTTGTTCCTTCAGATGTTCAGATGTGTTTGGAGTTTCTTCCTTCTGGTGGGTTCATGGTCTTGCTGGCCTCAGGAGTGAACCTGCAGACCTTCACGGTGAGCTTTACAGTTCATAAAGGTGGCGCGTCCGGAGTTGTCTGTCCCTCCCGGTGGTTTCGTGGTCTCGCTGGCTTCAGGAGTGAAGCTGCAGACCTTCGTGGTGAGTGTTACAGCTCATAAAGGTGGAGCAGACCCAAAGAGTGAGCAGCAGCAAGATTTATCGCAAAGAGGGAAAGAACAAAGCTTCCACAACATGGATAGGGCACCCCAGCGGGTTGCCGCTGCTGGCTCCTGTGACCTGCTTTTATTCCGTTATCTGGCCCCACCCACATCCTGCTGATTGGTCCGTTTTGACAGAGTGCTGATTGGTGCATTTACAAACCTTTAGCTAGACATAGAGTGCTGATTGGTGCGTTTACAATTCTTTAGCTAGACCCAAAAGTGCTGATTGGTGCATTTACAATCCTTTAGCTAGACACAAAATTCTCTAAGTCCCCACCTGTTAGCTAGACACAGAGCACTGATTGGTGCGTTTACAAACCTTTAGCTAGACACAGAGTTCTGATTGGTGCGTTTACAATCCTTTAGCTAGACAGAAAAGTTCTCCAAGTCCCCTACCCTATTAGCTAGACACAGAGCACTGATTGATGCATTTACAATCCTTTAGCTAGACAGAAAAGTTCTCCAAGTCCACACCCGACCCAGAAGCCCAGCTGGCTTCACCTCTCAAGATGGTTCTGCTTCTAATGGTAGGCTGATGTTTGCTAGCTTGAGTGATGAGGGTGATTAAAATGTATCTCTCATCACACAATAGGCTAGCCTGGAAATTGTCAACTGGTGCAGGACTTCTAACAACAGCAAGAGAAAAGACAAGCCCCAGTAAGCAAGTCATTTTCAAGCAACTACTTGCAATGTATTAGACAAAATAAGTCCAATGAATGGGTGGAGAATAGATGGGAGGAGCTGCAATCTTTACATTTCAAAGGGCGTGGGTAGAGGGAATGAGATGAAAATAATTTGTGACCAGTTTTTGTAGTTGGCTACAGCACTTCCCAGCAAGATTGGGGCATGGTTTGATCTCACCACTCAGTCCATTTCAAGTGCCTGATCTTCAAAACTTGGGGCACATGTACTTATTCACTGGTGGATCTCCAAGTTTCTGACTTCCTGAACTCCCTAGTTATACACACACTGGAGTCTCCCATTCCTGTTTGCCCACGTGATAATACAGCCTTCATATTATCTTAAATACCCTCCACTGCATCCCGTGGCTACTAGATACTTGTATTCACTGTGATATAAAATATATGGTGGGTTTCTTGGCTTGCCTATCAGATCACACTGCCTTTAGCAATGGCAGCTGAATAAATAATACCTTGTCTTTCCATTTATCTTTCTATGCTGTGCCACTCTGTCTTTGACCTATCTTGCCACCCCTTTTAAATATATTGAACATCCTAAATTCAAAAACCCAAAATCCAAAATGCCCCTAAATGCAGAACTTTTTGAGCACCAACCTAGTGCTCAAAGGAAATGCTCATTGGAGTATTTTGGATTTCGGATCTTCAAATTTGGGGTGCTCAACTGGTAAGTATAATGCAAATATTCCAAAGTCCAAAATTCAAAGCACTTCTGGTCCCAAGCATTTCAGAGAAGGGATATCCAGCTTATATATATTTTCACCTCATTTTCCCTCTATTTACTTCCCAGTCTCAGAACTTGCTCCTCTGTGTGCTTCACTCAGGTTTGAAGAGGCAGCTATGTCTTACCAACTCATCCTAAAAATGATACAGAATATTAAATTGTACAGATAATGAAGCAAACTCAGTTAAGCCTTGTTTGCATTTTCAAAACAAATGGACTAGCAGCAGAATGAGAAATATTGCTGAGAATGTTGTTAGTCTTCAGTTTGCTTTTAATATAAGTAAAATTGATTTATTATATCATCTCCATATCTTTTTGATCCTGAGGGGTGTGTGTGTGTGTGTGTGTGTGTGCACGGGCACGCACATGAGAGTATATGTAAAAATGGGAGGGGGTGTAACAAATGAACCAGAAAACTGAAAGACAAAAATACAAAAAGGAACCCAAAGGAGAAAGTGTCTAAACACATGTCTCACACCAGAGGACTGTAAATCTGTGAGCATGTGTGTAAAGTTGTCTGTTATAGACTTATGTTTTATCAGTCACTCAACGTGTGTTTATTGGGTGCTTGCTATGAGATCCACGTCATGCTAGAGGTTATGAAGTTGACCCCAGGGGTGAGTACTGCACTGGATAAAATTCTATCAGTGGCATGGTTCAGCCTTTTTGCAGTAAGATTCTGGCATAAGAAAAGGTGAAAGAGAGGAGCCAGGAGGTTCCCACATGCAATCTCCGCTGATTGAAACCATGTCCTCTTTCATGAAACACTCATTGTGACTTTACTGTCAGGAGATAAAACATCATTCTTCTCCCCCTGCTCCCACTGCTTCGGCGATGTGTTTTCTAGGTAATGCTGCTTTTACTGGAAAGAATATCTCTGTAAGATGGTGCTTATTCCCTGTCCCTCTCAAGTGTCAGGCCATCTGGGTGACTAGAAAAGAAGGACCAGAAAGAACCAGGTTGGAGTCTATTAGAATTACTTCCATGTGAAAAATAAAGAAGCTAGGAGTGTTAGGCAAAAACTAGGAGGTCCTGGAAGTTGTTCTCAGAGCCTTAAGATCCTCAACTTCAAAACAAGATTGAATAGCCTACCTCCCATCAGGAAGGCAAGTACAGAAGTGAGACAGTGAGTCTAACTCTCTTCTTCCGACTGGAGAAATGGCACCTTCCATGGAAACAGAGCGAAAGAGAAGTTATTTTGCTCCAAATTTCCAGGGTTTTCACTCTCACCTAAGTTGTTTATTGTTATTATTACAATTAATTACTAAAATTTGCTACCTCCTCTATAACAAACACTGTATTAGGCAACTTACACAGAGCATTTTATTTAACGTTCTAAACAAGTCAGTTTGATCCATACTATTATTCTCATTTTGCAAATTAAGAAACTGACTTTACCAAGTTCTAATCGGCTTATTATAAGGTAGTCATCATAGAATTAATAAATATTAAGTATATAAAGACAACTTGAAGTCAACTCGTCCAGCTTCCTGTATAATCCAGAACTTCTCTTCTTTCTGCAACCCTGATTAATGTCTACTCAGCCTTTGTTTAAATAAACCTCCAGACAGGAGCTGGTGTAGTAGAAAATACCTGGATGTAAAGTCAGAGGCTTGGATTCAAATTCTACCTCTGCGATATACTAATTAATTGTGCATCTACATTGGCCAAATTACTTAACATCTTTAAGCATCACTACCTTCATCTACAAACAGGAGAGAATACTCACATCACAGAGTTACTATGATGATGAAATGAGATGATACATTTGAACATTACTGGTAAAATCCCTAACATTTCATTCAATGATTCAACAAATTTCATTTGTTGCTTCTCCATGACAATTAATCTGTTGCACACAGTGAGTATAGTAGTGAACAAAACAGGCATAGTCCCTGCGCCCCTGAAGCTTACTTACAGTTTGGTGGGACAGACAATGACCAGTACTGGAAAAAGGGTGAGGTGAGCGAGGCACTTGTCTTTGGTGAGAATTTTAAGGGGACACCAAAATACTCAGTAATCAAGATAAATAAAATTTTAATACAATATTTTAAAAATAAAAATTAATGCAAAATTCCATCATGGGAAAAAATCAAAATATTACGTAAACTCAGAGTCAATATTACTTATTTTTGCTTTTACCTCAGCTTCCAGTATGGCTCAGCATAGTGCTTCAAATAACAAACAAGTAAACACACACAGCTTGAGATCAAACATGTATATGTGAGAACTTTGTTGATAAAGAGTGGGAGGATGAGAGCAGATAGAGGAAGCAGCATTCACAAAGCCCTGAGATGGGGAAGTGCTTAGAATATTCCAGGGCCTGTGAGAAAGTGGATGAGTGGATGTTGTTGGACTATAATGGCCAAATAATGAGTGATATGAGGTGGGCAGGAGCAGTGATCAAGGCCAATACAAGGCTAGTGCCCTAGGAAAGGACTTGGGGTTGTATTCCAAGTACAGCAGGAAACCATGCAAAGATTTTGAGCAGAGGAGTGACTTTTCTTTATGTTTTCAAAAATATTATTCCAGCTGATCAGTAAAGAAGAGATAGGTAGGAAGTAGAAGAAGTACAATGACCACCTGAGAAGCTATTGCAACAAAGACCACCTGAGAAGCTATTGCAACAAAGACCACCTGAGAAGCTATTGCAACCGTCTACACCAGAGAGGAAGGTCCTGGCCTAATCCAATGTGATGATTTGTGTATAATGTGAGTTGCTAAGAAGATAGTGTGGGCTTCGTCACTCTCTAACTGTGTAACTGAGAAAATTATTTGGCCTCTCTGATCTTTCTTGTTCTCATCTGCAAATTAGAGATATAATAGTAACTACTTGATAATGCACATAAAAGGCTTGCAATGGCACATGGCAAATAGTAAGTTTTGAAAAACTTCTAGTAGTTGGTCAATACAGACTTCTGAAAGTCTTCTAGTCAATACCGATCTGTTGCATTAAAATGTTGTTACTTTGTATGCTGAGTTATTTTTTAATTAGCAGAGATAATACTGTTAACAATACTTTCTAAGTATTTCCCAAAGTCATCTATTGCTCTCTAACCCCTCCCTAATTCTAGCTTACATAATCTCTTGCATAAACTATTGAAATAACATATAACTCATCTTTCTGGCTTCAGTCTCCCTCTGCTCCAGTCTGTCCTTACATATTGCTACAAGCCTTGTTTTTCTAAATACAAGCCAGTTCATTAAATTCCTTTTCTCAAAAAATTTCAGTGACTTTTTAGTACCATAGAATTAAGTCCAAATTCCTTGGCATGTACTTGAAAACCCTCAATGATCAAGGCCAACTTTTCCATCTTCACTTGTTCATCCCGTAATACCTCTCTGGTCTGCTGCCATTCACCAAACATACACATGCTCTCAAGCCTCTGTGCTTTTCTTCAGGCTGTCTCCTTTACAAGAAATGCACAGTCCACCCCTATCAGTCTTTTAAAATTTATCTAACAAGATCCAGAGAAGGATTCTTTGCTCCTGCTATAAGAAAAAACAAAATCAAATCTCTCTCCCTCCTGGTTACATTGCTGATATGTATTATATTCCCATCTCTTATAGGGCACCTACCATGTTACCAGTGTACCACATCCTATTTCAGGGTGAAATGAAGAAACATGACTCAAAATAATGGTTAAAATAGTTGTAAGTCATTTAGCAGAGTAATTAAGAACACATTTCTATAAATCTGGCAGACTTGATTTAAATCCCAGCTCACTGTATGGCCACAGGAATTACTTAGCTTCTCTGATTCCCTGTTATCTTATATGTAAAGCAGAAATAGAAAATTTTTATGCATTGTACTATTGTAAATAATACATTAGAAAATATATTTAAAGCTCTTAGTATTGTAGGTGGTTCAGAATAGGCATATGATAAACAGTCCTGTGTTACTGGTGTGGAACGTAAAACCATATGAGACTTGTAATTATATAGAGCTAGAGTCAAATACCAGCTTAATCATATTATATATTATATGTGTCTTTGGGCAAGTCATTTAACCTCTCAGTTTCTTCACTGGAGATACTGATACCCACAAATCAAGAGATTTTTATGAAAATAGAAAAATGGCAATAAAAATATATCAATAGCAAATCTTTAATCAGAAGTCACCATGAATGAAAATTTATTCTGTTTTGCATGTATGGACTGATTTCATTCCCAAAACAACTCTGTGAAGGAGATGCTACTACTATTCCCTTTCTCTAGATTAGGGAACTGGCACAGAGAGGTTAAGTAATTTGCTGAAGATCAAACAGTTAATAAATAGTAGAACTGGCATTTAAGCACAGATAATATGGATTCAGAGTCTAAGCTCTTATAACAAATAGAGAATGGAATTGAGTACCTGGCATCTGGTAAGTTCTTATAACAAATAGAGAATGGAATTGAGTACCTGGCATCTGGATATTGAAATATATGTTACAGAGCCCCCTTCTTCCCTTCTAATTCCCTGCATCAGGAAAGAGACCAAGTTTTACTTAACTCCATAGCTTTGGCACAAAGCACCATGCCTAGCATGTAGGTAGACATGTGCTGGACTTGGTTGGTCCTAATTTTCAAAAGTTAACTGTGCAACTCTCTTCCCAACTCCATGTTCAGTAATGTCACATTGTTAGTGTGAAATTAATTATGTGGAAGTATTATGTCACAGGAATAGGCCAGTGCCAACGTGAATCCTGAACTTCATAATTGAGACATTAAATTCCCTTTTTTGTCAAGCTTGTTTGACTTGGGTTTCTATCATTTGCAATCCAAAGAGGTCAGGCTAAGAAATCTGTTATTTCAGATATTCTTAGAAAGGCTAATAAGAGGAAATGTGCCATCCAGCAATATGCCACGAAATTAATTTTCTAGGAAGAATTCATGGAAGATTATTATAAGGATGTGGCTTTCATATTATGGGAAAAGAGGGCAGTTGTTCTAAAAGTTCTGCCTCGTCAAATTACTTAAACTCTCAGATGTTCCATCCCATATCCTTAGCAGACAATCTGAGGTAGGTAAGGGAAAACTAAGCACATAGATTTGTAGTGTGAGTTTTTAACTATTGGTGACTGGTGGTATGAGATATTTTATAGATATAGTTGATTGCTGAACAGAGACTGCTGTTACCATTGTTGCTTCTATTATGGCTCTAGCAGCTAGACATGTTGTTGCTTTTGCCAAAGAATACAGCAACAAAATAAAACAAAACAAAGATCTCCTTTCTTTTGCAGATGGCAGTGTGGGTGGTCGTAAGGACCCATAAGATTTTGTTAAATTTGTAAGACTCTACTTTATAAAAGTTTGTTTTGTAACAATGCTTTACACTTGCATTATGTTTTATATTTTTTGAAGTGGAAAGTTTAAAAAGCGCATTATTTGTTCTGAACTTCTTAGTACTCATAGTAAATAAAGACAGACACGGGAGGTTAAGTCACACATTCAACATTACAGCCACATAATGGCAGAGATGGAATAATAATTCAGATCTATAGTCCCAATCATTGGTCTTACACTATCATGAGCTGCTGGTAAGTTTCAGATCTTGTTCCTCTGGGTGGTCCACATGAGTCTTCCAGGTGTTTGAGAAACTAATCAAAATGAAAAAAAAAAAGAAGCAAAAGCCTTCTTCTCTTTTGCATTTGAATCTATAATAAAACGCAAAAAATCAGCCAGAACTGGAAAACCTGTGAAATGGCAGTCTAAGTCCAAATACCTATCTAATGTCTCCTGAAAAGAGTTACAAGAGTTTATTTTATTATGTTTTATTTTTTAAAGGTGGTGTTATAATAAGTTTGGCCTAAAGCAGCCTTCTTACCTATTTTAAGCTCAGCCCAAGGGTTTCTCTATACATAATGAATTATAACCCAACTTGATGTGTAAGCAGCCTGAAACTTACCGTTGTAATAAGTAGATGATTCGCAGCTAATTATGCAGCCCAACTTCAGTCAACCACAGGTAGCCAAACTGTTCAAACCAGGTTCAAATAAACACTGAGTTTTAACCAATTCATCTATTTCTGTACTTCAGTTATATTTTCTGTACATCACTTTTCTTTTCTGACTATAAATGTTATCCAACCACGTGGAAGCCCTGGAGTCACTCTGAACCTGTTCTGATTCTAGAGGCTGCCTGATTTGTAAACATTCTTTGCTCAATTAAACTCTATTAAATTTAATTGGTTTAAAGTTTTTCTTTTAACAGTGGGATGCAAATATATGTAGATGGCCTAAAAAGTCTTTCGCCCTGCCAAGTAGATTTTTAAAAATTAGATAATATATACTAAAATACCCCAACCAGATCAGAAAGATAACCAAGACACGTCATATATGTCCTATTAGAACATTTCTTCCTTTAATCAATGCTTATTAAACACTGAGTATATGCTAAGTACAGTGCCCAGTGCTGAGAATAATTCAAAGGTACATAGATTGAGAGTTTCTACTTTTAATTAGCTAAGATATAGCCATTAAACAACAGGATTCTAAATGAAAATGAGTTGATGTGTCAATAATATTCACCAAAAAGTCTGAGTCTTAGTTTGTTGATTGTAGAACAGAAAACACAGGAGATCTGGAGAAAAAACAAGCAACTAATTGACATTCAATGTTGATCAGAAAATATAAATTCTTTTAAGTAGGCCTTTAAGTTTCTGGATTCCAGTTCTTTATCCTTTGATATACTTGGAGATCATTTGTGTTGGCCCTTCTTTCCCTCTGACTAAATTCAATAGTTGGAGGCTAACTGGTGCCCAACAGTCATGGGGATATATGTAATCCTGGGAACCAGTATTCCCACAAAGGTAATATGAATGATTTTCAAGAGCATAGGTAGATATCTTTCCTTAAAGGAGCATATTAAAAAAATCCACTAAAGTTGACAAAATTAAACATAAGGGTAAGATGAAGTATAAATTAGAGTAGTGGGGAAATGACATTCCATCTGTTGCCCTTACTTTTTTATTATGGTAAAATACATATTACATAAAATGTACCATCTTAACCATTTTTAGATGTTCAGTTCAGTTATATTATGCACATCAATATTGTTGTGCAACCATCACCAGCATCCATCTCCAGAACTCCTTTCATCTTGAAAGACCAAAACTTGATACCCATTAAACAATAACTCCTCACTGTCCTCTACCTCCAGTCCTTGGTAACCACCATTCCACTGTCTGCCTCTATGATTTTGATTACTCTAGTTACCTCATATAAATGGAATCATACAGTATTTGTGTTTTTGTGGCTGGCTTATTTCACTTAGCATAATGTCCTCAATGTTCATCCATGTTGTAGCAAGTGTCAGAATTCCTTTCCTTTTTAAGGTTGAGTAATATTCCATTATATGTACATAACATTTTCTTTATCCATTCACAGACTGATGGACATTTAGGTTGCTTCAACTTCTTAAGTATTGTGAATAATTCTACAATGAACATAGGTGTACAAATATCTCTTTGAGATCCTGTTCCCAATTCTTTTGAGTATATGCCCAGAAGTAAAATTGCAGCATCATATAATAAATCTATGTTTTGTCTTTGAGAAACTGCCATACTGTCTTCAATAGTGACTGTAAAATTTTGCATTTCCTCCAACAGCACACAAGGATTCAAATTTTTCCTCATCCTAGCCAACGCTTATTTTGTTTTTGCGATATCATTGATCCTAATGTGTAAGGTGATATCTCATTGGTTTGATTTGCATTTCCCTAAAATTAGTGATGTTGAGCATCTTTTCATATGCTTTCTGGCCATTTGTATATTTTCTTTGGAGAAATGTCTATCCAAGTTCTTTGCCCATATTTGTATCAGTTCTGGGTTTTTTGTTGTTGAGTTTTAGGAGTTATCTATATATTGTGGATATTAACCTCTTATCAGATATATGATTTTTTAACATTTTCTTGAAGTCTATAGTATGTAGATTGCCTTTTCACTCTGTTGAATGTTTCCTTTGATGCAAAAAAGTCTTTAATTGTTATGAAGTCTAGTTTGTCTACTTTTAATTGTTGCATGTGCCTTTGAAGTCATATCCAAGAAATTATTACCAAATGAAGTGTCATATAGCTTTTTCCCTATGTTTCATTCTAAAAGATTTTATATGTCGGCTCTTACGTTTAGGTCTTTCACCCATTTTGAGTTAATTTTGTATATGATGTTACGTAAGCATCAAAATTAATTTTTTACATGTAAACATCCAGTTTTCCTAGCACCATCTGTTGACAAGACTCTCCTTTCCCCATTGAATGGTCTTGACACCTTTTCCAAAAATCATTTGACCATATATGTGAGTGCTTATGTTTGGGCTTTCTATTGGTATATTCCACTCCATTGGTATATATGTCTGTCTTTATGCCAGTGCCACATTGCTTTAATTACCATAGCTTTGTAGTAAGTTTTGAAATCTGAAAGTGAGAGTCCTACACTTTGTTCTTTTTTTTTTTTCAAAATTGTTTTGATTATTTGGGGTCCTTAAGTTTCTATGTAATTTTGGGGATGGGTTTATTTTAATCTCTGCAAAAAAAAATGCTGCTGATATTTATACCAATTTTGCATTAAATCTGTATAAGACTGCCGACAGGGCAGTCTTGACATTCTGACAATATTACAATATTGTCTTTTAATCAGTGAACATGAGATATATTTTCATTTATTTTATGTCTTCAGTTTCTCTCAGTACAGTTTTATACTTTTTATCATACAAGTCTTTTGCCTCCTTGGTTAAATTAATTCCTAAGTATTTTATTATATTCTTTTTGATGCTATTGTAAATAAAATTTTATTAATTTCTTTTTCAGATTGTTCATTGTTAGTGTATAGAAATGAAACTAAATTTTGTGTGTTGATTTGGTGTCTTGCTACTCTGCTGAATTTATTAGTTCTAACAGGACTGCTTGTGGAATCTTTAGAGTGTCATATATATAAGATCATGTCTTCTGCAAATAGAGATAATTTTGCTTCTTTCTTTCCAATTGGATTATTTTACTAAAATTTTTCTTGCCTAACTACTTGGCTAAGACTTCCAGTGCTATATTGGATAAAAGTTTCTGGGCCATGAAAAACATGAGAAAACCAGAACAATGTGTATTAGTCCATTCTCCCACTGCTACAAAGAGCTACCTGAGATTGGGTAATTAATGAAGAAAAGAGGTTTAACTGACTCACAGTTCCACAGGCTGTATAGGAACCATGGCTGGGAGGCCTCAGGAAACTCACAATCATAGTAGAAGCACAAAGGGGAAGCAAGCATATCTTAACATGGCAGCAGGAGAGAAAGCAAGTGAAGGGGAAAGCACCACACACTTTTAAACATCAAATCCCCTGAGAACCCACTCATTTTCACAAGAACAGCAAGGGGGAAATCCACCCCTATGATCCAATCACTTACTACAAGGTCCCTCCACCAACACTGGGAATTATAATTTAACATGAGATTTGGGTGGAGACACAGAGCCAAACCATATTAAGTGATATAAAGGGATAATTTTGGATGGCCTTATTTTGCCTCACAAATGTAAGAACAAGATAAAATGCACTAGAAAGATAGGCAATATGCAAACAAAATATACAGAGTGGGTGGAACATTAAAACAGATTTTAACCTAATGTTGTATGTGTACTTTCTGTGCTCTAAACATTGTACTATTAATATAAACTATTCCATTTGATTTTCACAATAATTCTATGAGACAGATATCACAGTCTTATTTTACACGAGTAAATAAAATGTCACATTACTATTAAATGGAGGTCTAAGACTCCAAATCAGGTCTACGACTCCAAATCAGGTCTACCTGCATCCAAAGCCCAGAATGTTCACTTCATTATTGAGAGGTAGGAAATGGAGGGCATAATCGCAGCACTACTATTACCTTATTGTGTGACTTGGTGCAAATAATTTCTCCTATCTGGTCTTCATGTTTTTTATTTGTAAAATATAGGAATTGAATTCAATGGTTTCTAAGTTCTCATTTAATTTTAACATCCTAAAATTCTCATCAAATTGTCCTTCATTTCCTTGCAGAATTTTTTTTTTTTTTGAAATGGAGTTTCACTCTTCTTGCCCAGGCTGGAGTGCAATAGTGTGATATTAGCCCAGGTTCAAGCGATTCTCCTGCCTCAGCCTCCTGAGTAGCTGGGATTACAGGCATGTGCCACCACGCCCAGTTAATTTTTGTATTCTTTAATGGAGACAGAGTTTCACCATGCTGGCCAGGCTGGTATAGACCTCCTGACATCAGGTGATCCACCTGCCTCGACCTCCCAAAGTGCTGGGATTACAGGCCTGAGCCACTGCGGCCAGCCCCTCACAGATTTTAACATATCAAAATATTGTTGAAAAAAATATGATGAGCTGCTTTTTTTTGTTCTATTTTCCCCCCACCTCTCTGTTGTTCTATGAACCACAAAAGGATTTGATTCGGATTGCAATAACATTCCCAGAGCTTCCTTGTGTGTCAAACATTAAAAAAGATAGTTTCACATTCTTCTGAAAATGTTAAAGAGACATTTTCCTTTGAAATATGTAAACACACAGGTGATCCCAGTGCTTTAAGAGTGATAACTTGCCAGCAACATAAAATGTCAGATAACTGCTTTCCTGGAGTGGTAGTTCACTCCTGAGGAGGGCTTTCAACAGGGACAGAGGCCAGTAGGCAGTCTGTAATAGGACTTTTTGAAAAAGCATATTAAACAGCATGATAAAATAAATGTGTGCTTTTCGGAAAAATGGGGGGGTTTATTTTGCTATTATTAAGTAAAACTAAAACTCTGCTTAGCTGGTGATGAATATACGGAAGCAGTAATTCTCTATGGGGAAGAGAGGAGAAGACAGAGGAAGAGAAGGGAAGATGAGCAATAATCAGGAAAGGACATGAAAGAATATGAAACTAAGTCTTTTTGGGAGTTAAGATTTTTTTTTCTTTTTGTCTTATTTTACTACAAAAGAAATATGTGCATATTGTAAAAGGTCAAACTATAAAGAAACACATAAAGACAAACTTAACAGGTTCTTGGTCACAAAAACCCACACATATAGACACAGATGCACATACATAATTCTTTCTTACTTTCTTTTGCTCTGTGCCTTTTGCTCCCTCTCTTTCTTCATCATTTTCTTTATTCTTTCCTTGCTTCTTTATAAAAATCAGTTATACTATAAATATTAATCTGCAACATACTTTCTTCATTTAACAATTCATCATGAATTGTTCTGTTTATGATATATATTTATAACATAAATGTATAAAAGATTAAATTGGATATATGTATTTGTTACACACAAATATTCCATTTTCCTGTGTTAAATACCTCAAATTTATATTAAATATTTCATAATATCAGTCTACAACCATTCCTATATTATTATTATTATCATCATTATTATTATTTTAGATGGAGTCTTGCTCTGTCACCAGACTGGAGTGCAGTGGCGTGATCTTGGCTCACTGCAACCTCCGCCTCCCAGGTTCAAGTGATTCCCCAGGCTCAGCCTCCAGAGTATCTGGGAATACAGGCGTGCACCACCATGATCGGCTCATTTTTTGTATTTTTTGGTAGAGACGGGGTTTCACCATGTTGGCCAGGATGGTCTGGATCTCCTGACCTCATGATCCACCCTCCTCAGCCTCCCAAAGTGCTGAGATTACAGGCATGAACCACCACACACGACCCACCATTCCTATATTAAAGGGCATTTGTCTTCTGAGATATTTCATGTGTATCAAAAAAAAAGATGAGGGAAGTAAGTCTTATATTCACATCTGATATTGAAACTGGAAGATCTGGACTGTAGCAGGCACAAAGCTAGATTAGACAGTTCAAAGGACTACATAGCCAAGCCTGCCTTAAAAATAGACAGTTCGTATGGTAGAAATTGAATAAATTTCTAACATCATAAAGTCACCGGATGAAACAGCTAAAAGGGACTTAAAAATAACTATCTCCAGTCCCCTGATTTTGCCAAGGAGGAAATTGAGGCCCAGAGAGGTTGTCTTCCTCAAGGTCACATAACTGGTAAAGTGTCACAGTCCTCATTAAAGTCTTGTGGGCTCTGGACTAGACTTCCATAAAAGAAAGTAATAAAAGGATATTATAAGCCCATCTATTATCAGGTACTGATGTGTTTCCTTCTCTGAGTGGTTTTAGTTATATGCAGGTAGATTTTAAATCCCATATATTTTGGCCCCCATTTTTGTCATCTTTCCATACACTTTCCTATTTCTCCTATACATAGGCATAACATTTCTGGATTAATGCATTTTAGATTTAAAAAACCATTAGTAAGCCTCCTGTACCAACTGAGGAGGCAGCAGCATTGGTTAAAACTAGTCATGGTTAAAAGCCTGGATTCCAATCCCTACTTTACCTCTTCCTGGTTGCATGATCTTGGCTAAGTTAATTGACCTCTCTAAGATTCAGTTTTACCATCTGTAATGGGAGCAAATTATAGATTCTGCCTTATGTTGTTGTTGCAAGGATTCAACGAGAAAATAAAGGATAAGGCCAGGCAGGGAGGGAGGAGGCCTGTTGCTCCCACACATCCCAGGTATGGGTTCTCCTGCCAGCGTTGCAGCTTGCTGTGAAATGGAGGCACATTGGGACCGTGTGCCCCATGCCTACTGGTCTTCCCCAAAGCTGCCTACTTGGTTGTTCCCATGGAGAGAGGCCTGCCCTTCCTGGCAGCAGGGCTGCAGTGCAGCCACACTGCCTGAGTATTCTGCTGATCCTCGACCAGCTGCCCCTATCACAATCAGTGCTTGAGTCCAGGGGGCCTGAGAACAAGTCTGCTGGCCCAGTCCCATCCCCCTGGGACTCAAGCACACTGTCCACAGGTATGGTGATGAGATATGTGAACTGACATCAGGCAGAGAGATGTTTTCATGGTCAGAACTGAGAGGAGAGTGTGGCATGGTTTGCACTGCCGTAAGAAAGCTGGGAACCCCTCCCTTCATGGACCAGACTGGAAGGAGTATAGCCTGAGAGCCACACTTTCTGCCCCTAGGCATGGATTCTTTCAGCCTGGGGCATCTTCATGATCTAAATGCAGTCTGCTAAAAACGGCTAGCTGTTCTGGCCTGCTGCTTGCTGCCAGACACTGGAGAGAGACCCATCTGATAGAGGGCATGGGAACTGGATGAGTCCAACTACCATCTGCTGGGCAGTGGATTCCGGGATGTCCCCCAATGCTCCATGGGGGTACTTTGGAAGGGCAGAAGCACCTCCATCCCTCCCTGGAAAGTTGCTCCAGTGACCTGAACTCTGAAGCCTTCCAGGTTCAGTGCCTGCACCTGCCATTAGAGGGTCAAACCCTGCCAGGGTCAGTGCTTGCACTTGCTATGAGAGAGCCTGGTCAAGGGCTTGCTTGACTCAGCTACACCCAGCTTTGCCCCTCCACCTGCCTCAGTGGTAGAACAATAGATGGGGATCCCAGGGAGTCCCATAGCCCCACTCATTACCCAGGATATCAGAGTATTTCTCCTGATTAACAAAGGCCAAGCATAAATCCCACTGCTACCACTGCAGCTGCCTCTACTACAATCACCACCTACTGGCCGGGAAGTGGAACTGTACAACCAAATACAATACCTGAGGACAGATGTGCACACCAGTGAGGAATTAGATAAGCTTCCTAAGAAGCTCTCCATCTCTGCAGGAGGCAGTGAGCTTGCTCACATACCCAGTACACTGCTACCACAACTTACAAACAGCCAGTATTTGAGAAAATCACCCCACTAAGGCTATTTATAAGAGAATTCATACAGAGCCTTGAGCTCCTAAACGCACCCGGAAGCAAAGCCAAAGAACCTACCCAACATATGCTGCAGTCACACTCTCAAAGAGTGAAAAGAAAAAGTCCCATTCAAACAAAAGTATATGCAAAAATAAGAAGTGACAACTTCTCCAGGTGAAAAGGAATTAGCATAAGAACTCTGACTGTATAAAAAAACAGGCCATTTCAACACCCCTAGAGGATCACACTACCTCTCTAGCAGTGGATTCTAACTAAAATAAAACTTCTGAAATGACAGATAGAGAATTCAAAATACTAATTGTAAGAAAGCTCAATAAGATCCAAAAGAAAGTTGAAAATCAACACAAAGAAATCAGCAAAACAATTCAAAATATGAATTAAAAATTTACTAGAGAAAGAGATACTTAAACTCTTATGTAACTTCTGGAAATAAAAAATTCATTGAAGGAATTACAAAACACAGTTGAAAGCATTAATAGACTAGAGAAGAAAGAATTTTAAAGTTTGAAGATGAAAATAAAGAAAAAATAATGTAAAAAATGAACAAAGTCTTCAAGGAATATAGAATTATGTAAAGTGAGCAAAACTGTGAGTTGTAGGTATTCCCAAGGGAAAAGAAAAACAAAAACAAAAAGTTTGGAAAACTTATTTCAGAGAATAATTTAGGAAAATTTCTCTGGCCTTGCTAGAGATTTAGACTTCATGATAAAGGAAGATCAAAGAACATGTGGAAGATACTTTGCAAAATGAACTTCATCAAGGCATGTAGCCATCACACTATCCAAAGTCAACATGAAAAAAAAATATCTTAAAAGTAGCACAAGAGAAGTGTCTAATCACCTCTAAAGGAAATCCTATCAGACTAATAGCAGAATTCTCAGCAGAAACCTTACAAGCCAGAAGAGACTGGGGTCCTATTTTTACTTTTCTCAAAGAAAAAGCCTGTGAGCCAAGAATTTTTTATCCTGCTAAATGAAGCTTCATAAATGAAGGAGAAATAGTCTTTCACAGATAAGCAAATGCTAAGGAAATTTATCACCACTGAACTGGTTCTACAAGAAATGCTCAGAGTTTTAAACATGAAAACAAAAGGGCAATACTCACCATCATAACAACACACAAAAGCACAAAATCACAGGTCTTATGAACCAATTACACAACTGCAACTAGAAAGCAACTAGGAAACAATTAACATTATAATGGGAACAAAACCTCACATAACAATAGTAACTTTGAATGTAAATGAACTAAATGCTCCACTTAAAAGATATAGATCAGTGGAATAAAAATAAGATCCTACTATATGATGCTTACAAGAAACCTATCTAACTAGTAAAGATTTGCAGATCCAAGAGAAAGAAAGGGATGGAAAAAGATATTTCATACAAACAGAAACCAAAACTGTGCAGGAGTGTCTATATTTATATCAGACAAAACAGACTGTAAACCAATAACAGTGAAAACAACACAAAGAAGATTTGACATAATGATATAGGGATAAATTCAATGGGAAGATATTTCAGTCCAAATATGCATCCAATGTGAGAGCACCCAGAATTATAAAAAAAAAACAACAAAAAACTAGACTTAATGAAAGACATAAAGAGCAATATAATAATAGTGAAGGACTTCAATACTTCACTGACAACACTGAACAGATCATCAAGGCAGAAAAATTAACAAAGGAACCGTGGACATAAATTGGACCCATGACCAAATGGACCTAACAGACATTTACAGAACGTTTGCCCAACAACTGCAAAGTTTACACTCTTCTTATGGAACATTCCCCAACATAGACCATATGCTGGGGACAATGTAAGTCTCAATAAATGTTTTGAAAATTGAAATCACATCAAGTATCTTCTCAGATAACAGTGGAATAAAACTAGAAATTAATACCAAAAGGAACTCTCAAAACTATGCAAGTGCATGGAAATTAATCTGCTCTTGAATGATCTTTGGATAAATAATGAAATTAAGAAAGAAATTTAAAAATGTTTGAAGTTAATGAAAAGAGACACAACATACCAAAACCTCTGGCATACAGCAAAAGCAGTGCTAAGAAGAAAGTTTATAGTGTTAAATGTCCACATCAAAAGAGAAAAGCACAAAATTAATAACCTAACAGGGAACCTCAAGAAACTAGAAAAATAAGAACAATCCAAACCCAAAGCTAGCAGAAAAAAAAAAAGAGTAGAGTAGAACTCCATGAAATTGAGACCAAAAACCATACGAAGGATTAATGAAATTAAAAATTAGTTATTTGAAAGGATAAACAAAATTGATAGATTGCTATCTTTATTAATGAAGAAAAAAGAGAGGAAATTCAAATAAGCACAATCAGAAATTATAAAGGTGACATTTCAACTGATACCACAGAAATACAAAAGATCATCAGAGATCACTATGAGCATCTCTACATACACAAAGTAGAAAACCTAGAAAACCTAGAGGAAATGGATAAATTCCTGGAAACATACAAGCTCCCAAGATTGCAGCAGAGTGAAACAGAAATTCTGTGCAAACCAATAATAGTAAAATTGTCTCAGTAATAAAAAAAAAATCTTCCAACAATGAAAAGTCTAGGACCAGAAAGATTCACAGCTGAATTCTACCACACATACAAAAAAGAACTGACTCCAAATATGCCTCTGCTTTTTACTTTATCAAACAATGCAGGAAAACTTTATTGCAAAGTATCTCCTGTGTTTTTGTTCTGTGTTGTTTTTAATAAGACAACAATAATGATAATAAGGAAAAGCAGTTTTGATTTATGATAGCTGAGGGGTACTGGATCTGTATAAATGTGATATAATTCATTAATTAGATGGAGTTTATCTTTAGTGTCATATTCAATCCTGGCATTTTAATAATTCTAAGCTTTACACTAGAGAAAATATCTTATGCCCTTGAGAAAAGAGGGATCTGGAACACTGGCTCAGATTTCCTGCTTTACCAGGACTGTACGCAGGTTTTAGAAGCATACCTGGACCCAGATTCACACCAGCATTTAGCCAGGCCTGTCATAATCTCAGTCAGAGAGCACACTAGACATTTTTTTCTTTTGCCCATGACTAGGCCAATGTATTCCTTGTGCTCAGGGAGCTTCTACCGTTTCCAAATTCCATCAAAAGCAGTAACTGAATAAATAAGAAAAAAGTTGAGTGTAGCTGTTAAGCATCTTATTAAAAAAAAATGAGGCCCCACCTGCCACAGCAACAAACTTACTCATCACCAAGTCATCCTCAGGTTTATGATGTATGCAAAGGCTCACAACCCTGCTTGTGAACTCCCTAGACATAAACTTTTCCTCTCAAACAGATGGGTAATAACATGTAACTTTTTTCTTAGTAAAAATTACCCCTCCTTTTATCAACTGGTCAGATCATACCAGATATCAAAGTGTTCCCATATCTAACCAAGCACAGAAGTCTGTTTTTGTTGTGCACTGGGTAACAGGAAAGGGTTAAAGCAACATTTTCCAAGCTTAAGACCTATCCAAGACCAACACACCTAGCCCTTTTTTAGTTAGTGCATAGGCTTGTTCAAAGTTAGGCTGTTATATGACCTCAAAGAAGAAAAATTCATCTTCAACTGAAGAAAGGGCTTTTATATTACTGGAGTAATTATTTCTATTATTATTATTTTACTTCAATACATCTTTGGGGAACATGTGGTGCTTGGTTACAAGGATAAGTCCTTCAGTGGTGATTTCTGAGATTTTGGTGCACCCATCACCAAAAGGTGTACACCACTGTACCCAATGTATAGTCTTTTATCCCTCACCCCCTCCCACACTTTCCTCTGAGTACCAAAGTCCATTATATCATTTTTATGTCTGTGAGTCCTCACAGCTTAGCTCCCACTTATAAGTGAGAAATCACTTTGTTTGGTTTTCCATTCCTGAGTTACTTCACTTAAAATAATGGTCTCCACCTCCATCCAGTTTGCTGCAAAAGCCATTGTTTCATTTCTTTTTATGGCTATTATTCCATGGTGTATATATGTATACCACATTTTCTTTATCCGTTCATTGATTGGTTGACATTTGGGTTGCTTCCATATTTTTACAATTGTAAATTGTTCTGCTATAAACATGAATGTGCAAGTATCTTTTTTGTATAATGGCTTCTTTGCCTCTGGGTAGATACCCAGTAGTGGGATTGCTGGATCAAATGATACATCTACTTTTAGTGCCTTAAGGAATCTCCATACTGTTTTCCATAGTGGTTGTACTAGTTTACATTCCTACCAGCAGTGTGAAAGTGTTCTCTTTTCACCACATCCATGCCAAGATCTATTATTTTTTAATAGTTTTGATTATGGCCATTCCTGCAGAAGTAAGGTGGTATCACATTGTGGTTTTGATTTGCATTTCCCTAATCATTAGTGATGTTGAGCATTTTTTCATATGTTTGTTGGCCATTTGTATGTCTTCTTTTGAGAATTGTCTATTCATGTCCTTATCCCACATTTTGATGGGATTATTCGTTTTTTTTTCTTGCTGATTTGTTTGAGTTCCTTTTATATTCTGGATATTAGTCCTTTGTTGGATATATAGACTATGAAGATTTTCTCCCACTCTGTGTTGTCTGGTTACTCTGCTGATTATTTCTTTTGCTGTTCAGAAGTTTTTTAATTTAATTAAGTCACATCTATTTATCTCTGTTTTTGTTGTATTTTCTTTATCATGAAGTCTGATATGGTTTGGCTGTGTCCCCACCCATATCTCCTCTTGAATTGTAACTCCCACAATTCCCACATGTCCTGGGATGAATGCAATGGCAGGTAATTGAATTACGGGGCAGATCTTTCCTGCACTGTTCTTGTGATAGTGAGTGAGTCTCACAAGATCTGATAGTTTTAAGAACGGGAGTTTCTCTGCACAAGCTCTCTCTTTGCCTGATGCCATCCACATAAGATGTGACTTGCTCCTCCTTGCCTTCCACCATGATTGTGAGGCCTCCCAAGTTACGTGGAACTGTGAGTCCAATTAAACATCTTTCTTTTGTAAATTGCCCAGTCTCAGGTATATTTTTATCAGCAGCATGAAAACGGACTAATACAGTAAATTGGTACCAGTAGAGGGGGGCATTGCGGAAAAGATAAGCAAAAACGTGGAAGTGACTTTGAAGCTGGGTAGCAGGCAGACAGGTTGGAACAGTTTGGGGGAATCAGAAGAAGATATGAAAATGTGGGAAAATTTAGACCTTCCTAGAGACTTGTTGAATGGCTTTGCTGAAAATGCTGATAGTGATATGGACGATAAAGTCCACACTGAGGTGGTCTCAGACAGAAATGAGGAACTTGTTGAGAACTGGAGCAAAGGTGACTCTTGTTATGTTTTAGCAAAGAGTCTGGCGGCGTTTTGTTCATAGCCTAGAGATTTGTGAAACTTTCAACTTGAGGGAGGTGATTTAGAGTACCTAGCAGAAGAAATTTCTAAGTAGAAAAGCATTCAAGAAGCTACTTGGGTGCTGTTGAAGGCATTCAGTTTCATAAGGGAAGCAGAGCATAAAAGCTCATAAAATTTGTAGCTGGATAATGTGATAGAGAAGAAAATCCCATTTTCTGAGGAGAAATTCAAGCCAGCTGCATAAGTAACGAGGAGCCGAATGTTAATCCATAAGACAATGGGGGAAGATATATCCAGGGGATGTCAGATGTCTTCACAGTAGCCCATCCCATCACAGAATCAGGGGTCTAGGAGGAAAAAGTGGTTTTGTGGGCTGGGCCCAAGGTCCCCTTTTTGTGTGCAGCCCAGGGACTTGGTGCCCTGCATCTCAGCTGCTTCAGCGATGGCTGAAAGGGGCCAATGTAGGGCTCAGGCCATGGCTTCAGAGGTTGCAATCCTCAAGCCTTGACAGCTTCAATGTGGTGCTGAGCCTGCAGGTGCACAGAAGTCAAAAATTGAGGTTTGGGAAACTCCACCTAGATTTCATAAGATGTATGGAAATGCCTGGATGCCCAGGCAGAAGTTTGCTGTAGGAGCAGGGCTTTCATGGAGAACCTCTGCTAGGGCAGTGTGGAAGGGAAATGTGGGGTTGAAGCCTCCATACTGGGTCCCTGCTGGGACACTGCCTAGTGGAGCTGTGAGAAGAGGGCTACCATCCTCCAGACCCCAGAATGGTAGACCCACTAACAGCTTGCACCGTGTTCCTGGAAAAGCTAGACACTCAACACCAACCCATGAAAGCAACCAGAAGGGAGGGTATACTCTACAAAGCCACAGGGGTGGAGCTGCACAAGACCATGGGAACCCATCTCTTGCATCAGCATGAGCTGGATGTGAGACATGGAGTCAAAGGAGATTGTTTTGGAGCTTTAAGATTTTTGTTTGTTTGTTTTGTTTTGTTTTGTAACAGAGTCTTGCTCTGTCACCCAGGCTGGAGTGCAGTGGCACGATCTCGGCTCACTGCAAGTTCTGCCTCCCGGGTTCATGCCATTCTCCTGCCTTAGCCTCCCGAGTAGCTGGGACTACAGGCGTCCACCACCATGCCCATCTAATTTTTTTTTTTTATTTTTAGTAGAGATGGAGTTTCACCATGTTAGCCAGGATGGTCTTGGTCTCCTGATCTCGTGATCTGCCCGCCTTGGCTTCCCAAAGTGCTGGGATTACAGGTGTGAGCCACTGTGCCCGGCTGAGCTTTAAGATTTTACTGCCCCGCTGAATTCTGGACTTGCAAGGGACCTGTAACCCCTTTGTTTCGGCCAATTTCTTTCTTTTGCAATGGCTATATTTACCCAATGCCTGTACCCCCATTGTGTCTAGGAAGAAACTAACTTGTTTTTTATTTTACAGGCTCATAGGCAGAAGGGACTTGCCTTGTTTCAGATGAGACATCAGACTATGGACTTTTCAGTTAATGCTCAAATGAGTTAAGACTTTGGGGGACTGTTGGGAAGGCATGATTGGTTTTGAAATGTGTGGACATGAGATTTGGGAGGGGCCAGGGGCAGAATGATATGGTTTAGCTGTGTCCCAACCCATAACTCATCTTGAATTGTAACTCCCACAATTCCCACATGTTGTGGGAGGAACCCAGGGGAGGTGATTGATTTATGGGGGCAGGTCTTTCCCATGCTGTTCCTGTGATGGTGAATGAGTCTCATGAGATCTGATGGTTTTAAAAATGAGAGTTTCTCTGCATAAGCTCTCTCTTTGCCTGCCACCATGCTCATAAGATGTGACTTCCTCCTCCTTGCCTTCTACCATGATTGTAAGGCCTCCCTAGCCACGTTGAACTATGAGTCCAATTAAACCTCTTTATTTTGTAAATTGCCCAGTATGTCTTTGTCAGCAGTGTGAAATGGACTAATACAAAGTCTTTGCCTAAGCCTTATAGTGTAGTTTGAAGTCGGGTAACGTGAGGCCTCTAGATTTGTTCTTTTTGCTTAGTCTTGGTTTGGCTATGCTGACTCTTTTTTGGCTCCTTATGATATTTAGAAGGTTTTTTTTTTTCCCTTGTTCTGTGAAGAACAATGATAGTACTTTGAAGGGAATTACATTGAATTTGTAGATTGCTTTTGGCAGTAAGTTCATTTTCACAATATTGATTCTACTCATCCTTGCACATGGGATATGTTTCCATTTGTTTGTGTTGCATATGATTTCTTTCAGGAGTGTTTTGTAGTTTTCCTTGGAGAGATCTTTCATTTCCTTGGTTAGGTATATTTGTAAGTTTTTGTCTTGTTTTTGTTTTTTTGTTGTTGTTTTTTGCAGCTATTGTAAAAGGGGTTGAGTTTTTTATTGGTTTTCAGCTTGGTTGCTATTGGGCTATAGCAGTGCTACTAATTTGTCTACATTGATTTTGTATCCTGAAACTTAGTATACTGAATTCATTTTTCAGTTCTAGGAGCTTTTTGGATGAGTTTTTAGGGTTTCTTTAGGTATGCAATTATATTACCAGTGAACAGCGACAGTTTGAATTCCTCTTTACTGATTTGGATGCCTTTTATTTCTTTCTCTTGTCTGATTACTCTGGTTAGGACTTCCATTGCTGTGTTGAATAGAAGCAGTGAAAGTGGGCATCCTTATCTTGTTCCAGTTATCAGGCGGAATGCTTTCTTTTCCCTGTTCAATATAATGTTGGCTGTGGGTTTGTCACAGATGGTTTTTATTACCTTAAAGTATGTCCTTTCTATGCTGATTTTGCTGAGGGTCTTATTCATAAATGGATGCTGAATTTTGTCAAATGATTTTATTTGCATTTGTTGAGATGATTCATGTGATTTCTGTTTTTAATTCTGTTTATGAGGTGTATCACATTTATTGACTTGTGTATGTTAAACCATCCCTGCCTCCCTGGTATAGAACCCACTTGATCATGGTGGATTATCTTTTGATATGGTGTTGAATTTGGTTAGTTAGTATTTTGTTGAAAATTTTTGCATCTATGTTCATCAGGGATATTGGTCTGTAGTTTTCTTACTTTATTATGTCATTTCCTGGTTTTGGTATTAGAGTGATACTGGCTTAACAGAATGATTTAGGGAGGATTCTCTCTTTCTCTATCTTTTGAAGTAGTGTCAATAGGATTGCTACCAATTCTTTGAGTGTCTAAAGTAATTCAATTTAAAGATACCTTAAAGCTTACCCAGCCAAACCTCCTTTCCATGACAAAAACATTTTCTAAAGTACCAAAGATAGATGTGACCACCAACATTTTTAAAATGTTTTTAAAATATAATTTTAATTATTTTTGAAATTATGGAAAATTCAACAGCATAATAAATGCCTGACTTAACAAATGTTATCCTTTTACCTTTTTGATCTCAGATCTTTTTTAAAAATAAAACTTTACTGGCACAGGTGTGCATATATATATATATATATATATATACACACACATATATGTAATATTCTACATATGTATATGCTTATATACGTAGCATTGCTTTTTGTTGCAAATTTTACATAAATGTTATCAATGGGGTATATATCTATTTGCAACTTGAATTTCTTCACTTATCATTATGCTTTTTTGCAGATTTTTTTTTGGTTAACACATATTATACTAACACATTTATTTCAATCATTTATATAACTATTTAGAACTTCAGTAAATGAATATATCTAGAATGCATATATAGTTTATTATCCAATGAAGACCTCTATTGAAAACTAAACTTGGTATAATTACATCAATATAATAGGCACAAAATAAGACTGTCCCAGGGTGTAGGATCACTCTGAATGTGCTAAAATATATGTATATTTCTGATCATTGACATTGTTTCCAATTTTCAGGTATTACAAGAAATGATGCAGTATCCTCAAGCATGCTTTCTGGTGTCCAAATGAGAGAGTTTTTGCCAACATTCCAGTGTAAGCTCTGAGATGTAGATATGCATAATTTCAGTTTATTATGTATTGACATATGGCTTTGAAAATTTATATCTCCGCTAGTTATGCATAGAACTTCCTTTTCTCCACATTCTCACCAACACTTATGGAATCACTTGGGAGGTGGAGTTTCATCATCATTATAATTTGTACTTCCTTGATTAACAATGAGATTGCACAATCTTCCATATGTTTATTAGCCATTTGGATTTCCTCTTCTGGTAAACAACTCATTTTTTGTGTCATTGTGTTTGAGTTAATCTCAAGTAAACAAAATATGCCTGTTTGTTTGTTTGTTTGTTTTTTGAGACAGAGTCTCACTCTGTTGCCCAGGCTGGAGTGCAGTGGTGTGATCTGGGCTCACTGCAAGCTCCACCTTCCAGGTTCACACTGTTCTCCTGCCTCAGCCTCCCGAGTAGTTGGGACTACAGGCGCCCACCACCATGCCCAGCTAATTTTTTTGTATTTTTAATATAGAGATGGGGTTTCACCATGTTAGCCAGGACAGTCTCAATCTCCTGACCTCATGATCTGCCCGCCTCAGCCTCCCAAAGTGCTGGGATTACAGACGTAAGTCACTATGCCTGGCCTTGTTTTTAATCCTATTTAAAAACCTCTGTCTGGGTGGGTTTCGGCAATTTACATTTTTTGTAATTGTAAAGATATTCCACTATATATTTTTTCTTGAGCAACTGTGCTAAGGGTTTATTAATGTTATTAATCTTTTCAAATAAATAGATTTTGGTTATAGACAAATTTGGTGAGAATTTATAACAACACGAGTCTTCCAAACCATAAAAAAGGCGTATTCATTCTTAATTTTCTCAGCAATGTTTTGTTAGCTTTATACCTCATAGTCACAATTTTTGAAGCTATTTTAAATATTTTGTAATTCAGTTTCAAATTTTTGCAAATATATATAAATACAATTTATTTTAATATATTTATCTTGCATGAGTTAATTTAGTAATAATGACTTCGATAACTTATTAATTCAAATTGTAGATTCTGGCTGTGTGTGGTGGTTCATGCCTGTAATCTAAGCACTTTGGAAAGCCAAGGCAGGTGGATCACCTGAGGTCAGGAGTTTGTGGCCAGCCTGGACAACCTGGCAAAACCCCATCTCTACTAAAAATACAAAAATTAGCCAGTGTTGTGGCATGCATCTGTAATCCTAGGTGTTCCGGAGGGTGAGACAGCAGAATTGCTTGAAACCAGGAGACAGAGGTTGCAGTGAGCAAGATCATGCCACTCCACTCCAGCCTGGGCAACAGAGCAAGACTCTGTCTCAAAAGAAAAAAAAATGTAGATTCTGGTGATTTTTTATTTTACAAAGCAACATGATTATTAATAAAACAGTTTGACTTTTTTCCTTCCAATCTTTATGCCTTTTATTTCTTTTCCTTCTCTCATTGCACTGGAGGACAATAGTTAATAGAAGTGGTAAAAACAAATATCTTTGCTTTGTTTCTGACCTCAAAGGGAACATGTTCAACATTTTCAATGTTAGAACATTGAGTATATTATCTGTAGGCTTTTTTTAGGTGGTTTTTATTAGATTAAGGAAGTTCTCTTCTATTCCTAGTTTGCTGATAATTTATATCATATATATATGCTAAGTTTCATCAACAGCTTTGCATCTATTAAGATAAACATGTTTTCCCCAGCTTTATTCTGTTAATGTGGTGTATTATTCCATTCTCACACTGTTATAAAGAACTGCCTGAGACTGGGTAATTTATGAAGGAAAGAAGTTTAATTGACTCACAGTTCCACAGACTGTACAGGAAGCATGGCTGTGAGGCCTCAGGAAACTTAAAATTAAGGCAGAAGTTGAAGGGGAAGCAAGCATGTCTTGTCATGGCAGAGCAGGAGAAAGAGCGAAGGAGAAGGTGCCATACACTTTTAAACAACCAGATCTCATCAGAACTCACTCACTATCATGGGAACAGCAAGAGAAAAATCTGCTCCCATGATCCAACCACCTTCTACCAGATCCCTTACCCAACATTGGGAATTACAATTCAACATGAGATTTGGGTGGGGACACAGAGCCAAACCATATCATTCCACCTCTGAACTCTCCTAAATCTCATGTTCTTCTCATATTTCAAAATGCATTCATGCCTTCCTAACAATCCCCCAAAGTCTTAACTCATCCTAGCATTAACTCAAAAGTCCACCTCCAAAGTCTCATCTGAAACAAGGTAAATCCTTTCCGCCTATGAGCATGTAAAATCAAAACTGAGTTAGTTACTTTCAAGATACAATGTGAGTACAGGCATTGCATAAATGCTCCCATTCCAAAAGGGAGAAATTGGCCAAAACAAAGGGGTTATAGGCCCCACACAAGTCCAAAACCCAGCAGGTCAGTCATCAAGTTTTAAAGCTCCAAAATAATATCCTTTGACTCCCATGTCTCACATCTAGGACATGCTGACGCAAGGGGCAGGCTCCCAAGGCCTTGGGAACACTGCCTCTGTGGCTCTCCAGGGTACAGCCTCTGCAGCTGCTTTCATGTGTCAAGTTGAGTGCCTGCAGCTTTTACAGGTGCACAGTGTAAGCTATCGGTGGAGCTACCATTCTGGGGTTTGGAGTATGGCGGCCCTCTTCCCACAGCTCCCCTAGGTAGTGCCCCAGTAGAGACTGTGTTTGGGGGCCCAGACCCCACGTTTTCCCTCTGAACTGCCCTAGTAGAGGTTCTCCATGATAGCTCTGCCCCTGCAACAGACATCTGCCTGGACATCCAGGTGTTTCCATATATCCTCTGAAATCTAGGCGGAGATTCCAAAACCTCAACTCCTGTCTTCTGCATACCTGCAGGCCCAACACCACATGGAAGTCACAAAGGCTTGGGGCTTGTACCCTTTGAAACAATGGCTTGAGCATACCTTGTCCTCTTTTAGTTGTGACTGGGGCTGGAGCAGCTGTGATGGAGAGTACCACCTCCTGAGGCTGCACAGAGCAGCAGGGCCCTGGGCCTGGCCCAGGAAACCATTTTCCCCTCCTACACCTCTAGGCCTGTGATGGGAGGGGATATTGCAAAGGTCTGTGCGATGCCCCGGAGGCCATTTCCCCATTATCTTGGCAATTAACATTCAATTTTTCTTTATTTATGCAAATTTATTCAGCTGGCTTGAATTCCTCCCCAGAAAATAAATTGTTTTTGTCTACTGCATGGTCAGGCTGCAAAGTTTCCAAACTTTTATGTTCTCCTCCCCTTTTAAATATAAGTTCCAGTATCAGGTCATTTCTTTGTTTAGCAAATGAATGTAGGCTTTTAGAAGCAGCCAGGGCACATCTTGAATGCTTTGCTGCTTAGAAATTTCTTTCACCAGATACCCTAAATCATCTCCCTCAAGTTCAAAGTTCCACAGATCTCTAGAGCAGGGGCACAATGCCACCAGTCTCTTTGCTAAAGCATAGCAAGAGTAACCTTTGCTCTCATTCCCAGTAAGTTCCTTACCTCCATTTGAGGCCACCTCAGCCTATCCATATCACCAGCAGCACTAGGAAGTTCTAAATTCTCCTTAATCTCTGTCTTTTCTGAGCCCTCCAAACTATTTCAACTCTTCCCATTACCCAGTTCCAAAGCTGCTTCCATATTTTCTGGTATCTTTACAGCAATGTCCCACTTCTCTGGTACCAATTTTCTTTATTGGGCCATTCTCACACTGCTATAAAGAACTCTTGCTGTCATGAGAACAGCAAGGGGGAAATCCACCCCCATTTTCCAATCACCTCCCATCAGGCCCTTCCTCCAACAGTGAAGATCATAATTCAACATGAGATTTGGGTGGGGACACAGAGCCAAACCAGATAATGTGGTGGATGATGTTGGTTGATTTTTAAATCCAGACCTGGGCAAAGAAACTCACTTAGTCTTAATCTATTATGCCACTTATATATTGGTGGATTTGATTTGCTAATATCATGTTTAGGATTTTTGTATCTATGCTTAAGAGTGATATTGGCTTTTAACTTTCCTTTGTTGTAAAGCCCTTCTTATATTTTGATACCAAGAATACATTTGCCTAATACAATATTGAGAAGTGTTTACCTCTCTCCATCTTCTAAAAAAGTGTATTTAAGATTCATATTCTTTCTTAAATGTTTGGAATAGTTCACTAGTCCATTCCTGGTATGAGTCATTTAATATTTTTTTCCCTTTGTGAGTCTTTCTAGGGGTTTAAAAATTAAACTCTTTAAAAAAAAAGTTAGCTTTGTTGACTTTTATTGTATGTTTACCTTCTATTTTATTTAGTTCAACTCATATTTTTATTTTCTTCCTTCTACTTTTTAAATGTTGATTTTCTCTTCTTTTTCTGGCTTCCTAAGTTAGAAGTTTAAATTATTGACTTTCAACCTTTCTTATTTTTTAATATATGTGTTTAAAGCTGTAAATTTTACTCTAAGTACTACTTTAACTGTAATCCACAATTTTTGGTGTCATATTTTGATTATTATTCAATTCAAAAAAACATACTAATTTTAATTTTGATTCCTTTTTTGATCCATATATGTTTTACTTAGAAGTCTGTTGCTTAATTTCCAAAATTTTGGAGATTTTCTAGTTATATATCTTAATGAGTTCTAATTTAATACCACTTGAAGTGGCTATATGCTTTCAATTTTTTTAAGTTTGTTCATTGATATCTACTGTATGTGCTATTGTGTGGTCTATTTTATTAAATGCTCCATGTGCCTTGAAAAGAATGTGCATTCTAATGTGTTTGAGTAGAGTGTCCTGTATATACATAAATTAATTTGCTTGATTTTGTTGTTCAAATATTCTATATCCTTACTAATTTTTTTCTTTCCTGTTTGTTCTGTCAATTATTGAGATAGATGCATTAAATTCCAACTATAACTATGGATCTGTCCCTTTTTTCAGTTGTGTCAATATATGCTTTATATATTTTTGATGGTGTATTATTAGATACACATAAGTTTAGAATTGTTATATCTTC
Source organism: Hylobates moloch (assembly GCF_009828535.3). NCBI lineage: Eukaryota > Metazoa > Chordata > Mammalia > Primates > Hylobatidae > Hylobates > Hylobates moloch. The sequence goes on from NW_026652280.1 coordinate 109,272,565, forward strand.
CTATTGTATTAATCCTAATTTCATTATGAAATGTCCATCTTTGTCTTTCCTAGCAACATCAGCTACAGTAATATCCTTTTCCATTATTCACAATCAGCCAAACTTTGTCTTTCTAATATTTAAATCCAATCTGGCAATCTTTGAATTTTAATTGAGGTATTTGGTCTACTTACACTTTCTGTAATTAATAATAAAGTTCTATTCAAATATAATATTTTGGTTTTTTTTCTATTTGTCCATTTATTCTCCTATACCTGCTTGGTTTTGAATTAAGTAGATATTTTTATTTCTATTTATTTGTTTAGAGATGGAGTATCGCTCTGTCACCCAGGCTGAAATGCAGTGGCACGACCTTAGCTCACAGCAACCTCTGCCTCCCAGGTTCAAGCGATTCTCTTGCCTCAGCTTCCCAAGTAGCTGGGACTACAGGCATGAGCCACCACTGCCAGCTAACATTTTTGTATTTTCAGTAGAGACAGGGTTTCACCATATTGACCAGGCTGGTCTCAAACTCCTGATCTCAAATGATCCACCTGCCACAACCTCCTGAAGTGCTAGGGTTACGGGCATGAGCCACCACACCTGGCCTCATTTTATCTCTCTGTTAGCTTTTTAGTTATACAGTTTTGAATTATTCCTTTAGTAGTTACCCAAGTGATTACAATGTACTTCTCATATATCGTATGATAATCTACCTTACCTTAGAAATTTAGCAATTTATGAATAACGCAAGAAGTTTGCAATTTTATAGTTGAATTCTGCTAGTCCTCTCTCCCCAAACCTGGACTTTGTGCTAGAGTAGTCACATTTTTGCTTTTGTATTTATTATATACCCCAGAAAATGATGCTATTAATGCTGTATTATGTAGTCGATGTTATTTTGTATTTACCTATATATTTATCATTCCAGCTGCTCTTCATTTCCTCTTGTAGACCTATTTTTTCTTCTAGGATAATTTCTTTAGCCTGAAAAAAAAATTCCTTTAGGGTAGATATGCTGGCAACCAATTATTTTAGCTTTTGTTTATTTGCAAACATCTTAATTTTGCCTTCATTTTTAGAAGATACTGCCTCTAAGTATACAAATATAGATTAATGTTTTTTTCTATTTTGATTTTCTCTATTTGTTTTATTAATGTAATTTCTTTGTCTTCTGGCTATAGTTTCTGCTGAAAAATTAATCACTAGTTGCATTGTTGATTCTTTAAAGTGTTCCCCCACTACCCAATTCCATTGCTGGCTGCTTCTGAGACTTCTTCTTTGTCTTTAGTTTTCAGTGCGTGATTCTGGTGTGCCTACAGTACTTTTACTTGTATTTACTGTCATTGGGGTTTCATAAATTCTTGAATTTGCGAGTTGGTGTCCTTCATCAGCTCTTCAGCATTCTCAAGTATTATCTCTTCAAATATTGCTTTTACTCCCTCTCTCTCTCTTCTTATCCTGTGTTCTTAGGCATACATAGTAGACTATCTCACTGCTTCATATATTTCTTATGTTCTTTTCTAGTTTTCTCTGTGTAGTTCAATTTTTATTTGTCTATTGTTCAGTCCTTGAGTTCAATAATCCTCTCTTCTGCTGTGTCCAATGTACTGTAAAATTCCAACTACCAATATTTTAATTTCAGATATTATAATTCTTACTTTTAGAATGTCTACTTGATTATTCTTCAAATTTTATTTTTTGTTCAGAGTCTACTTTTTTTCATCTTTTCCTTTATTTCCTTTTAAATATTTATATTGGTTGTTTTAGCATCCTTTACTAACTCCAATATCTGTATCATGAGCAGATGTATTTCCAGTCTTTTGTTTTCTCTCAATCGTTGTTCACATTGTCATGCCTCTTAATATGATTCATATTTTTTAATTGTATTGTGGATCTTGTATGTAAAAGACTATAGAGACTGTAGATTGCAGATGATAATACTTTTCCCCCCAAAATAATTCCTTCTTTTGTTCATTAGGTAGGTAAGGTGAGAGTATGGTGACCTCAATTCTGTTATTTGTGGTTTTAGTAAGAGCAGTCTATCTCTGCTTTGTTTCCATTCCTCATTTGTGACCCTCTGAAGCTTTTGAATGACAATCTATCAAGTCCTAAAATACTATGTAAGATTCAGTCTTGTCATGAAGAGTTTTCGAATTTATCTTTTTAGCTTCCTGTCCCATGCAGCTTCTAAATATAGCAATTATTTCGACTCTCCAACTCTGATGGGATTTTATCTCCTAAGTCCTCCAAGGTGACAGAGAGTTTACTCTGATTTTTGAAAGTTTTCAGCCCAGCCTAGCTCCCTCTGCATCCTTAGAACTCAGCAAATATACTGCTGGAAAAAGTGGCTATGCGTTTCAATCCTTTACATTCCTATCTAAAGTTTCATTGTTTTCTTTTTCCCTCAGTAGAGTTGCTGAACCAAGACTAAGCCATATTTTCCATTCTCACTTGAAAATGATATTATTCCCTTAAGGAAGAACACGACAAGTGATTGTCATCTCACCTAGAAATTGCTGTCTGGGATTTTATTTTAACTACTTTTTGTTGCTTTCATGTCTCCTTGATTTTAAAAAATTGATTTTTTTTTTTTTGAGTAAAGTTTTTTTTTTTTTCCATAATAATTTTTTT